>NC_141879.1:659419625-659724965 GCF_056163025.1 Triticum urartu
TCGGAGGAATTTCTCGGAGGCGCCCAAGAGGTGCAGGTAGTAGTGCACCTTGGATACGACGGACTTGCAGCGGAAGTGCTCGGCAGCGAGCGGGACGAGTCGCGCGATCTCGGAGCGCGACAGCCCGAGGCCCGTGAGCTCGACGACGATGGGGGACAGGGTCGCCTCCACGCCGGCGCAGAGGAACTTGGGATCCCGCGCCACGAGGGCGGCCACGTCGGCGCTGGAGAGGCCGAGGCCGGCGAGGAAGGCGAGGACGGCGTCGGGCTTGGCGGGGGACTTGAGGTGGGAGAGCTTTGCAGAGGCCTTGACCGCTTGTGCTCGGGTGAGGCCGCAGGTGTCGACCAGGTACTCCTCGACGGCGAATCCGGTGGGTGGGGAAACGGCGGTGGTGGCGGAGAGGAGTCGGCGGAGAGTTTGGCCGTGAGAGGTGATGGGAGAGGAGAGCAGGTGCGCGACGACGCAGCTCCGGAGGCGGAGCATGGCGAAGGCGACGGCGCCGGCGGCGAGGGGATTGGGGAACGACCGCCGCCGGTGAGAAAGTTTTGGCCTTATTTTTTGAAGTGAGAAAGTTTTGGCCTTTGTCACTCCTCGATGCGCTCCAAGAAGTGGGCCTTTGAGCCTCATCACTCCTCCGAGAAGCCCAACTCTTGTGAGCGAAGCCCAGCTTTTCATCCCCTATGTAAGTATACTATGGAAGTCCCGTTTGTCTCAGAAAAAAATGGAAGTCCCGTTGCTAAAAAAAAATGTATTGACTTCTCAAAGGGAAAAGGTATTGACTTGTAATTTTTTTTATTGAAGCCCCATTTTCAAAGTGACTTTAATATTCAGATAAACCACTGAGGGGTGCACCAAAAAAAGGCTCATTTTTTTACAAATGGTAATTTAATCACCAGTTTTAGCAAACTTGACCTGTCTTTTTTTTTGCGGGTTAAAACTTGACATGTCTTCCAACATACACCTATCTAGAAGAACAAACTATGTGTGTTTCAATGGTCGGACTAGTGGCCATCGTCAAAACTTAACAACACATTTTTTGGCAACTATAGGATGGGCTATATAGGGATTAGACATTGACCATGTCATTTTAGTCCCCAATCCAATGTTTAGTATCTAATAGGAATTATTTGGGGGAATTTAGGAGAGAAGTTTCTTACCATGTTTTGTTAGTCATAATATATGAGGGATTAGCTAAGTGATGATAACAAAAATTGTGATGAAACATCTTAATTGTGATGAAACATAGCTAGTCCATTAATAATGCTATGGCATGTCATTTTGATCTCCCATGCATGTGGGGGCCAGCACTCTTGGATTAAGAGGCAACCGGAAGCGAAGGCGCACTTTGGTCATAGCACTAACTTCATTGGCTGGCGGTTTAATTAGTTCGATGACGACATAAAGTTCTGTCAGGTAGCCAATTTCATCCTTTTTCCCACTTGCATGGGGTTGACCTCTACACCCAAGTGTTGTAGACTAGCAGTAGGCTTGATGTACTTTTGATTTTATGAGTCAGATGCACCAGGTTTGAACAATTTGAGGTACCTTTTTTTGCGATAAACTTCCAATCTATTCTTCTTTCACTACAAAAAACCTGTTAATCATGATTGATTTTGGGTGATATTCTCAGAAACCGTCATCGATAATGACGGCTTTCTCTGGTTTGTCATGGAAGCCGTCACGGGCCAGCAATAGAAGGATGGTTTGTCAAATTGGCAGCCTCATTATGACGAACAAAGAGGGACTATCACGAAATCCATCATGGATCGACCCTCAGGCCTAGCTTATACACCATTTTCACCGCCACGGATGGATGGTGTTGATGTGTCATGTGTGACTCTTGTTTACCCCACATGTGTGTCACATATAGTCAATACTAGAAGGGTTGTGCACGCTTTGCTGCGTCGTTAGTGCTGTTGGGTTTCTTAAAATAATTACTCACTCATCTTCAAAATATAAGATGTATGAAAAGTCAAACCTTTTAAGTTTGATCAAATTTGTAGAGAAATATATCAAAATCCATAATATAAAATCCGTATGATATAGATTCTCATGAAATGAATTTTCATACTTTTTTATTTAATATTATAGATGTCGATATTTTTTGCTCTGAATTTGGTCAAAGTTATAGAAATTTGACTTTTCAAAAAACTAATACTCCTTATATTTTGAAGAAGTTGGAATATTTAGTTTGGCAGGTGGGGGAGATGATGGGGTGTGCTTTGTTTTTATTTATAATGCGGTGATTTGGTGGGCCTTTCGAGGTGTGATTATGTGTTATCCGCAACCAACCTATATGTATGGGGGAAATTTTTTTGCATCAATGACTACATGTACTATATTGGTGCTACAGTGCCACATGGTGGCACTTCTTTTTTTAGATGGTGGTAGGGTGCCCGTGGGGGAGATGATTTTTATAGGCCGGTTGTTGTTGATTGATTTGTAAATTGTTGGTCCGGTCAAAATCGTAAAACAAATCCAGAATTGAATACCTCAGTTGAATGAAAAAACTTCAAAATTATGGAACATAGTGAATTAAATAATTGAATGGAGAGCTCCTTGAAAAATTGTTGACCTGGTCAAAATCGAGTGACTCAATCTAAACTGGAGACCTCAATTACTTGTGTTGCCTTAAAAACTAGGAAGAATGGTGTATAGTATAAATGAATTAAATAAGAGAGCTTTGGAAAATTGTTGACCCGGCCAAAATCGGGTTCTGCAATCAAGTGTTGAATTGGGAAAGCTATGCTCCCTAGTTTTAAAGAGCCCAAATTCATGTGGACAGCTTAAGAGCTCTGCAATCAAGTTCACTATCCTTGTTTCTACGCTTCACTTCACCACGCGAGGCCATTAATAGTCCTTCATTAGCTTCACGTCATATCACTGGTAGAAAACAGGGCTTGGGTCCAGGCCGGGTCAGCCCATTAGTCCCGGTTCAGTCCAGAACCGGGACCAATGTGGGCATTGGTCCCGGTTCGTGAGCCCAGGGGGGCGGCCGGGCCATGTGAGCCATTGGTCCCGGTTCATCTGGACCTTTTGGTCCCGGTTGGTGGGATGAACCGGGACCAATGGGCCTCGCTCCTGGCCCACCACCATTGGTCCCGGTTGGTGGCTTGAACCGGGACCAAAGGCTCCCCTTTAGTCCCGGTTCATGTCACCAACCGGGACCAATGAGGTGCCTATATATACCCCTCGCTCGCGAGCAGAGCACCCCAGTGCTCTGTTTTTCTCTAGCCGCGGGGGAGAGGGCTTTGTGGTGCTCTAGCTCACCTCCTATGCACATGAGGTGTTCGATGGAATGCCCGAGGCACACTACTTAAGCTTTCTCCTCTCGAAGCTCGACCTCCAAGCTCCATTTTCCTCGAGATTTGTCTAGATTTAGCGGTCCGTCACGCCCCGTCCCCGTCTTCACCGCCGTCGATCACCCGCGCCGATCTCATCACCGACACCACCGTGGTGAGCCTCTTGTTCTTATCTTCTTTCTGAAAGGAAAAATATTCTTACTTGTATGTTTAGATAGATACTTGTATCATTTTCTTACATTTATTATTGCATCTTATATAGTGCGATGGTTTTGGTATCCGCCCCCGTCGGCCCTCGTCCTGTCTATGATTCGGATGTGGTATGTATATTATCTTTATAACTATTGGTTCATTTATTGTTTATGAAAATTATGCCGACCAACGTGACATAGATTTTATTTATCTAGGATGTATGTGAATCGGAAATGCCAACCGACCCTATTGTCGAGAGGTTAAATTTAGTTGAAGAAGAAAACAATTTGTTGAAGGAAAAAATAAAAAAAATTGAGGAGGAGAAGATGATATTGGAATTGCATGTTGCGGATGTCGTCGATGATCACAAGATCAAGATGGATGCAATGTGCTTGAAGATTAGAAAGATTAGAAAATATGCCATTCATACCGAGGCTTGGTATCATTATGCCGTTGGATCAATTGTTACCTTGGTTGCAATTATGATCGCATTTGTTTTCGCATTGAAATGTTTTACATAGTTTCAATGTATGGTTTAATTAATTAGATACTCTGGAGAGCTATATGTTGTTAGATGAGAACTATGTATGCACTTTGGTTTTAATGTGATGATGAACTTCTATTAATTTGGACACTTAATTATATATAATGCACGCAGATGAACCGGCAATGGATGTACGGTGATAGACACACCCGCGAGTACATTAAGGGCGTGCATGAGTTTCTCGATGCGGCTGAGGCAAACAAGCAGAATGGTTTTATGTGTTGTCCATGCACTGAATATGGGAATACGAGGTCTTACTCTAAGGAGGTTCATTAAGGACTTCTCAAAAATTTCTCGGCCTCTGACTAATCTATTACAAAAAGATATTCCTTTTGTCTTTGGTGATGATTGTGTAGAAGCATTTGAATTACTTAAGAAATCACTGATTTCTGCACCTATTGTTCAGCCACCTGATTGGAATTTACCCTTTGAAATTATGTGTGATGCTAGTGATTATGTTGTAGGGGCTGTTCTAGGAAAAAGAGTTGATAAAAAATTAAATGTTATTCAATATGCTAGTAAAACTCTAGACAATGCCCAGAGAAATTATGCTACCACTGAAAAGGAATTCTTAACAGTTTTATTTGCTTGTGATAAGTTTAGACCTTATATTGTTGATTCTAAAGTGACTATTTACACTGATCATGCTGCTATTAAATACCTTATGGATAAGAAAGATGCTAAACCTAGACTTATTAGATGGGTTCTCTTGCTACAAGAATTTGATTTGCATATTATTGATAGAAAGGGAGCTGAGAACCCCGTTGCAGACAACTTGTCTAGGTTAGAAAATGTTCTTGATGACTTACTACCTATTGATGATAACTTTCCTGATGAACAATTAAATGTCATAAATGCTTCTCGAACTGCTCCATGGTATGCTGATTATGCTAATTATATTGTTGCTAAATTTATACCACCTAGTTTCACATACTACCTCCGTTTCAGTTTACAAGTCCTGCGCGTATACCTAGGTTGCCAATTTTATCACCCTAATATAAACTATATAACACAAAAATTATACCTTTTGAAAGTAGAAACTCCGAAGTTTATGTTGGTATATTTTTTATAATATATGACTTGTATTAGGTTAGTTAAATTGATGATCTAGGGATACGTGCACGCCCTGTAAACTGAGAGAGAGGTAGTACCAACAAAAGAAAAAGTTCTTCTATGATTTGAGACATTACTTTTGGGATGACCCACATCTTTATAAAGAAGGAATAGATGGTATCATTAGACGTTGTGTACCTGAGCATGAACAGGAAAATATCCTACGCAAGTGTCACTCCGAGGCTTATGGAGGACACCATGCTGGAGATAGAACTGCACACAAGGTATTGCAATCCGGTTTTTATTGTCCTACTGAGGGAGTCCTGGATTAGGGGGTGTTCGGGTAGCCGGACTATACCTTCAGCCGGACTCCAGGACTATGAAGATACAAGATTGAAGACTTCGTCCCGTGTCCGGATGGGACTTTCCTTGGCGTGGAAGGCAAGCTTGGTGATGCGGATATTCAAGATCTCCTACCATTATAACCGACTTTGTGTAACCCTAACCCTCTCCGGTGTCTATATAAACCGGAGGGTTTTAGTCCGTAGGACAACTTCATCATACAACAATCATACCATAGGCTAGCTTCTAGGGTTTAGCCTCCTTGATCTCGTGGTAGATCTACTCTTGTACTACCCATATCATCAATATTAATCAAGCAGGACGTAGGGTTTTACCTCCATCAAGAGGGCCCGAACCTGGGTAAAACATCATGTTCCTTGCCTCCTATTACCATCCAGCCTAGACGCACAGTTCGGGACCCCCTACCCGAGATCCGCCGGTTTTGACACCGACATTGGTGCTTTCATTGAGAGTTCCTCTATGTCTCTGCTTTTAGGCCTGATGGCTCCTTCGATCATCAACAACGATGCAGTCCAGGGTGAGACTTTTCTCCCCGGACAGATCTTCGTCTTCGATGGCTTCACACTGCGGGCCAATTCGCTTGGCCACCTTGAGCAGATCGAAAGCTACGCCCCTGGCCATCAGGTCAGGTTTGGAAGCCTAAACTACACGGCTGACATCCGCGGGGACTTGATCTTCGACGGATTCGAGCCACAGCCAAGCGCGCCACACTGTCTCGATGGGCATGATATAGCTCTGCCGCCGAACAGCGCCTTGGAGGCCGCACACACATCGGTTCCGACCATTGATTCGGAGCCTACTGCGCTGATCGAGGATCAGCGGTTGGACGCTGCCTCAGGGGCTGCGATCTCAGAGGCGATCGAGCCAAACTCCAGCCCCGTACTCCGCATGGCCTGTGACTCCGAGGAGCCGGATTCCTCTCCGAACTCCGAGCCCCCCGCGCCCCTGCCGATCGAATCCGATTAGGCACCGATAATGGAGTTCAACACCGCGGACATCTTTCAGCACTCGCCCTTCGGCGACATCCTGAATTCTCTAAAGTCTCTCTCTTTATCAGGAGAGCCCTGGCCGGACTACGGTCAGTAAGGTTGGGATACGGACGATGAAGAAATTCAAAACCCACCCACCACCCACTTCGTAGCCACTGTTGACGACTTAACCGACATGCTTGACTTCGACTCCGAAGACATCGACGGCATGGACGACGATGCAGGAGACGAACAAGAACCAGCACCTGTAGGGCGCTGGAAGGCCACCTCATCATATGACATATATATGGTGGACACTCCAAAGGATGGAGATGGCGATGGAACAGCGGGGGACGATACCTCTAAGAAATAGCCCAAGCGCCGGCGTCAGCGGCGCCGCTCTAAATCCTGCCAAAGCAAAAATGGTGATTCTGGCACAGGAGATAATACTACTCCGGATAGCGCTGAGAACACCCCCTCCAGCAAGATTCAGCATAGGAGGACAGAGAAGCCAGCCCTCACGAGAGGGCGGCGGACCAAGAGGTTGAGGACGATAATTATACGCCTCCCTCCAAAGACGAGGCAAGCCTCGATGGCGATGAGTTCGTCGTGCCAGAGGATCTCGCCGAACAAGAGCGTTTTAAACACAGGCTTGTGGCCACGGCAAGCAGCCTCAAGAAAAAGCAGCAAGAGCTTAGAGCTGATCAGGATTTGCTAGCTAACAAATGGACTGAAGTCCTTGCGGCCGAAGAGTATGAACTCGAACGCCCCTCCAAGAGTTACCCAAAGCGCAGGCTGCTACCCCGACTAGAGGAGGAAGCACCTACATCACCAACGCATGACATGGCCGACCGGCCACCTCGTGGCCACGACAGAGAGGCCTCTCGGCCCTCCACTCAAGCCATGCCCCGGCGCCGCGTCAAGCATACTAAGGCACGGGAAAATGCGCCCGACCTGCGCGACATACTGGAGGACAAGGCAAGGCAAACAAGATCGATCTACGGATCGCGCAGGCGCCCCACGGCACGTGACGGTGATCATCACTCCGGACGCAATGAATCTGGCCGGGCCGAACTCAACTGACAAAGCTCCTTCGAGCTGCATCGTGATATAGCCCAATACAGAGGCGCCGCACACCCACTATGCTTCACAGATGAAGTAATGGATCATAAAATCCCTAAGGGCTTCAAACCCATAAACATCGAATCATACGATGGCACAACAGATCCTGCGGTATGGATCGAGGATTATCTCCATATCCACATGGCCCGTGGTGATGATCTACACGCCATCAAATACCTCCCACTCAAACTTAAGGGACCGGCCCAGCATTGTCTTAACAGCTTGCCAGCAGACTCAATCGGTTCTTGGGAGGACCTGGAAGCCGCATTCCTTGACAACTTCCAGGGCACTTATGTGCGACCACCGGACGCCGATGACCTAAGCCACATAATTCAGCAGCCAGAGGAATCGGCCAGGCAATTCTGGACACGGTTCCTAACAAAGAAAAACCAGATAGTCGACTGTCCAGATGCAGAGGCCTTAGCGGCCTTCAAGCATAATATCCATGACGAGTGGCTTGCCCGGCACCTGGGACAGGAAAAGCCGAAACCTATGGCAGCCCTCACGACACTCATGACCTGCTTTTGCGTGGGAGAAGGCAGCTGGCTAGCTCGCAGCAACAATTTAACCAAGAACCCTGGTAATTCGAATACCAAGGACAAAAGCGACAAGTCTCGTCGGAACAAACAAAAGCGCCGTGTTAACAGTGACAGCAACGAGGATACGACAGTTAATGCCGGATTCCGAGGCTACAAATCCGGTCAACGGAAAAAGCCATTCAAAAGAAATACTCAGGGCCCGTCTAGTTTGGACCGAATACTCGACCGCTTGTGCCAGATACATGGCACCCCCGAAAAGCCAGCCAATCACACCAATAGGGACTGTTGGGTGTTCAAGCAGGCAGGCAAGTTAAGAGCCGAAAACAAAGACAAGGGGCTGCATAGCGACGACGAGGAGGAGCCCAGGCCGCCGAACAACAGTGGACAAAAGGGATTCCCCCCGCAAGTGCGGATGGTGAACATGATATACGCAACCCACATCCCCAAGAGGGAGCGGAAGCATGCGTTACGGGACGTATATGCGATAGAGCCAGTCGCCCCAAAGTCCAACCCATGGTCCTCCTGCCCAATCACCTTTGATCGAAGGGACCACCCCACTAGCATCCGCCACGGCGGCTTCGCCGCATTGGTTCTAGACCCAATCATTGACGGATTTCATCTCACAAGAGTCCTCATGGACGGCGGCAGCAGCCTGAACCTGCTTTACCAGGATACAGTGCGAAAAATGGGCATAGATCCCTCGAGGATCAAACCCACCAAAACGACCTTTAAAGGCGTCATACCAGGTATAGAAGCCAACTGTATAGGCTCAGTCACACTGGAAGTGGTCTTCGGATCTCCGGATAACTTCTGAAGCGAGGAGTTAATCTTCGACATAGTCCCTTTCCGTAGTGGCTATCACGCACTGCTCGGGCGAACCGCATTCGCAAAATTCAACGCGGTACCACACTATGCATACCTCAAGCTCAAGATGCCAGGCCCTAGAGGAGTAATCACGGTCAATGGGAACACCAAACGCTCCCTCCGAATGGAGGAGCACACGGCAGCGCTCGCAGCAAAAGTACAAAGCAGCCTCTCTAGGCAGTTCTCCAGTTCGGCCTTCAAAAAGCCGGACATTGCCAAGCGCACCCGGAGTACCCTACAGCAAGACCGCCTGGCACGTTCTGAGCTAGCGTAGCAATGCGACCCCAACCCTAGCCCTCGCGATATAGCGAAACCAGTGCTTCGCGTACATAACTACGCTCTTGAAATACCATGGGCACAGGGGAAGGGGAACTATCACGGCACGCCCGAAATACGGCTTAAACCGCACCAGGGGCTGCCGGATTCCTTTTTTTCTTTTTTTCTCTTACTCTCAGGACTCCATACTTCGGATGACCCGTTCGGCAATTCAACTACCGCACAAATGATGCAAGATCCAGGAAAGCAGGCAAGCCACGCCGCATTATGGAACTCCCAGGTGGTCTCTATTGCGAGCAGTATACCTGTTTTTTAATACAATTCCGCGGTCTGCCCCTAGCTAGGACATGTTAAATAGTCCAATTTCTTTTGCTTATCGCACTATTTGTATTGTTCCGCTTTCTTAGCAGCCTTTCTATAAACAATGCATAGCTTTTTGTCTGTTTTTTGCATTATCCCCTTTATATATATGTTTATCAATAACATGTTGCATCCGTGCACTGTGGTACGGCAAAAATACGCCAGGGGCTTCAGTACCCATCAATATGGCGTGAGAAGTCCGTAAACTTTCACAAGTGCGGCACCCCGAACTTATAGCACTATATGCATCGGCTCCGAATCATGATTTGGGTCAATAGTTGGGTTTGCCCGGCTCCTATGTTTTGGTGCCTTATGTTCCGCTATATCGGCTAAGGTAGCACTAGGAGAACTACTGCGATTGTGCCCCAGTTGAGCTGGGCTGAGCACCTCAGTAGAGAAAGCTAAAACTGACTGTCATGATGAGGCGAGAGACCGGTCGCTGTTCGAGAGGTTTTTCGAGTCCTTAAAGACTTATGCCGCTTCGAGCGAGGAACCGGCTTTGTCCGGCCAAGGCGTGGATAGCGCCGCGAACTCGGTCTTCCGAATACTAGGGGCTTCGCCGAAATTTAAAATTATAGAGTTCTATGGCTAAGTGAGAGTGTCCAAGTATTATAGTCCGATTGCCTTGTTTGTTGTGCTGAGCGCCTCCCTCGACGGACCCAATCATGGGAAAAAGAGCGCTCAGGTTTATCCCGAACACCCCAGCACTAGTGGCATGGGGGCAGAAGCCGACGACTGGCCATCTCTCAATTTTTTGATAAACGGCCGCACAGAAAGTAATATTTTAAATTCAAGCATTGCTTAGCGCATATGAGCAAGTTTTCAGCGCACAGGATAACACAAGCGAGTTCATTCAAAAATTACATCCTTGGTGCATTCATCCGCCATAAGGCGGGCACCGGCCAGAACATCCTTGTAATAGTTCTCGAGCTTGCGAAGCTCCTTCCCCGGTGGCGGCCCGTCCCTCACAAGCTTCTCACCGTCCAGCTTACCCCAGTGCACCTTTGCACGGGCAAGGGCCCTACGGGCACCTTCGATGCAGACGGAGCGCTTGATGACCTCGAGCCTTGGACAAGCCTCCACCAGCCGTCGCACCAGTCCGATGTAGCTCCCAGGCAGGGCCTCTCCAGGCCACAGCCGAACTATGAAGCCCTTCAGGGCCTGTTCGGCCGCCTTGTGGAGCTCGACCAGCTGCTTCAGCTGGTCGCTTAAGGGCACAGGGTGTCCGGCCTCAGCGTACTGAGACCAGAACACCTTCTCCGTCGAGCTGCCTTCCTCGGCTCGGTAGAATGCGGCGGCATCGGATACGCTGTGGGGAAGATCTGCGAATGCCCCTGGAGAGCTCCGGATTCGGGTAAGTAACAAGTAGTTTACTTTTATATGTCTGCTTTGCATAGAGAATGCCTTACCTGCCGCTATCTTCTTCATCGCATCCAATTCCTTTAGGGCCTTCTGGGTTTCGGCCTTGGCAGATTTGGCAGTTTTAAGGGCCGCAGCAAGCTCGGACGCTCGCGTCTTCGAGTCGAGCTCCAAACTCTCATGCTTTTTCATGAGAGCCTGAAGCTCTTGCTGCACCTCGCCGACCTGCGCCTCAAATTTCTCCCGCTCGGTGCGCTCCGTGGCCGCTCTCTTCTTGGCCTCGAACAGCGCCTGCTTAAGGGTCACCACCTCAGTTGTGGCCCCTACAATAAGCAGTATACTCCTGTCATTTTTTGCAATTGCGTCTTCTTATAGGCATTTTTTCTATAAGGTATCTCTTACCTTCTTTCTCCTCGAGGTGCCGTTTGGCAAGGCCGAGCTCTTTCTCGGTCCGCTCGAGGCCCTGCTTTAGGGCACCCACCTCCGCAGTCAGTGCGGCGGTGGCCAGCAGTGAAGCCTGCATACGTATATTGACTCTTTCTAGTTAGACTCCTGCGATATTTAATAGATCCTCTATTCGGCTTTTCTTTCCGAACGCCAAACAGAGCATCAGGGGCTACTGTCTATGCGGTAATATTTTTACATATTTTTACTTACCTCGAAGCCTGTTAGAAGGCTAGCACAAGCTTCAGTAAGGCCGCTTTTGGCGGACCGAACCTTCTGGATCACCGTACTCATGATGTTACTGTGCTCCTCGTCGATGGAGGCGCCCTTAAGCACCTCCAGGAGATTGTCCGGCGCCTCTGGTTGGACAGAGGACGCCAGCTCAATAGGCTTGCTCCTCTTGGCAGGAGTTCGCCTTCCGCGGTCCGGAACCGTTGATGATTCCGGCACGGTGTCCGGCTTAAAGCCGGACTTGGAGCCCTGGGGGGTCTTGTCCCCTTTACTCCTGGAGTCCGGGAGGTTGCCTCGTGGCTCCTCCTGGACCACCTCCTCTTGCCCCGGAGCTTGTCGCGATGCCACTTCGGCGTCATCCGCAGCACAGGGGGAGGCAGCAGGCGAAACTGAATTCACGTCCGATGAATCCAGGGAGCCGCTCGATGACTCGTCGAGCCCGTCCTTGGGCTGGCTGCATGATTATATTCGACATTAGGGAAAGCTGTGCAACAAAAGGAATATCATGAGTTACTCTGGTATCCGAACACTTACAATTTCGCCGGACGATTGGCCCTGTCCGGCCACTCCTCGTCGTCCTCGTCGGTGTCGGGGGCGTAGTCCGGCGGAGGGGTTTTCCTCTTCTTGGACCCCTCGGCCTCCCCTACTGGGGTGGCCTTCCTCTTCTTTCCTCCCCCCGCTGGAGGGGGAGAGGTTTGTTATTCCTCCTCCTCGTCTTCAAGGGAGGAGTGCGTCTCGGACTCACCGGACGATGAGTCCGACACCACCATATGCCGGGAACTCTTTCGAGTCCCCGTGGCCTTCTTCTTCTTGGCCTTCTTCTCCGGCACCACATAAGGTGTCGGAACCAGCAGCTTCACTAGGAGAGCAGGGGCTGGTTCTTCGGGCAAGGGAGCCGGACAGTTAATCATTCCGGACTTCGCCTGCCAATCCTGTCAAAGGTGAGGGAGTTTAGATCCCGCATAGAGTCAAACTAGGAAGAAAACTTAACATCCTGTAAAAGATGAAAATATTTTACCTCGCCAGCAAGACGCTGCGAGATGAATCCGCGGTCTTCGGAGGCGGATGTGGGAGCCTCGGCGCCTTTGGTTAGCCCCTTCCAGACATCTTCGTACGTCGTGTCGAAGAGCCTGCTCAGAGTTCGGTGCTACGCCGGGTTGAACTCCCACAAATTGAAATCCCGTTCTTGACACGGAAGGATCCGGCGGACGAGCATGACCTGGACTACATTGACAAGCTTGAGCTGCTTGTTCACCAGGGACTGGATGCATTTTTGCAGTCCGGTCAACTCTTCTTCGTCGCCCCACGACAAGCCCGTCTCCTTCCAGGACGTGAGCCGCGTAGGGGGTCCGGATCAGAATTCAGGGGCTGCGATCCACTTCGGATCGCGTGGGTCGGTGATGTAAAACCACCCTGACTGCCACCCCTTCAAGGTCTCCACAAAGGAGCCCTCGAGCCATAGGACGTTGGCTATTTTGCCCGCCATGGCACCTCCGCACTCCGCTTGGTTGCCGCGCACCACCTTTGGCTTGACGTTGAAGGTCTTGAGCCAGAGGCCGAAATGGGGGCGGATGCAGAGGAAAGCCTCGCACACGACGATAAACGCCGAGATATTGAGGATGAAGTTCGGGGCCAGATCGTGGAAATCTAGGCCGTAGTAGAACATGAGCCCGCGGACAAATGGGTGGAGAGGAAAACCCAGTCCGCGGAGGAAGTGGGGAAGAAATACTACCCTCTCATGGGGCCTTGGGGTGGGGAGAAGCTGCCCCTCCTCAGGAAGCCGGTGCGCGATGTCTTTGGACAGGTATCCGGCCTTCCTTAGCCTTTTGACATGGCCCTCCGTGACGGAGGAGACCATCCACTTGCCTCCCGCTCCGGACATTGTTGGAGAACGTTGAGGTAGGAAGTGTGGGCTTGCGCGCTGGAGCTCGGGTGCGCAGAAGATGGATAGGCAAAGGAGGAAGAAGGCATAGGTAAAAAGGTGGATCCTTATCCCCTTATATGAGCGGATGCGACTATGCGTCCCCACCAGCCTAGTAAAACTCGCTTGCCTTCCAAGCGCCGTGATAAATGGCGCGGTTGGGTTACCCACGTCCGTATTGATGAGAATCCCGTAAATGGAGGACACGATCTCTGCTTTGACAAGACGTGCCAAGGAAACCGCCTTGCAAAACACGCTGAGGTGGAAAAGTGAAAACGATTCGAATAAAGGCTTGGCCGTAGTGTGATGTCACGCTGCGGAATACGTCAGCAGATTAGATTTGTGTTAATATTATTCTCTGTGTGGCAATACGTGGAAACTTATTTTGCAGAGCCGGACACTACTCTTGGTGTTTACAAACTTTTATGAAGAATTTGGAGGAGGAACCCGCCTTGCAATGCCGAAGACAATCTACGCGCCGGACTCATCGTCATTGAAGCCTGGTTCAGGGGCTACTGAGGGAGTCCTGGATTAGGGGGTGTTCGGGTAGCCGGACTATACCTTCAGCCGGACTCCAGGACTATGAAGATACAAGATTGAATACTTCGTCCCGTGTCCGGATGGGACTTTCCTTGGCGTGGAAGGCAAGCTTGGTGATGCGGATATTCAATATCTCCTACCATTGTAACCGACTTTGTGTAACCCTAACCCTCTCCGGTGTCTATATAAACCGGAGGGTTTAGTCCGTAGGACAACTTCATCATACAACAATCATACCATAGGCTAGCTTCTAGGGTTTAGCCTCCTTGATCTCGTGGTAGATCTACTCTTGTACTACCCATATCATCAATATTAATCAAGCAGGACGTAGGGTTTTACCTGGGTAAAACATCGTGTTCCTTGCCTCCTGTTACCATCCGGCCTAGACGCACAGTTCGGGACCCCCTACCCGAGATCCGCCGGTTTTGACACCCACACCTACTCTCTTCAAGGATGCCTATAAGTTTGTCTTGTCTTGTGATGAATGTTAAAGGATTGGTAATATTAGTAGACGTCAAGAAATGCCTATGAATTATTCACTTGTTATTGAACCATTTGATGTTTGGGGCTTTGATTATATGGGACTCTTTCCTTCCTCTAATGGGTATACACATATTTTAGTTGCTATTGATTATGTTACTAAGTGGGTAGAAGCTATTCCAACTAGTAGTGCTGATCATAACACCTCTGTTAAGATGCTTAAAGAAGTTATTTTCCCGAGGTTTGGAGTCCCTAGATATTCAACGACTGATGGTGGTTCACATTTTATTCATGGTGCCTTTCGTAAAATGATTGCTAAGTATGATGTTAATCATAGAATTGCATCTCCATATCACCCACAGTCTAGTGGTCAAGTAGAATTAAGTAATAGAGAGCTCAAATTAATTTTGCGAAAGACTGTTAATAGATCTAGAAAGAATTGGTCCAAGAAACTTGATGATGCATTATGGGCCTATAGAACTGCATATAAAAATCCTATGGGTATGTCTCCGTATAAAATGGTTTATGGTAAAGCATGTCACTTACCTCTTGAATTAGAACATAAGGCATATTAGGCTATTAAAGAGCTCAATTATGATTTCAAACTTGCCGGTGAGAAGAGGTTATTTGACATTAGTTCACTTGATGAATGGAGAACCCAAGCTTATGAAAATGCCAAGCTGTTTAAAGAAAAGGTTAAAAGATGGCATGATAAAAGGATACAAAAGCGTGAGTTCAATGTTGGTGATTATGTATTGCTATACAACTCTCGTTTAAGATTTTTTGTAGGCAAACTTCTCTCTAAATGGGAAGCTCCTTACGTTATCGAGGAGGTCTATCGTTCCGGTGCCATAAAAATCAACAACTTCGAAGGCACAAATCCAAGGGTGGTGAACGGTCAAAGAATCAAACACTATATCTCAGGTAATCCCATAAATGTTGAAACTAATATTATTGAAACTGTAACCCCGGAGGAATACATAAGGGACACTTTCCAGAATGTTTCAGACTCCGAAAAGGAATAGGTACGTGGTACGGTAAGTAAACCGACTCCAACACAGTTCTAATGGCAATATTTCTTCGTTTTGGAATATTTAGAAAAATAGGAAAATAAGAAGCAGACCGGAAAGGACACAAGGCTTCCACGAGGGTGGGAGGCGCGCCCTACCCCCCTGGGCGCTCCCCTACCTCGTGGGCACCTCGTGCGCTCTCCGGACTCCGTTTTCTTGCACGATACTTCTTTTGGTCGGTAAAAATTCATTATATAATCTCCCGAAGGTTTTGACCACTGAGGGAGTCCTGGATTAGGGGGTGTTCGGGTAGCTACCTTCAGTCGGACTCCAGGACTATGAAGATACAAGATTGAAGACTTCGTCCCGTGTCCGGATGGGACTTTCCTTGGCGTGGAAGCCAAGCTTGGCGATGCGGATATTCAAGATCTCCTACCATTGTAACCGACTTTGTGTAATCCTAACCCTGTCCGGTGTCTATATAAACCGGAGGGTTTTAGTCCGTAGGACAACTTCATCATACAACAATCATACCATAGGCTAGCTTCTAGGGTTTAGCCTCCTTGATCTCGTGGTAGATCTACTCTTGTACTACCGATATCATCAATATTAATCAAGCAGGACGTAGGGTTTTACCTCCATCAAGAGGGCCCGAACCTGGGTAAAACATCGTGTTCCTTGCCTCCTATTACCATCCAGCCTAGACGCACAGTTCGGGACCCCCTACCCGAGATCCGCCGGTTTTGACACCAACAACCACCGTATCACGCAAATATCTCTTATCTTTGTTTCGAGCTGTTTTTCTGACAGATCTAGGTCATCGTGTCGTCTTCAATCTCCCTCAAGGACAAGTTCTTCGAGAAGGTCATCAACCCCTACCTCGCGGAGGTGCTGCAACACCCTCAAACCATTGAGATGCGTGAGGGGTTGTTGCACATCCGCGATGTTGAGGTACCAAGGAGGACCGGAAGCACGGAGGCAAGGCTCGAGGCATTGAAGCAACAAGTTTTCAAGTGTCAGGAGATGGTGGAGCGTGGACTCGACTCCAATCACATTATGATCACGGAGTTCACCAACAAATGCAAGCTGGACATCAAGGACATTGTGGAGGCCATCTTCAAGCTTCATGAGAAAATCGAGCACCTTCAAGCCCAGATCTATGACCTGCAAAATCAAAACTGTGAGTATGAATATAGATTCAAGAGGATGAGTTTGGCTGCAGATTTGAGGATTCAGGAGACTCAATCATCCTTCTATGATGGTGAGCCCATGCCTTGGAAGAGGGACGACAAGCCTACATCATCAACAACTCCATCTCCTTCACCAGCAAAAGAGATATAATCACATGGGTATGGGCACTCCCCTTGGCAACTGCTAAGCTTGGAGGAGTGCCCCGGTATCGTATCACCATCACTTTTGTCTTTACCGTTTTTCTTAGTTCGATCCTTTCGGTAATATCTTGATCTAGTAGAATAAAGTTTTAGTATGATCTAGTTGTGAGTTTTGCTTTATATTCCCTCTATGTAATCGAGTCCGTGAGCTATATAATAAAGATTAGTGTTGAGTGAAGGGCTTGATTATTTTGTTATGATCTTGAGGGAATGAAATAAAAAGAGAAAGAATAAAAAGAAACAAAGAGATCATCTGGATCTTATGGAAAGTAATGAGCTCACATATAAAGAGTATGATGAATAAAAGTTGTTGAGAGTTGACAAACATAGTTTTGGTCATCGTTGCAATTAATAGGAAGTAATAAAGAAAGAGAGGTTCACATATAAATATACTATCTTGGACATCTTTTATGATTGTGAGCACTCATTAAAGTATGACATGCTAAGAGTTGATGTTGGACAAGGAAGACAACGTAATGGGTTATGTTTTCTTATATCTGAGATAAATTATATTGTCATGGATCATCCAACATATTGAGCTTGCCTTTCCCCACTCATGCTAGTCAATTTCTTCGCACCAAGTAGAGATACTACTTGTGCTTCCAAATATCCATAAACCTAGTTTTTCCATGAGAGTCCACCATATGTACCTATGGATTGAGTAAGATCCTTCAAGTAAGTTGTCATCGGTGCAAGCAATAAAAATTGCTCTCTAAATATGTATGACTTATTAGTGCGGAGAAAATAAGCTTTATACGATCTTGTGATATGGAAGAAATAAAAGCGACAGACTGCATAATAAAGGTCCATATCACAAGTGGCAATATAAAGTGACGTTCTTTTGCATTAAGATTTCGTGCATCCAACCATAAAAGCGCATGACAACCTCTGCTTCCCTCTGCGAAGGGCCTATCTTTTACCTTTATCTTCTACCTTACATAAGAGTCATGGTGATCTTCACCTTTCCTTTTTACATTTTATCCTTTGGCAAGCACAATGTGTTGGAAAGATCCTGATATATATAGCTAATTGGATGTGAGTCTTTATGAACTATTATTGTTGACATTACCCTTGAGGTAAAATGTTGGGAGGCAAAACCATAAGCCCCTATCTTTCTCTGTCTCCGATTAAAACTTCATACCCATAAATATTGCACGAGTGTTAGCAATTGTGAAAGATTAAATATGGTTGAGTATGTGGACTTGCTGAAAGCTCTTATATTGACTCTTTCCTATGTTATGATAAATTGCAATTGCCTCAATGACTGAGATTAGAGTTTGTTGGTTCTCAATGAAGTTTATGATTCATACTTGAAATTGTGATTGAATTGTTACTTTAGCATAGGAGATCATATGACTATATATATATATGTGTGTGTGTGTGTGTGTGTTGCTGCTCTAAGAATGATCATGATGCCCTCATGTCCGTATTTTATTTTTATTGACACCTCTATCTCTTAACATGTGGACATATTTTTTAATTTCGGCTTTCGCTTGAGGACAAGCGAGGTCTAAGCTTTGGGGGAGTTGATACATCCATTTTGCATCATGCTTTTATATCGATATTTATTGCATTATGGACTGTTATTACACATTATGTCACAATACTTATGCCTATTCTCTCTTATTTTACAAGGTTTACATGAAGAGAGAGAATGTCGGCAGCTGGGATCCTGGGCTGAAAAAGGAGCAAATATTAGAGACCTATTCTGCATAGCTCCAAAAGTCCTGAAACTTCACGGAAGCTATTTATAGAATATATAAAAAATATTGAGCGCAAGAAGTTCCAGAGGGGGCCACACCCTGGCCACGAGGGTGGGGGGCGCGCCGTACCTCCATGGGCGCGCCCCCTGCATAGTGGGCCCCCTGGTGGCCCTCCGATGCCCATCTTCTGCTATATGGAGTCTTTCATTGAGGAAAAAAATCATAAGCAAGCTTTCGGGACGAGACTCCGCCGCCACGAGGCGGAACCTTGGCGGAACAAATCTAGGGCTCCGGCGGAGCTGTTTTGCCGGGGAAACTTCCCTCCGGGAGGGGGAAATCATCACCATCGTCATCACCAATGATCCTCTCATCGGG
The DNA here is from genome assembly GCF_056163025.1 of Triticum urartu. Lineage (NCBI taxonomy): Eukaryota > Viridiplantae > Streptophyta > Magnoliopsida > Poales > Poaceae > Triticum > Triticum urartu. The sequence goes on from NC_141879.1 coordinate 659,438,663, forward strand.
AGGGGGTCAATATCCATCAACATCTTCACCAGCACCATCTCATCTCAAACCCTAGTTCATCTCTTGTATCCAATCTTTGTAGCCAAACCTCAGATTGGTACCTATGGGTTTCTAGTAGTGTTGATTACTCCTTGTAGTTGATGCTAGTTGGTTTACTTGGTGGAAGATCATATATTCAGATCCATTATGCGTATTAATACCCCTTTGATTATGAACATGAATATGCTTTGTGAGTAGTTACGTTTGTTCCTGGGGACATGTGAGACGTCTTGCTATTAGTAGTCATGTGAATTTGGTATTCGTTCGATATTTTGATGAGATGTATGTTGTCATCCCTCTAGTGGTGTCATGTGAACGTCGACTACATGACACTTCACCATTGTTTGGGCCTAGAGGGAGGCATTGGGAAGTAATAAGTAGACGATGGGTTGCTAGAGTGACAGAAGCTTAAACCCTAGTTTATGTGTTGCTTCGTAAGGGGCTGATTTGGATCCATATGTTTCATGCTATGGTTAGGTTTAACTTAATACTTCTGTTGTAGCTGCGGATGCTTGCAATAGGGGTTAATCATAAGTGGGATGCTTGTCCAAGTAAGGACAACACCCAAGCACCGGTCCACCCACATATCAAATTATCAAAGTACCGAATGCGAATCATATGATCGTGATGAAAACTAGCTTGACCATAATTCCCATGTGTCCTCAGGAGCGCTTTACATCATATAAGAGTTTGTCCAGGCTTGTCCTTTGCTACAAAAAGGATTGGGCCATCTTGCTGCACCTTATTTACTTTTATTACTTGCTACTCGTTACAAATTACCTTATCACAAAACTATCTGTTACCGACAATTTCAGTGCTTGCAGAGAATACCTTGCTGAAAACCGCTTACCATTTCCTTCTAATCCTCGTTGGGTTCGACACTCTTACTTATCGAAAGGACTACGATAGATCACCTATACTTGAGGGTCGTCAGTAATCTAGTGATTTCAAAAGCCCATCAGCATGGAGTTTCTTCATGAGCTTTATACCAATATGACCTAAATGGCAGTGCCGCAAATAAGTTGCACTATCAGCATTAAACTTATATCTTTTGGCTTCAATACTATGAATATGTGTATCACTACTATCGAGATTCCATAAAATTAGACCACTCATCAAGGGTGCATGACCATAAAAGATATTACTCATATAAATAAAACAATCATTATTCTCTGATTTAAATGAATAACCATCTCGCATAAAACAAGATCCAGATATAATGTTCATGCTTAACGCTGGCACCCAATAACAATTATTCAGGTCTAATACTAATCCCGAAGGTAGATGTAGAGGTAGCGTGCCGACCGCGATCACATCAACTTTGGAACCATTTCCCACACGCATCGTCATCTCGTCCTTAGCCAATCTTCGCTTAATCCGTAGCCCCTGTTTCGAGTTGCAAATATGAGCAACAAAACCAGTATCAAATACCCAGGCGCTACTGCGAGCATTAGTAAGGTACACATCAATAACATGTATATCAAATATACCTTTCACTTTGCCATACTTCTTATCCACCAAATACTTGGGGCAGTTCCGCTTCCAGTAACCAGTCCCTTTGCTGTAGAAGCACTCAGTCTCAGGCTTAGGTCCAGACTTGGGCTTCTTCACTTGAGCAGCAACTTGCTTGTTGTTTTTCTTGAAGTTCCCCTTCTTCCCTTTGCCCTTCTTCTTGAAACTAGTGGTCTTGTTGACCATCAACACTTGATGTTCCTTCTTGATTTCTACCTCTGCAACCTTTAGCATTGCGAAGAGCTCGGGAATTGTCTTATCCATCCCTTGCATATTATAGTTCATCACGAAGCTTTTGTAGCTTGGTGGCAGTGATTGAAGAACTCTGTCAATGACACTATCATCAGGAAGATTAACTCCCAGTTGAGTCAAGTGGTTGTGGTACCCAGACATTCTGAGTATATGTTCACTGACATAACTATTCTCCTCCATCTTGTAGCTACAGAACATATTGGAGACTTCATGTCTCTCAATTCAGGCATTTTCCTGAAATATTAACTTCAACTCCTCGAACATCTCATATGCTCCATGACATTCAAAACATCGTTTAAGTCCCGATTCTAAGCCGTAAAGCATGGCACACTGAACTATCGATTAGTCATCAGCTTTACTCTGCCAGACGTTCATAACATCTGGTGTTGCTCCTGCAACGGACTTTGCACCTAGCGGTGCTTCCAGGACATAATTCTTCTGTGCAGCAATGAGGATAATCCTCAAATTACGGACCTAGTCCGTGTAGATGCTACCATCATCTTTCAACTTAGCTTTCTCTAGGAACGCGTTAAAATTCAAAGGAACAGTAGCATGGGCCATTTATCTACAACAACATAGACATGCAAAATACTATTAGGTACTAAGTTCATGATAAATTAAAGTTCAATTAATCATATTACTTAAGAACTCCCACTTAGATAGACATCCCTCTAGTTATCTAAGTGATCACGTGATCCATATCAACTAAACCATGTCCAATCATCATGTGAGATGGAGTAGTTTTCAATGGTGAACATCACTATGTTGATCATATCTACTATATGATTCACGCTCGACCTTTCGGTCTCAGTGTTCTGAGGCCATATCTACATATGCTAGGCTCTTCAAGTTTAACTCGAGTATTCTGCTTGTGCAAAACTGGATTGCACCCATTGTATGTGAACATAGAGCTTATCACACCCGATCATCACGTGGTGTCTTGGCACGACGAATTGTAGCAACGGTGCATACTTAGGGAGAACACATATACCTTGAAATTTAATGAGAGATCATCTTATAATGCTACCGCCGTACTAAGCAAAATAAGATGCATAAAGGATAAACATCACATGAAATCAATATAAGTGATGTGATATGGCCATCATCATCTTGTGCCTTTGATCTCCATCTCCAAAGCACCGTCATGATCACCATCATCACCGGCTTGACACCTTGATCTCCATCGTAGCATCGTTGTCGTCTCGCCAACTATTGCTTCTACGACTATCGCTACCGCTTAGTGATAAAGTAAAGCAATTACATAGCGATTGCATACAATAAAGCGACAACCATATGGCTCCTGCCAGTTGCCGATAATTGTATTACAAAACATGATCATCTCATACAACAATTTATATAATCACATCTTGACCATATCACATCACAACATGCCCTGCAAAAACAAGTTAGACGTCGTCTACTTTGTTGTTGCAAGTTTTACGTGGCTGCTACGGGCTTAGCAAGAACCGTTCTTACCTACGCATCAAAAACCACAACGATTTTTTGTCAAGTTTGTTGTTTTAACCTTCAACAAGGACCGGGCGTAGTCACACTTGATTCAACTAAAGCTGGAGAAACAGACACCCGCCAGCCACCTGTGTGCAAATCGCGTCGGTAGAACCAGTCTCATGAACGCGGTCATGTAATGTCGGTCTAGGTCGCTTCATCCAACAATACCGCCGAATCAAAGTATGACATGCTGGTAAGCAGTATGACTATTATCGCCCACAACTATTTGTGTACTACTCGTGCATATAACATCTACGCATATACATGGCTCTGATGCCACTGTTGGGATCGCAGTATTTCAAAAAAATTCCTACGATCACGCAAGATCTATCTAGGAGATGCATAGCAACGAGAGGGGAGAGTGTGTCTACGTACCCTCGTAGACCGAAAGCGGAAGCGTTAAGTAACGCAATTGATGTAGTCGAACGTCTTCGCGATCCAACCGATCCAGTACCGAACGCACGGCACCTCCGCGATCTGCGCATGTTTAGCTCGGTGACATCCCTCGTACTCTTGATCCAGCTGAGGCCGAGGGTGAGTTCCGTCAGCATGACGGCATGTTTGGCGGTGATGATGAATTTACCAACGCAGGGCTTCACCTAAGCACTACGACAATATGACTAAGGTGGAAAACTGTGGAGGGGGCACCACACACGGCTAAAGATCAACTTGTGTGTCTATGGGGTGCCGCCCTCCCCTGTATATAAAGGAGGGGAGGAGGATGCCGGCCGGCCACAAGGGGAGCGCCAAGGGGGAGGAATCCTACTCCTAGTAGGAGTAGGTTTCCCCCTTTCATAGTCCAAGAAGGAGAAGAAGGGAAAGAGGAGAGAAGAGAAGGAAGGAGGGGGCGCCCCACTTACCCTTGTCCAATTCGGACTGGGCAAGGGGGGGCACCTCTGGCCGTCCCTCTCTCTTCTCCACTAAGGCCCACTGTGGCCCATTAATCCCCTGGGGGGTTCCGGTAACCTCCGGGTACTCCGGAAAATACCCGATACACTTTGGAACCATTCCGGTGTCCGAATATAACCTTCCAATATATCAATCATTATGTCTCGACCATTTCGAGACTCCTCGTCACGTCCGCGACCTCATCCGGGACTCCTAACACCCTTCGGTACATCAAATCACATAAGTCATAATACATATCGTCATCAAACGTTAAGCGTGCAGACCCTACGAGTTCGAGAACTATGTAGACATGACCAAGACACATCTCCGGTGAATAACCAATAGCGGAACCTGGATGCTCATATTGGTTCCTACATATTCTACGAAGATCTTTATCGGTCAAATCGCACAACAACATATTTTGTTCCCTTTGTCATCGGTATGTTACTTGCCCGAGATTCGATCGTCGGTATCATCATACCTAGTTCAATCTCATTACCGGCAAGTCTCTTTACTCGTTCCTTAATGCATCATGCTGCAACTAACTCATTAGTCACATTGTTTGCAAGGCTTATAGTGATGTGCATTACCGAGAGGGCCCAGAGATACCTCTCCGACAATCAAAGTGACAAATCCTAATCTTGATCTATGTCAACTCGACAAACACCATCGAAGACACCGGTAGAGCATCTTTATAATCACCCAGTTATGTTGTGACGTTTGATAGCACACTAAGTGTTCCTCTGGTATTCGGGAGTTGCATAATCTCATAGTCATAGGAACATGTATAAGTTATGGAGAAAGCAATAGCAATAAACTAAACGATCATAGTGCTAAGCTAACGGATGGGTCTAGTCCATCACATCATTCTCTAATGATGTGATCCCATTCATGAAATGACAACACATGTCCATGGCTAGGAAACTTAACCATCTTTGATTAACGAGATAGTCAAGTAGAGGCATACTAGGGACACTCTGTTTGTCTATGTATTAACACATGTACTAAGTTTCTGGTTAATACAATTCTAGCATGAATAATAAACATTTATCATTATATAAGGAAATATAAACAACAACTTTATTATTGCTTCTAGGGCATATTTCCTTCACTCTCTCTAATAAGGCCCATGGTGGCCCATTAGTTCCCCCGGGGGTTCCGGTAACCCCCTCCGGCACTCCGGTTTTACCCGAAACCATCTGAAACACTTCCAGTGTCCGAATAACATGGTCCAATATATCAATATTTATGTCTCGACCATTTCGAGACCCCTCGTCGTGTCTGTGATCTCATCCGGGACCCCAAACACCCTTCAGTACATCAAATCACATAACTCATAATACAAATCGTCATCGAACATTAAGCGTGCGGACCCTATGGGTTTGAGAACTATGTAGACATGACCGAGACACAACTCCGGTCAATAACTAATAGCAAAACCTGGATTCTCATATTGGCTCCTACATATTCTATGAAGATTTTTATCGGTCAAACCGCATAACAACATACGTTGTTCCCTTTGTCATCGGTATGTTACTTGCCCAAGATTCGATCGTCGGTATCATCATACCTAGTTCAATCTCGTCAGCAGCAAGGCTCTTTACTCGTTCCGTAATGCATTATCCCACAACTAACTCATTAGTCACATTGTTTGCAAGGCTTATAGTGATGTGCATTACCTGGAGGGCACAGAGATACGTCTCCGACAATCCGAGTGACAAATCCTAATCTCTATCTATGACAACTCAACAAACACCATCGGAGACACCTGTAGAGCATCTTTATAATCACATAGTTGTGTTGTGACGTTTGATAGCACACTAAGTGTTCCTCCGGTATTCAGGAGTTGCATAATCTCGTAGTCATAGGAACATGTATAATTCATGAAGAAAGCAATAGCAATAAACTAAACGATCATAGTGCTAAGCTAACAGATGGGTCTTGTCCATCACATCATTCTCTAATGATGTGATCTCGTTCATCAAATGAAAACACATGTCTATGGCTAGGAAACTTAACCATCTTTGATTAACGAGCTAGTCTAGTAGAGGCATACTAGGGACACTCTGTTTGTCTATGTATTCACACGTGTACTAAGTTTCCGATTAATACAATTCTAGCATGAATAATAAAAATTTATCGTGATATAAGGAAATATAAATAACAACTTTATTATTGCCTCTAGGGCATATTTCCTTCAGAAGATGGTCTCTCTCAAACAACCCTGCAACCAAATACAAGAAATATCTTGTGTCCCCAACACACCTAATACAATGGCAAATTGTATAGGTACACTAGTTCGGCGAAGAGATGGTGATAAAAGTGTCATACGGATGGTAGAAATATATTTTTACAATCTTAATAAATAAAAACAGCAAGGTAGCAAATAGTAAACGGGCACAAAAACGGTATTGCAATGCTTGAAAATGAGGCCTAGGGTCCGTACTTTCACTAGTGCAACCTCTCAACGATGCTAATATAATTGGATGATACAACTGTCCCTCAACGTGCAATGAAGAATCACTCCAAAGTTCCTATCTAGCGGAGAACATAAGACTGAATTGTTTGTAGGGTACGAAACCACCTCAAAGCTATTATTTCCAATCGATCTAACCGTGACGCCCCCAATTCAATCATACACTAATCATACACACAAACGTGTACAATCAAGATCAGGGACTCATGGGAAGATATCACAACACAACTCTAAAAATAAAATAAGTCATACAAGCATCATAATACAAGCCAGGGGCCTCGAGGGCTCGAATACAAGTGCTCGATCATAGACAAGTCAGCGGAAGCAACAATATCTGAGTACAGACATAAGTTAAACAAGTTGCCATAAGATGGCTAGCACAAACTGTGATACAGATCGAAAGAGGCGCAGGCCTCCTGCCTGGGATCCTCCTAAACTACTCCTGGCCGTCGGCGGCGGCCTGCACGCAGTAGTAGGCACCTCCGGTGTAGTAGGAGTCATCGTCGACGGTGGCGTCTGGCTCCAGGGCTCCAACATCTGGTTGCGACCCGAGAAGAATGGAAAGGGGGAAAAGAGGGAGCAAAGCAACCGTGAGTACTCATCCAAAGTACTCGCAAGCAAGGATCTACACTACATATGCATTGGTATCAATGAAATAGGTAGTATTTGTGGACTGGACTGCAGAATGCCAGAATAAGAGGGGGGCAGCCTCCATCTTGAAGCATATAGAAGAGAGTAGATGGTAAGTTCACCAAGTATCATCGTATAGCATAATCCTACCCGGTGATCCTCCCCTCGTTGCCCTATGAGAGAGTGATCACCGGGTTGTATCTGGCACTTGAAAGGGTGTATTTTATTAAGTATCCGGTTCTAGTTGTCATAAGGTCAAGGTACAACTCCGGGTCATCCTTTTACCGAGGGACACGGCTATTCGAATAGATAAACTTCCCTGCAGGGGTGCACCACATAACCCAACACGCTCGATCCCTCTGGCCGGACACACTTTCCTGGGTCACGCCCGCCTCGGAAGATCAACACATCGCAGCCCTACCTAGGCACAATAGAGAGGTGCGCCAGTCTAAATCTTATGCGGGCAGGGGTCTGGGCCCATCGCCCATTGCACTCCTACATGTTGCATACGCGGCCGGTGAGCAGACCTAGCAACCTCCATTACAAAGGAAGTTGCGTTACGTGGTCCAACCCGACGCACGTCGCTCAGTCACTGACGTCAAGAAAGGCTTCGGCTGATACCACGACGTCGAGTGCCCATAACTGTTCCTGCATAGTTGGTTAGTGTGTATAGGCCAGTGGCCAGAATCAGATCAAATACCAAGATCTCGTTAAGCGGTTTAATTGATGTAACCGCGGACGCCGACCAGGGCCAGGCCCACCTCTCTCCTAGGTGGTCTCAACCTGCCCTGTTGCTCCGCCACAAAGTAACAGTCGAGGGCCGTCGGGAACCCAGGCCCACCACTACCGGGATGGAACCACCTTTCCTTTCAGCCCCCACACCGGAATCACTCGCGGGTACTCTACGAGCCGACCCGACTTTAGTCACCAAGTATCACATATTATGTATATAAGTATATACTCGTGATCACCTCCCGAGTGATCACGGCCCGATAGTATAGCATGGCAGACGGACAAGAATGTAGGGCCACTGATGGAATACTAGCATCCTATACTAAGCATTTAGGATTGCAGGTAAAGGTAACAATAGTAGTAGCAAAGACAGGCTATGCATCAGGATAGGATTAACGGAAAGCAGTAACATGTTACACTACTCTAATGCAAGGAGTAGAGAGAAGAATAGGCAATATCTGGTGATCAAGGGGGGGGGGTTGCCTGGTTGCTCTGCAGACAGAAACGGGCCATCGAAGGTGAAGTAGTCGATCATTGGTTCAACCGCGGTCTCGGGGTCTACTGGAAAGAAGTAACGGAGGGGAACACAATAAATAACTGAGCAATCAAAGAATCACAAAGCATAACATGGCAATACACGGTGCTAGGGGTGACATAACGCAGTACTAGGTGCTACCGGCGAAAGGGGAAACATCCGAGAAAGCATTCCCGGTGTTCGGCATTTTCGGACAGATAAACCACAGAGGAAAGGTTGCATGTTCGCTATGCTAGTGACGTGTGGCAGATGAATGAACTGCGTATTCGGATTCGCCTCGTCTTTCTGAGCAACTTTCATGTACAAGGTATTTTCATCTGAGCTACGGATTATTTTATATGATTTTCCAAAGATTTAAACAGCTATTTGGAATCCTGAAAATTGGCTAAGTCTGAGAATTATTTAGTTTTTAAACTTCACTTAGCTGTTTTTCAAAGGCTATAACTATTGTTCTGCCCATCCTATGGATTAGTGCCTTATATCAATATTGACCACTTCCTGTGATCTACAAGATGATATCAATTGCATCATTGTTAGAGTTCATTTGCTTAATCAAAACCTTGCTTGAAAAGTGCCACTAGTTGTTAATTCCAGCAACTGTTAAAATATACGAACATAGGATTTTGTGATTTTCACAGGATTTAATCCATGCCTTATTTGAATTTGGTTTAATGGGCTAACTTGGAGCTTGTCAAGTGTACTACCTGCCATATAATTCTTATCCACATTAGAAGTCGTTTTGGTGTTGTTTTGCTGCAGTACAGAGGGCTAGTCAGTGTAAGCGTACCAAAGCTAGCTACTACTACAGTAACTGAACATTACTGTAGCAGAGCAGCATCAAAATGCAGCGGCAAGCAGGCTTCAGCAAGCAAAGCAGCAGCAGGCATTAGCGAGCAGAGGCCGCAGCGGCGCTAGGCAGGTCGCGGGCGGGGAGCAACGGCAGCGACGACGCTAGCAAGGGATGGGCGCGATGCATGGGGGAAAAGCGGCAGGGCGCGGTGGCTGTGGCCAACGGCGGAAGCAACAGCGGCATCAGGCAGCCGCGGGGTCAGAGCAGCAGCAAAGCAGCGAGCGGGCGGCGCGGGGAAGAGGACAGCTAGGGGCGGCAGCGGACGAGTCGGATGGGGTGAAGCGCGGCGGCAGGGCGCCGAGGTGGCCGCGCGAGTCGCAGGCGGGCGTGCGGTCAAGCACGAGCTCGTGCGGCAGCAGCAGCCTAGAGCAACGGCAACAGCCACTAGCAGGAGCCATAGAGTAGTAGTAGCGGTAGCAGCTAGTAAGAGCAACAGCCAGCGGCAACAAGAAACAGTAGTAGCAGCGGCTAGAGGTAGCAGTAGCAAACAGACATGATTGCCGCGCCCGCGTACGATGCAGACCTACGGTGGCGCCTATGGCGACCACAAGGCGAAGGCTACGGTGACAGATTTAAGGGGGAAATGAGGTGAATCGGTAGAGTAGCTCACCGCGGAGCTCGTGGACGTGCTCAGGAGGTCGGGGGCGGCCCGGAGCAGCGGCAACCGACGACGGACGTCGGCGACCGTGGGCGGAGATGTGGACGATGGCGAAGCTACGGGGCGTTCCGTCTCAGGTTCTTCGGTGTAGACGAAGGAGACGACCGCGGGGAGGCTCCTGGACATGCTACCAGGCGACGGAAAGGCCGGTGGCCGCGGCTACGACAACGTCCATGGCTCACGTACTCGGGCGCCGTCAAACCGAGAGGAAGAGGAGAGCAAGGGTTAACAGAGAGGCTAGGGTTGTGCATCGTGTCGGGGAGGGTTTTATACACCTCCAGGGGGCTCCGGATGGTTTCCACGGCTACCATCGGCGGCGGACGGCGTGCGCGCGTACACGGCGCCATGGCCTCCCTGCCTCTGTACACGGGTGGGGGAAAAGGCCATTGTGGGCTGGGCCGATTGCACTGTAGTTGCATAGAGCCCACCAGCAGAGTAGCTTATTAGGCATTTTCCTTTTATATTTTTTGTTTTATATTTTGCTCTTTGATTTGTATTTCATTTTCGATCCAAATAAATTTTGTTACATAGGAAACTTGTCTCATAAATACTTTGTAATATTTTGGAACTATCCACAGAGTTTTAGATTATTTTTTAAAGGCTTTAATCTCAGTTTGAATTTAAATGGGCCGCTAAGTGTTGTTTGCTCAATTCAAAAATAGATAAGGGCAAATTTAAGTTTCAAATGATGCTAGTTCCATCGTGCAAATTGATCAGGAGAATTTATACTTAAACTTGAACATTTTAGTTTTATAGTTTAAAGAAATAATATTTTGACTTTATTTTAAATTTTGAATGTGAACTCGGTTTGGATCAAAGTGAGGTTTAGCAAATTAATTGCGGTGACATGGCACCATTAGTGTGTGATTACTATAGGTTAAGTATCAGGGTGTTACAGATCTAACCAAGAGTTCGTACTAAAATAACACCAAAGCAAATTCAGATTCATAATATTCAATCGAACACAAAGAACTTTAAAGAGTGCCTCGAGATTTCTACCGGAGAAACAAAGACAAGAACGTGCGTCAACCCCCTATGCATAGATTACCCCAATGTCACCTCAGGAATCCGTGAGTTGAGTGCCAAAACATATATCAAGTGAATCAATACGATACCCCACTATCACCACAAGTATTCAATTGCAAGACATATATCAAGTGTTCTCAAATCCATAAAAGTATTCAATCTGATAACAACGAAATCTCAAAGGGAAAAACTCAATTCATCACAACAAGATAGAGAGGGGAAAACACCATATGATCCGACTATATTAACAAAGCCCGCGATACATGAAGATTGTGACATCTCAAGAACACGAGAGAGACAGATTAAACACATAGCTACAGGTATAAACCCTCAGCCCCGAGGGTGGACTACTCCCTCCTCATCGTGGTGGCCATCGGGATGATGAAGATGGCCACCGGAGATGATTGCCCCCTCTGGCAGGGTGCCGGAATGGGGTCTAGATTGGTTTTCGGTGGCTACAGAGCCTTGCGGCGGGGCGAAACTTCTGATCTAGGTTAACCCCGAAGGGTTTTGGAATATTTGTGAATTTATAGGGTAAAGAGGGGGTGTGGGAGGCCACCGAGGTGGGCACAACCCACCTGGGCGCGCCTGGGCCCCCAGGCGCGCCCTGGTGGGTTGTGCCCCCTCGGGGCACCCCCTAGGTGCTGCTCTGGCCCATCCTGGGTGTTCTGGTCCATAAAAAATCCCAAAAAAGTTTCGCGGTGTTTGGATTCCATTTGATATTGATTTCCTGCGATGTAAAAAACAAGCAAAAAACAGCAACTGGCACTAGGCACTGGGTCAATAGGTTAGTCCCAAAAATGATATAAAGTTGCTATAAAATGATTGTAAAACACCCAAGAATGATAATATAACAGCATGAATACTTCATAAATTATAGATACGTTGGAGACGTATCAGCATCCCCAAGCTTAATTTCTACTCTTCCTCGAGTTGGTAAATGATAAAATAAATAATTTATGAAGTGTGAATGCTAGCAAAGTGCACAAGTTTGATCAATAATAATTTCAATCACTTTTCCTAGCATCATAACAACAATTCTTTCTTATAAAACTTCTCATGTTATAGTAGCAACCAGTACATATGTTAAGGTTCAAACAATGAATTCTCTTGAAACTCAACAACCTATGTTCTTAGTCACCAAGCAATTGTAACTCAACTTATTCAACAGAGTTTAAGTAAGAGCTCCACATACTCAACCATCATATAGTCTGTCAGATCACGGGTTCCGGAAAAACCCTTAAGGTTCGAACACTGGGGTGCGCGCGAAGATCTCCCCCTACCGATCCACGTCCTAGCTCGGTTAAGATCTTACGGACTAACTCGACGAACTCACAACACAAAGGACACAAGATTTATATTGGTTCGGGCCACCGTTGTGGTGTAATACCCTACTCCAATTGTGGTTGTGGTGGATTGCCTCTTGGGCTGAGGATGAATAATACAAAGGGGAGAACAGCCTCCTGAGGTTGAGGTGTTCTTGTGCTCGGTGAACTTGTGCGTGTGTGGATTCGATTCACCCTATCTCTCTCTTCTTCATCGATCGATCCCCCCACTGATGGTGGTGGCTAGTCCTATTTATAGAGGCCCTGGTCCTCTTCCCAAATATTGAGCGGGAAGGGATCCCACAACGGCCAATTTGAAAGGGGACAGCTAGTACAACTTATCCTGACAAAAGAAGTTTTCGCCTGCCAAAGGCTCTGGTGGTGACGCCGTCTCGGGCTCCATGGTGACCTCCGTCTTGCCGACCTTCTAGTCTTGGTCTCGTTGCACCGATATGGAAACCTTTGCTTGATGCCTCGGTACTCCGCACATGCGCTTGCCCCCTTAGCACCAAAGAGGAAACAAGGACTCTGCGCGCGCTAGCGCCCGCCTGGCGCCCACCCGGTCTCGATCGTCATGGCTCACGTCATGAGAACCTCGCGAGGTTTGCCTGGCCTTGAACTCTCCGCCCCTCGCGAGCCAGCCTGGTGAGGCTGCTCCTGAGGAGGTCTTGCGTCATCCGCCTCGTGAGGCTTGGCCCCTCGCGAGGGTCTTGAATGCCTTGTTGATGAAGATGGGCCATACAGGCCTGCTAGCAAAGCCACGCCGTGGGCCGCAGGCAGGCAAGTCTGGGGACCCCCGTTCCCAGAACGCTGACAGTAGCCCCCGGGCCCAAGGCGCGCTCGGGCTTGGCTTCGAGACGAAGCCAAAGGTCAAGTGCGGAGCGCCGCGGGCCCCAATAGCTTGCGGCCTTGGTCGACGCATGGCGGTTGATTGGACGTGGGCGTCTCCGCTTCCCCATGCTGCCTTGGCAATTGCTCAACTTGACAAGTCTCTGCGACATGCAAGGAAAACCATCATTACCTGTGATCGTGGGGGGTGCTGGTTGGCCTTCTCCTGCTATAAATGAGGAGGGGGCAGAGCCCCCGTCGCCCATCTCTTCCTCTCCCGCTTCTTCTCCTTCCTTGCTCCTCTCCTGCTACCAATGGCGCCATCGAGGAGGTTCACTGCCGCGGAGAAGGGAAAGGCCCCTCGCGAGGGGCCCGGCTCTCCGGTGCCTGATGACCCACAAGTATAGGGGATCTATCGTAGCCTTTTCGATAAGTAAGAGTGTCGAACCCAACGAGGAGCGGATGGAAATGATAAGCAGTTTTCAGTAAAGTATTCTCTGCAAGCACTGAAATTATCGGTAACAGATAGTTTTGCGATAAGGTAATTGGTAACGAGCAGCAAGTAATAAAAGTAAATAAGGTGCAGCAAGATGGCCCAATCCTTTTTATAGCAAAGGACAAGCCTGGACAAACTCTTATATGAAAGAAAGCGCTCCCGAGGACACATGGGAATTATCGTCAAGCTAGTTTTCATCACGATCATATGATTCGCGTTCGGTACTTTGATAATTTTATGTGTGGGTGGACCAGTGCTTGGGTACTGCCCTTACTTGGGCAAGCATCCCACTTATGATTAACCCCTATTGCAAGCATCCGCAACTACAACAGAAGTATTAAGGTAAACCTAACCATAGCATGAAACATATGGATCCAAATCAGCCCCTTACAAAGCAATGCGTAAACTAGGGTTTAAGCTTCTGTCACTCTAGCAACCCATCATCTACTTATTACTTCCCAATGCCTCCCTCTAGGCCCAAACAACGGTTAAGTGTCATGTAGTCGACGTTCACATGACACCACTAGAGGGATGACAACATACATCTCATCAAAATATAGAACGAATACCAAATTCACATGACTACTAATAGCAAGACTTCTCCCATGTCCTCACGAACAAACGTAACTACTCACAAAGCATATTCATGTTCATAATCAGAGGGGTATTAATGTGCATAATGGATCTGAATATATGATCTTCCACCAAGTAAACCAACTAGCATCAACTACAAGGAGTACTCAACACTACTAGGAACCCACAGGTACCAATCTGAGGTTTGGATACAAAGATTGGACACAAGAGATGAACTAGGGTTTGAGATGAGATGGTGCTGGTGAAGATGTTGATGGAGATTGACCCCCTCCCGATGAGAGGATCGTTGGTGATGACGATGGTGATGATTTCCCCCTCCCGGAGGGAAGTTTCCCTGGAAGAACAGCTCCGCCACAGCCCTAGATTGGTTCCGCCAAGGTTCCGCCTCGTGGCGGCGGAGTTTCGTCCCGTAAGCTTGCTTATTATTATTTTCTCGACAAAAGATTCCATATAGCAGAAGATGGGCATCGGAGGGCCACCAGGGGGCCCACGAGGCAGGGGGCGCGCCCAGGGAGTAGGGCGCGCCCCCACCCTCGTGGCTGGTAGGTGCCCCCCCTCTGGTACTTCTTGCGCTCAGTATTTTTATATATTCTGGAAATAACTTCCGTGAAGTTTCAGGACTTTTGGAGCTGTGCAGAATAGGTCTCTAATATTTGCTCCTTTTCCAGCCCAAAATCCCAGCTGCCGGCATTCTCCCTCTTCATGTAAACCTTGTAAAATAAGATACAATAGGCATAAGTATTGTGACATAATGTGTAATAACAGCCCATAATGCAATAAATATCGATATAAAAGCATGATGCAAAATGGACGTATCAACTCCCCCAAGCTTAGACCTCGCTTGTCCTCAAGCGAAAGCCGAAATCGAAAAATATGTCCACATGTTTAGAGATAGGGGTGTCGATAAAAATAAAATATGGACATGAGGGCATCATGATCATTCTTATAGCAGCAACATATATATATATATATAGACACACACACACACACACATATATATATATAGAGTGGCACTATTCTAATCTCAGTATTAGAATAACTATTTGGATCATGGGGCCCTATATAGGGAGCGATGCGTTGTTCCTCAAATTCGAAAGATGCAAAAAAGCACCAACCACCGTCCCCCACCTCCCACACCTCTCTCCCCTGGATCCCCGCCGCCACCCAGGAAACCACCGACCCACCCATCACCGGGGACCACCCAATCGGCGCCGCCCTCAACCCCACGGGTCGTCGCCCCCGACCGCAGGCGCCGCCATCCCGCCAACCCCGTGCACCGCTGCCCCTGAAAACCCCCAACCGGGAATCAACACAGGCCGCCTACCCCACCTAGCGTGACGACGCCTCCTACCGTGACGCCGCCGCAAGCCTTCTACTACGACGCCGACGTCGGCCTCCTCCCGTAGCACCGCTGGCGCTTTGTCGGTAGAAGTTCGAGGCTGAATCCAGAGGAAGTTCGAGGGTTCCTCCTGACATCTCCTGCAGCACACCAGAGCCACTCGCCACCCCGCGTGAGGATCCTGCTAGAGAAACCGAGATTGACCTGCCAAATCATTGGCTCCTCCTGGGGTCTGCCGCCCTGCTCCCATGATCCGCCGGCCCCCTGCACCAACGCCCTTGCTCCCCGAAGCCGCCGCCCAGGGGCATTACGCAGTCGGCATGGCCTCTATCCAAACACACCATGCTCCTTAACTCAACTCTTCACCTGCTGCCTTGGCATCCTTCATGCGTGACCTTCTGCAGCTCCTTTGATTGACCTTCCCATCATCTCTTGCTTGAACCCCTGCACCACTTCTTCCAAATCAGCTCTACTCGTTCAAAGCTACATGAAACTTTGTTGCTTCTACAATATTGTTTGCAAATTCAGTTTTGCTGGTTCTCTTCTGTTCATCTTAGTATGTTAAAAGAAGAACCATGGACGATTGGGTCTGTATTGATCTTCATAAAAGGGAGCCCATTTCTGAGTATCGATTTGACAATTCATTTCATATGCTGTTAAAAAAAGAATTAACCATGTATAATGTGACATGTGAGGAACTGAGATGTACATGCTAATGCATGTGTTCATACTTTATGTCTACAAACAGAGGACCATTTAGAAATCCTAATGTGCAGTTGTTCTTGTGTGTGTGTGTGTTTTGTCCTTCAGAGCCTTTTCTTCTAGGTAGTGGAGAGCACCCTCACCTTGATCCGATCTACAGGGCCGCCCTGCGTCCTCCCAAAGCAACCCGAGCCATTGAACTACACAGCCACGGGCCATTCAACGACAGAGCCGCTGCTCGTCCATGAACACATCAGCCTAGATCCTGCTGCCCACCATCCAGTTCAACTTCTACTGAATCTAGTGAAGGGAGACTTCTTCTGAGACCAATTCCCTCTTAACTTTTTTTCGTTCAAAGTTTTAGTTTATTACCTACCACGGGTGGCACGCATTCAGCTGGGACTTTCTTTCTGTTTCCACATGTCGCTAGTTGCCACTTTCTTGAAAAGATTTATGTATACTGGGATCTCCATGTACTATACATGTTAAAAAGATATCTCATGTATATTCGTACCTCGTGTGCTGCAACCCCTTAGCTCGCCGCGACTTCTCCAGCAACCATGGTGGTGAGTTGTGCGCGACCCTACATCCAAAATTGTTCCTGGCGGAGACACCACTCTGCTTGTCGCTACCTACATCCCGTGGAAGACAGCGCACATGGCCTTGTTGTAGACCCTGCACGTTGCTGGCGGTCGTACTCTTGGCTACCTAGACGTGCCCTTGCCTCTAGCACCCCCGGCTGCCCCGCTGGCCAACTCCAGAATCCCTCGAGAAAATGGCCACCATTGCAGGTTAGCTTCTCCTGATGGGCAAGTCCAGCTGCAAAAAGAAGAATGCATCGAAGCTTCTCCAGAAAATTGGCCACCATTACGGTTGCTTTCTGAATCAAGATGTTGCCTGTTTCAGAGTACAGGGAATAAGAACAAAAGCACGAAGAAGATAACGCATCAACACTTTGTGGATAACGTGAGACAAGATACGAAGGGAATGTGTGGTGGAGAAATGTAAGTCTGCCACTAGTTAGTGCATTTTTATGTAAAAAGGATTGGGTGCATGTAGTTACTGTGTGGCCAGGTCATTTGAGAATATTGTTTGTAAGCATGCACTGTCTTTTTGCTGTTGATTCTTATGCTCAAATTATCCCCAAATTTCTACAGCTTTTGCACACTCATTTTAAATCTTTCCTTCTTCTTCTTTTGTGCATGTTTTGCAACTTAGAAATTGTCCTATTGAAAAGTTCATGTATTACTACCAAGGAATTCATGAAACAAAAATTTAGAAGTTGATTTTTTAAATCTAGAATGAGTTTAATTTTTTAGCTCGGCAAGTTCATAGGAAAAAAATGGGTGGTTTTATTTTCTTTTTTTGTATATAAGAGAAAGAGAAAGAAGTTCAAATATAAGAAAAAAAGTTCAAAAAATTGTAACATGATAAAAAGTCCATGTATGAAATTCACGTGCAGAAATAAAATGAAAATTCATAATGAAATTCATGTATAAAAAAACTTGAAGTTCGCGTAGAGTAAAAATGTGCATTTTTGAGAAGATGTGCTGAAAAGTAGATCTTCCTAATTCCTGATGTTTGCATGGTCGTCCCCGAGGCGTAAAAACACAAAGGTTTGAAGGCTATTAAAATAAAACTAAGATTTTTTCCGTTACTACAAAAAGTAATAAAAACCAAGAAGTCCATGTTGTGGTGCGCGGGCTACAGCAACGACTGAATCAGACCTTCCCCAGCATTACCATTCTTCCTCTCGCCTGTCTGACAACCTGCACCGCCACTTGTGAGGCTCCACCCACTAGTATCAGAGACAAAAAAATTGTACCAGAGAAGTTCATGTATTATGCTAAAAAAATTCAGGGAAGTTCATTTGTTTATGCTTGTGGGAGTGTAACCTTTTTCATTTGACTACCAAAAAAATTGTGGATGTGATGTGCGTGTGTGTGTGCTTAGTACACAAAAATGAGAAAAAAATATATTTTTCTCATGTACAACGAAAAAAGAACAGAGAAGAGAAGGAAGTTCGATGTTTACGAAAAATTATTGAGATTTTTTTTCATTAGTAAAAGAAAAATAAAACCTAAAACGATGATTTTCTCGTAAAATACTAGAAGTTCAAATACAAATAGCAGAGCAGTTCAATGCTTATTATTACATTAGGATTTTTTCCGTTACTAAATAATAACCCAAGAAGGCCAAATTAAAAAAATAGAGCAACTCAAAATTTATAGAGGAAATGGAATATCCTCGTTCTACAAAAAAACCTAGAGGTTCTAATTTAAATAATGGAGAAGTTCCATGTTTATTACAATATCAAGAATGTCAAATTGAAAAAATAAAACTGCATAAGATATAACATAGTAAGTTCATAGAAATGGTGGAAAACATAATTTTGTTTTGGAAGTTTAACCATTTCTAAAAAAAATACCTTGAAGTTCAAATTTATATAATACGGTGGTTCAATGTTTATTACAAACCTGTAATTTTCGCCATTGCTATAGAATAAACCAAGAAGTTCAAAAACTAAAAATGGAGTAGTTCGAAAAGTTTATAAAAAAAGGTGTTTCTACATTTTATTAAAAAATTGGAGAACTTCCAATTTGAAAAACATAGAAGTTAAAAATGTTTATAAAAAAACTAGGAAGGTCAAATTAAAAAAACGATCAGTTTAAAAAGTTTGTAAACATGGATTTGCCACTATTATTTTAAGATCTGGAAGATAAAATTTAAAGAAGTGAGTCGTTCGATGTTTATTACATAACTAGGACTTTTCCCTATAGTAATGAATAACACCAAAAAATCATATAGTCCTAATTAAAAATCCTAATATTTCAATTGGAAAAAGCGGAGCAGTTTGATATTATATTTGAAAAATTGGATTTTTCCAGTTACTAAAGAATAAACCAATAAGTTCAATTCAAATCAACGAAGAAGTTCGATGTTTCTAAAAAACCTCCAATTTTCACGTTTCTAAAAATACACAAACGAAGTTCAAATAAAAAAGGTAGAGCAGTTCAATGTCTATAAAAAACTCAGATATTTTCACGTAACCGAGAGAAGTTCGGTTTGATAACTGCCAGAAGTTCACGTACTACTTGGTGTGCATTTGTATAAAAACAAGAATGAAAAAGCAAAGGCTGAAGGTTTTGTTGCTAGAAGTTCAAGTGCTTGGCCCGATAAAGTTTAGAAATTCTTGCGAGAGAGGTTGAACAAAAATACGTGACAGAAATTCAAGGGGAAAACAATGGCAAGTTCAACTACTACACGGAATGCGTTTCAGGTGAGAATAAAAGAATGTAAAACTAAAAGCCTAAAATGTTTGTTGCAAGAAGTTCACGTGCTCCTCCCAGTGAAGTTCAAGAACTCTAGTCCAAGACGTCCGACCTTCAATTACATGTAAAAAATTGGCAAAATGATGTTGTTTTTGCCATTTTTAAAACTGCTCTCAAACGACAATAAATTTGTAAACAACTGTGTACATGAAAAAGATGCTCCTATTCATAAGCTTTCCAATTGTATATAATATGTGCTATATTCCGATGAATGGTTTAAAAGTTTTATGTATACTGTTTAAAATACATTTTTGTGTATTCAAAAAAATTCTTTTGAACCATCACGAGTATGAAAAACTGATCAATACAGGAAAGTTGTGAGTTTTCAACAAGTTTCATCGGTATATCATTTGCTCAATTTCAGTAAGTGGTTTGGAAGTTACTGGCAAAAAATAGCACGTCAAAAACAGAGTGAAGTTCAACCAGACATGCCCCAGAAGTTCAACTACTTCACGCAGTGCATTTCCTTTCGCGTTGAACACAGAAATCATGATCTCGCCATTTTCCAATTTACTTCAAAACGGCAGAAATATCATTTGTGTAAGTTCAAGTCCTCGGTCAGAGAAAGTGCAAAAAATTATGGTGAGAGAGGTTTGTACAAAAGGAATATCATTTGTGTAACACTGATGAATGGATGAGAAAATTACAAACAAAAATAGGTCATAGAAGTTTAACGTGAAAACAACATGAAGTTCAACTACTACGCTGAATGGATTTTAGAGAAAAACTTTTATAACCATCACGAGTATGAAAAAATGATCAACACGGGAAAATTGCGTGTTTACAGCAGCTTTCCATCGGTATATCACTTGCTCAATTCCGGGAGTGGACCGAGAGCTACGAGTAGTGGATGGAGCGCTGCGACCAAAAAAAAGCACATGAAAAACAGAGTGAAGTTCAAGTAGACATGCCGAGAAGTTCAGGTTCATCACGCGGTGCATTTTCGAAGACTCTGTTTCGCGATAAAGGCAGAACGAATGATCCCGCCGTTTTCAAAATTACTTGAAAACAGCTAGGAATCAGAGAAAACCATCAACATGAAAAAGTTTTGAATTTTCCTTAGCTTTTCAACGGTATATTATCTGTTCAATTCCGATAAAGTTTGTAGAAATTACGGCGAAAATACATTTTTAGCCATTTTCAAAATTGACTTAAAATAGTAAGGAATTGGGAGAAACAATATATACCAAAATGTTTCGCATTTCCTCAAGCTTTATTATTTGCTACATTCGGACGTACAGTTAAAAAATTAGCTCGAAAATACAAACTCGGTGCAACATGGACCGTTTTATAAATAACTTTTAAACCGTTGAAAATTAGAAACAACTTTCAACATGAAAAAGTAGCGCATTTTCATAAGCTTTCCAACGCCATATCATTTGCCTCAATTGGATTAGCCGTTTAGAAATGACATCGAAAATATGAACTCGGCTGTTCGGTTTGTGAAATTTTATGATTTTCCAAATTACTCTTTAACCGTAGGGAACTAGAGAAAACTTTCAACATGTGCAAGGAGCGGTTTTGCAGGATCTTTCCAATGCCATATTATTTGCCTTATTCCAATAAACGGTTTTGAAATGCGATCGAAAATACGATTCACGTTTTGTGTGTGAAGAAAAAACGATTTTCAAAACTGCTCTTAAACCGCTTACATTTTGATAAAAAATTAACTTGGGTCATGATACTGGTGTCCATAGCTTTCCAACGCTGTATCGCAAGCCCCATTTGGGCATTGTTGGCGGAAGTTCAACCTACACTAGGGGAAGTTCAGGTCGAACAACTCAAGCAGTAAAATTGCAAAAAACACAATTTTATCACGACCCGAAAGCAAAATCCGCCAACGAGCGAGATACCTATTTAGAACTGGTATTTAGTTGCTAAAAAGGTTCCTAGATTACACTAACATCATATAGAACACAAGTAACTAGAATAATTCGTAGGGGAAGCTGCGGTTGCGAAGATAGCCCGAAGGTCGGGTTCGTACAGAGGGAAGTTCAGGCGCGTTACTCAAGCAGTTCAGGTTGTGATCAGAATATTATTCTGATCCCGTGATCAGAATAGTGTTTATTGCGATACACCATTGAAAAGCTATATAGTATCACTATTCTAATCCCAGGATTAGAACAGCTATTTGGATCACGATGCGCCCTATAAGGGCCCGATTAGCTGTTCCTGAGATCAGGCAGAAGAAAAAAACATCCCAACCAACCGTCCCACCTCCCGCACCTCTCGCCCTCCCCTGGATCCCTACCCCCCCTCCCGGGCGATAGCGGCCCCACCCCGCCGCTGACCCCACGCGTCGCCGCCGACGCAGCTGACCCCACGCGCCGCCGCCGACGACCCGCGCACCGCCGCCACCACCCCTCATCCCTTGCGCCGTCGCCACCACAGAGCCCGCGCGCCGCCGCCCCTGACCCCACGCGACGCCGCCGCCACCACACACCCCAGCTCGTCGGCGCCGCCTCAGACCCCGCGCGTCGCCGTCTCCACCAACCCTCCCATCGCCGTGCCTGCCACATCCAGCACGCCGCCGCCGCAACTGCCACCCCTGTGACCGCCTACACGCGTGGATCCGGCAAGATCCCGGTCCTTACAGGATAGGGATGACCTCCGTGGGCGCTGTGGTCGCCGCGGACTGCGCCAACCGTCGTCGTGGACTGCTCCTCTCTCTCTCTCTCTCTCGCCATCCACCGTGCCTACATGCCCATCCACCTGCACCTCCAGGAGGGCTTGACCTGCAGCAAGATGAGGGCATGACCTGCTGCTTGGTGGCCACATCCGACAGAGAGGAAAAGAGGCGGTTGGGTGACAGATCTTGCACGCGGCCCTCCGGCCAGAGGGCTACCGAGCTGCTGGATCGCCAGCCACCACCACCAGCAGGTCGCCTTTGCCATCTCCTATACATAACACTAACACCGAGCCTCTCAGCCCCTCTGCCTCCTCCAGTGTTTGTTTCTAGAAAAACTCTGGTCACCGTCCTGTTCCTCCCGACCTTCCTCTTCCCCCCAAGTGACAAAGCTTCTCCCAGCAGCAAGCTGCTGTCCGTGGCATCCTCTCAGGCACCGTCAAACTATTGTTGGTGCGCTGCTACTGAAGTTCAGCTTAAGTGCGAGAGGAAAAAGATTTCTGAGACAGATTAGCTGCTGTTGTTGTCCTAGGTTTTTTTGGTCTTAAATTATTTCCGTTTCTAGGAAGTGTATGTGTTGGTTGTGCATGAAGCACGTGCAGTGTATGTGTTTTGTTGTGCATAATTTTCTTGATTTTCAATAGCACATTAAGTTAATGTTTTGGAAATTCCGAAGTTCACGTGTACTACATATAGAAGAAATTCATCGAATGAGAAAAAGGGACCGCCTAGGCCATTTCACCAAAAGCAAAAAAATGAATAGAATGTTGCGACAAAAAAATAAAAAGTTCACAAGATGTAACATAGTGACTTCTAGAAAAATGGAAAAAAAATCATAATTTTGTTTTGTATGTTTAACCATTTCAGAAGTTTCAGAGTTTACAATTACTAAAGAAATAAACCAATAAGTTCAATTGAAAATAACGAAGAAGTTCGATGTTTCTAACAGAACTCCAATTTTCACATTTCTAAAAGAATACACA
Source organism: Triticum urartu (assembly GCF_056163025.1). Taxonomy (NCBI): domain Eukaryota; kingdom Viridiplantae; phylum Streptophyta; class Magnoliopsida; order Poales; family Poaceae; genus Triticum; species Triticum urartu. Next base: position 659,461,995 of record NC_141879.1, read on the forward strand.
AAGAAGTTCAAATAAAAAGTTAGAGAGGTTTGATGTATATAAAAAACTCAGACTTTTTCTGTTACGAAAACGAAATAGAGAGAAGGTCGGTTTGATAACTGTCAGAAGTTCATTTACTTTGTGGTGTGCATTTCGTATGAGAGAAAAAAGAATAAAAAGGCAAAGTACAAAAAATTTGTTGCTAGAAGTTCAAGTGCTCGACCCAAGAAAGTTCAAAAATTCTTGTGAGAGAGGTTGAATAAAAAAATATGTGGCAGAAGTTCAAGGTGAAAACAATGAGAAGTTCAACTAGTGCAAGGAATGCATTTCAGGTAAGAATAAAAGTATAGAAAAATAAAAGCATAAAATGTTTGTTGAAAGAAGTTCAAGTGCTCTGTCCGGGAGGTTCAAAAATCCTTGCGGGAGAGGTTCACCTTGTATTTCCATGCTCGATTTTTTTCGTATAAAAATCAAATACAATTCTTTAATCAAAATATAAAAAGGTGAAGTTCAAATTGAAATGACACAGAAGTTCGGAGTTTATTAAAACCTAGGATTTACATGTTCAAAAAATTTAAAACACAACGCCATTTTTTGCACTTTTAAAAACAGCTCATAAACTAAAAAAATGGTTACTAGAAGTTCAAGTGCTCGGCGAGGAAAAGTTCAAAAAATCTTGTGAGAGAGGTTCACCATGTATTTAGATGTCCAAAATACATAAAAATGTAGTTTTTTGTGTTTTAAAGTAATCCTCTCAAACCAAAGAGAGGTTCAAAGTGATAACAACCAGAAGTTCACGTGCTACATGGTGTGTATTTCATATAAGAAAAATACAATAAAGTGAAAACAGAGTGAAGTTCAAACAGACATGCCCCAGAAGTTCAACTACTTCACGCGGTGCAAAAAGCAACATGTCAAAAAACAGCACGTCAAAAACAGAGTGAAGTTCAAACAAACATGCCCCAGAAGTTCAACTACTTCACACAGTGCATTTTTGTTCGCGATGAACGCATAAATCATGATCTCGCCATTTTCTAATTTACCTCAAAACGACAGGAATATCATTTGTGTAAGTTCAAGTCCTCGATCGGAGAAAGTTAAAAAAATTATTGTGAGAGACGTTTGCACAAAAGGAATATTATTTGTGTAACACTAACGAATGGATGAGAAAATTACAAATAAAAATACGTCACAGAAGTTCAACGTGAAAACAACAGGAAGTTCAACTACTATGCTGAATGAATTTTAGATGAAAAACTTTTAAAATCGTCGCGAGTATGAAAAGATGATCAACACGGGAAACTTGCGTGTTTACAGCAGCATTCCATCGGTATATCACCTGCTCAATTCTGGTGAATGGATGGAGAGCTACTTGAAGTGGATGGAGATCTACGAGAAAAAAACACATGAAAAACAGAGTGAAGTTCAAGCACACACGCTGAGAAGTTCAAGTTCTTCACGTGGTGCATATTTGAAGAATCTGTTTCGCGATAAAGGCAGAATGCATGATCTTGCTGTTTTTGAAATTACTTGAAAACGGCCAGGATTCAGAGAAAACCATCACCATGAAAAAGTTTCGAATTTTCTGTAGCTTTTCAGCGTTATATTATTTGCCCCATTCCGATAAAGTTTGTAGAAATTACGGAAAATACGTTTTTAACCATTTTCAAAACTGACATAAAACTGTAATGAATTAGGAGAAACAATATATACAAAAAAGTTTCTCATTTCTTCAAGCTTTCCAACGCCATATCATTTGCTTCATTTGGACATACGCTTAAAAAATTAGCACAAAAATACGAACTCGGTGGAACTTGTACCGTTTTCTAAATTACTTTTAAACCGTTCAAAATTAGAAAAAAAATTTAAAATGGAAAAGTAGCGCATTTTCATAAGCTTTCCAACGCCGTATTATTTGCCTCTATTGGATTAGCCGTTTAGGAATGGCATCGAAAATACAAACTCGGGTGTTCCATTTGCCAAATTCTACGATTTTCCGAATTACTCTTTAACTGTAGGGAATTAGAGAAAACTTTCAACATGTGATAGGAGTGGTTTTGCAGCAGCTTTCCAACGCCATATTATTTGCCTCATTCCGATAAACGGTTTAAAAATGCGATCGAAAATACGATTCACGTTTTTTGTATGAAGAAAAAACGGTTTTCAAAACTACTCTTAAACCGCTTACATTTTGCCAAAAATTTAACTTGGGTCATGATACTAATGTCAATAGCTATCCAACGGTATATCGCAAGCCCCATTTGGACACCTTTTAGCTGAAGTTCAACCTAGTACTCGGGGAAGGTCAGGCGCATTACTCGGGAAGTTCATGTTGTGATCAGAATATTATTCTGATCCCGTGATCAGAATAGTGTTTATGTATATATATATATAGTCATATGATCTCTTATGCTAAAGCAACAATTCAATCACAATTTCAAGTATGAATCATAAACTTCATTAAGAACCAACAAACTCTAATCTCGGTCATTGAGGCAATTGCAATGTATCATAACATGGGAAAGAGTCAATATAAGGGCTTTTCAGCAAGTCCACATACTCAACCATCTTTTAGTCTTTCACAATTGCTAACACTCACGCAATATTTATGGGTATGAAGTTTTAATCGGACACAGAGAAAGATAGGGGATTATAATTTTGCCTCCCAATGTTTTACCTCAAGGGTAATGTCAACAATAATAGTTCATGGAGACTCACATCCAATTAGCTATATATATCAGGATCTTTCCAACAGAATGTGCTTGCCAAAGGATAAAATGTAAAAAGGAAAGGTGAAGATCACCATGACTCTTATGTAAGGTAGAAGATAAAAGTAAAAGATAGGCCCTTCGTAGAGGGAAGCAGAGGTTGTCATGCGCTTTTATGGTTAGATGCACAAAATCTTAATGCAAAAGAACGTCACTTTATATTGCCACTTGTGATATGCACCTTTATTATGCAGTCTATCGCTTTTATTTCTTCCATATCACAAGATCGTATAAAGCTTATTTTCTCCGCACTAATAAGTCATACATATTTAGAGAGCAATTTTTATTGCTTGCACCGATGACAACTTACTTAAAGGATGTTACTCAATCCATAGGTACATATGGTGGACTCTCATGGAAAAACTAGGTTTATGGATGTTTGGAAGCACAAGTAGTATCTCTACTTGGTGCGAAGAAATTAGCTAGCATGAGTGGGGAAAGGCAAGCTCAATATGTTGGATGATCCATGACAATATAATTTATCTCAGATATAAGAAAACATAACCCATTACGTTGTCTTCCTTGTCCAACATCAACTCTTAGCATGTCATACTTTAATGAGTGCTCACAATCATAAAAGATGTCCAAGATAGTATATTTATATGTGAACCTCTCTTTCTTTATTACTTCCTATTAATTGCAACAATGACCAAAACTATGTTTGTCAACTCTCAACAACTTTTATTCATCATACTCTTTATATGTGAGCTCATTACTTTCCATAAGATCCAGATGATCTCTTTGTTTCTTTTTATTCTTTCTCTTTTTATTTTATTCCCTCAAGATCATAACAAAATAATCAAGCCCTTCACTCAACACTAATCTTTATTATATAGCTCACGGACTCGATTACATAGAGGGATCATAAAGCAAAACTCACAACTAGATCATACTAAAACTTTATTATATTAGATCAAGATATTACCGAAAGGATCAAACTAAGAAAAATGGTAAGAAAAAAGTGATGGTGATACGATACCGGGGCACTCCTCCAAGCTTAGCAGTTGCCAAGGGGAGTGCCCATACCGATGTGATTATATCTCTTTTGCTGGTGAAGGAGATGGAGTTGTTGATGATGTAGGCTTGTCGTCCCTCTTCCAAGGCATGGTCTCACCATCATAGAAGGATGATTGAGTCTCCTGAATCCTCAAATCTGCAGCCAAACTCATCCTCTTGAATCTATATTCATACTCACAGTTTTGATTTTGCAGGTCATAGATCTGGGCTTGAAGGTGCTCGATTTTCTCATGAAGCTTGAAGATGGCCTACACAATGTGCTTGATGTCCAGCTTGTATTTGTTGGTGAACTCCGTGATCATAATGTGATTGGAGTCGAGTCCACGCTCCACCATCTCCTGACACTTGAAAACTTGTTGCTTCAATGCCTCGAGCCTTGCCTCCGTGCTTCCGGTCCTCCTTGGTCCATCAACATTGCGGATGTGCAACAACCCCTCACGCATCTCAATGGTTTGAGGGTGTTGCAGCACCTCCGCGAGGTAGGGGTTGATGACCTTCTCGAAGAACTTGACCTTGAGGGAGATTGAAGACGACACGATGACCTAGATCTATCAGAAAAACATCTCGAAACAAAGATAAGAGATATTTGCGTGATACGGTGGTTGTTGGTGTCAAAACCGGCGGATCTCGGGTAGGGGGTCCCGAACTGTGCGTCTAGGCTGGATGGTAACAGGAGGCAAGGAACACGATGTTTTACCCAGGTTCGGGCCCTCTTGATGGAGGTAAAACCCTACGTCCTGCTTGATTAATATTGATGATATGGGTAGTACAAGAGTAGATCTACCACGAGATCAAGGAGGCTAAACCCTAGAAGCTAGCCTATGGTATGATTGTTGTATGATGAAGTTGTCCTACGGACTAAAACCCTCCGGTTTATATAGACACCGGACAGGGTTAGGATTACACAAAGTCGGTTACAATGGTAGGAGATCTTGAATATCCGCATCGCCAAGCTTGCCTTCCACGCCAAGGAAAGTCCCATCCGGACACGGGACGAAGTCTTCAATCTTGTATCTTCATAGTCCTGGAGTCCGGCTGAAGGTATAGTCCGGCTACCCGAACACCCCCTAATCCAGGACTCCCTCAGTGGTCAAAACCTTCGGGAGATTATATAATGATTTTATACCGACCAAAAGAAGTATCGTGCAAGAAAACGGAGTCCGGAGAGCGCACGAGGTGCCCACGAGGCAGGGGGGCGCCCAGGGGGGTAGGGCGCGCCTCCCACCCTCGTGGAAGCCTTGTGTCCTTTCCGGTCTGCTTCTTATTTTCCTATTTTTCTAAATATTCCAAAACAAAGAAATATTGCCATTAGAACTGTGTTGGAGTCGGTTTACTTACCGTACCATGTACCTATTCCTTTTCGGAGTCTGAAACGTTCCGGAAAGTGTCCCTTATGTATTCCTCCGGGGTTACAGTTTCAATAATATTAGTTTCAACATTTATGGGATTACCTGAGATATAGTGTTTGATTCTTTGACCGTTCACCACCCTTGGATTTGTGCCTTCAAAGTTGTTGATTTTTATGGCACCGGAACGATAGACCTCCTCGATAATGTAAGGACCTTCCCATTTAGAGAGAAGTTTGCCTACAAAAAATTTTAAACGAGAGTTGTATAGCAATACATAATCACCTACATTGAACTCACGCTTTTGTATCCTTTTATCATGCCATCTTTTAACTTTTTCTTTAAACAGCTTGGCATTTTCATAATCTTGGGTTCTCCATTCATCAAGTGAACTAATGTCAAATAATCTCTTCTCACCAGCAAGTTTGAAGTCATAATTGAGCTCTTTAATGGCCCAATATGGCTTATGTTCTAATTCAAGAGGTAAGTGACATGCTTTACCATTAACTATTTTATACGGAGACATGCCCATAGGATTTTTATATGCAATTCTATTGGCCCATAATGCATCATCAAGTTTCTTGGACCAATTCTTTCTAGATCTATTAACAGTCTTTCACAAAATTAATTTGAGCTCTCTGTTACTTAATTCTACTTGACCACTAGACTATGGGTGATAAGGAGATGCAATTCTATGATTAACATCATACTTAGCAAGCATTTTACGAAAGGCACCGTGAATAAAGTGTGAGCCACCATCAATCATTAAATATCCAGGGACTCCAAACCTCGGGAAAATAACTTCTTTAAGCATCTTAATAGAGGTGTTATGATCAGCACTACTAGTTGGAATAGCTTCTACCCACTTAGTAACGTAATCAACAGCAACTAAAATATGTGTATACCCATTAGAGGAAGGAAAGGGTCCCATATAATCAAAGCCCCAAACATCAAATGGTTCAATAACAAGTGAATAATTCATAGGCATTTCTTGATGTCTACTAATATTACCAATTCTTTGACATTCATCACAAGACAAGACAAACTTACGGGCATCCTTGAAGAGAGTAGGCCAATAAAAGCCAGATTGCAATACCTTGTGTGCAGTTCTATCTCTAGCATGGTGCCCTCCATAGGCTTCGGAATGACACTTGCGTAGGATCTGTTCCTGTTCATGTTCTGGTACACAACGTCTAATAATACCATTCACTCCTTATTTATAAAGATGTGGGTCATCCCAAAAGTAATGTCTCAAATCATAGAAGAACTTTTTCTTTTGTTGGTATGTGAAACTAGGTGGTATAAATTTAGCAACAATATAATTAGCATAATCAGCATACCATGGAGCAGTACGAGAAGCATTTATGACATTTAATTGTTCATCAGGAAAGCTATCATCAGTAGGTAGTGGGTCATCAAGAACATTCTCTAACCTAGATAAGTTGTTTGCAACGGGGTTCTCAGCTCCCTTTCTATCAATAATATTTAAATAAAATTCTTGTAGCAAGAGAACCCATCTAATAAGTCTAGGTTTGGCATCTTTCTTTTCCATAAGATATTTAATAGCAGCATGATCAGTGTGAATAGTTACTTTAGAATCAACAATATAAGGTCTGAACTTATCACAAGCAAAAATAACTGCTAAAAATTCTTTTTAAGTGGTAGCATAATTTCTCTGGGCATTGTCTAGAGTTTTACTAGCATATTGAATAACATTTAATTTCTTATCAACTCTTTGCTCTAGAACAACACCTACAGCATTATCGCTAGCATCACACATAATTTCAAAGGGTAAATTCCAATTAGGTGGCTGAATAATAGGTGCAGAAATCAATGCTTTCTTAAGTATTTCAAATGCTTCTACACAATCATCATCAAAGACAAAAGGAATATCTTTTTGTAATAGATTAGTCAGAGACCAGGAAATTTTTGAGAAGTCCTTAATGAACCTCCTATAAAAACTGGCGTGACCAAGGAAGCTTCTTATACCTTTAATGTCCTTGGGACATGGCATCTTTTCAATAGCGTCGACTTTAGCTTTATCAACTTCAATACCTCTTTCAGAAATTTTATGCCCCAAGACAATACCTTCATTAACCATAAAGTGGCACTTCTCCCAGTTCAAGACAAGATTAGTTTCTTCACATCTCTGCAAAACTCGATCAAGGTTGCTCAAGCAATCATCAAAAGAGGATCCATAAATAGAGAAATCGTCCATGAAAACCTCAAAAATCTTTTCAGAAAAGTCAGAGAATATAGCTATCATGCATATTTGAAAGGTAGCAGGTGCATTACATAAACCAAAAGGCATACGTCTATAAGCAAAAGTACCGAAAGGGCAAGTAAAAGTGGTCTTTGATTGATCATCAGCTGACACATGTATTTGAGAGAAGCCAGAATAACCATCTAGAAAGCAAAAATGTGTGTGTTTGGATAATCTTTCTAGCATTTTATCAATACAAGGCAAAGGGTAATGATCTTTTTTAGTAGCCTTATTTAATTTGCGGAAATCAATTACCATCCTATAACCTGTAATAATTCTTTGCGGGATCAATTCATCTTTATCATTAGGAACAACCTCCCTTCTTAGGGACACAATGGACAGGACTTACCCACTGACTATCAGCAACGGGATAAATTATACTTGCCTCAAGGAGCTTTAATATTTCCTTTCTTACCACTTCTTTCATCTTAGGATTCAGCCGTCGTTGGTGATCAATAACTAGTTTGGCGTCTTCCTCCAAATTTATTTTGTGTTGACATAGAGTGGGACTAATGCCCTTAAGATAATCAAGAGTATATCCAATAGCAGCACGGTGCTTCTTCAGAGTTTTCAATAATTTCTCTTCCTCCTTCTCTGAAAGGTTAGCACTAATAATAACATGATATATTTTCTTTTCATCAAGATAAGCATATTTAAGAGTATCGGGTAATGGTTTAAGCTCAAACACGGGATCACCCTTGGGTGGAGGAGGATCCCCTAGGATTTCAACAAGCAGGTTGTGTTTCAAAATAGGTCCCTGCTTAAAGAATACTTCATCTATTTCCCTTCTTTCATTCATGAGCATATCATTTTCATGGTCTAGCAAATATTGTTCTAAGGGATCAGTAGGAGGCACGACAATAGAAGCAAGACCAATAATTTCATCTTTAGTAGGCAATTCTCTATCATGGGGTTGTCTACGAAATTTAGCAAAATTAAACTCATGAGACATATCCCCTAAACCAACAGAAATAATATCCTTATTGCAGTCTATCTTAGCATTAACAGTATTCAAGAAGGGTCTACCAAATATAATGGGACAAAAGCTATCTTGTGGGGAACCAAGAACAAGAAAATTAGCAGGATATTTAACCTTCCCATACAAGACTTCAACATCTCTAACAATCCCAACTGGTGAAATAGTATCTCTATTGGCAAGCTTAATGGTAACATCAATACCTTCTATCTCAGCTAGTGCAATATCATGCATAATTTCTTTGTATAAGGAAATAGGTATTGCACTAGCACTAGCACCCATATCACATAAGACATGATAACAATGATCTCCTATTTTAACAAAAATAACAGGCATGCCTACCACAGGTCTATTTTTATTTTTAGCATCAGGTCTAGCAATTCTAGCAGCTTCATCACAGAAGTAAATAACATGCCCATCAATATTATCGGCCAAGAGATCTTTAACCATAGCAATTTTAGGTTCAACTTTAATTTGCTCAGGGGGTTTAGGTGTCTTAATATTACTTTTGTTGACCACAGTTGAAGCTTTAGCATGATTCTTTATTCTAACAGGGAAAGGTGGTTTCTCAACATAAGCAGTAGGAACAACAGGATCATTATAAGTGATAGTCTTTTCTTCAACTTTAATAGGTGCAACTACTTTTGTTTCAATAGGAGTATTATATTTAAACCACTTCTCCTTAGGGAGATCAACATGAGTAGCAAAAGATTCACAGAAAGAAGCTACTATCTCAGAGTCAAGTCCATATTTAGTGCTAAATTTACGAAAAACATCGGTATCCATAAAAGATTTAACACAATCAAACTTAGGTGTTATACCTGAGTCCTTACCTTCATCGAGATCCCAATATTCATTGTTGCGTTTAATTCTCTCCAATAAATTCCATTTGAATTCAATAGTCTTCATCATAAACGAACGAGTACAAGAAGTATCGAGCATGGAGCGACTGTTGTCAGAAAGCGAGCATAAAAGTTTTGAATAATCATTTCTCTTGAGAGCTCATGATTGGGGCATGAATAAAACATTGACTTAAGCCTCCCCCAAGCTTGAGAGATTCTTTCTCCTTCGCGAGGCCAAAAATTATATATATATAATTACGATCACGATGAACAAGATGCATAGGATAAAACCTCTGATGGGATTCCAATTTCAACAGTTTGCAGTCCCATGATCCCATATCATCACATAGCCTATACCATGTCAATGCATCTCCCTTCAAAGATAAAGGGAAGACCTTCTTCTTGATAACATCATCAGGCATACCTGCAAGCTTAAATAATCCACAAACTTCATCCACATAGATTAAGTGTAAGTCGGGATGCAATGTTCCATCTCCTGCAAAAGGATTAGCTAGCAGTTTCTCTATCATACCCGAAGGAATTTCACAGTAAACATTTTCAGTAGGTTCAGTAGGTTGAGGAGTAACTAATTGTGGTTCCGGACGAGGTGAAGATACCCCGAACAAACCCCCTCAAAGGATTATGTTCCATAGTAACAAGTGACAGTAAATTTTAGCACACTATATAAATTTTTCCTTACCAAAGTCCACCTACCAAAGGCGCTTCACTCCCCGACAACGGCACCAGAAAAGAGTCTTGATGACCCACAAGTATAGGGGATCTATCGTAGCCTTTTCTATAATTAAGAGTGTCGAACCCAATGAGGAGCAGAAGGAAATGATAAGCAGTTTTCAGTAAGGTATTCTCTGCAAGCACTGAAATTATCGGTAACAGATAGTTTTGTGATAAGGTAATTGGTAACGAGTAGCAAGTAATAAAAGTAAATAAGCTGTAGCAAGATGGCCCAATCCTTTTTATAGCAAAGGACAAGCCTGGACAAACTCTTATATGAAGGAAAGCGCTCCCGAGGACACATGGGAATTATCGTCAAGCTAGTTTTCATCACGATCATATGATTCGTGTTTGGTACTTTGATAATTTGATATGTGGGTGGACTGGTGCTTGGGTACTGCCCTTACTTGGACAAGCATCCCACTTATGGTTAACCCCTATTGCAAGCATCCGCAACTACAACAGAAGTATCAAGGTAAACCTAACCATAGCATGAAACATATGGATCCAAATCAGCCCCTTACGAAGCAACGCATAAACTAGGGTTTAAGCTTCTGTCACTCTAGCAACCCATCATCTACTTATTACTTCCCAATGCCTCCCTCTAGGCCCAAACAGTGGTGAAGTGTCATGTAGTCGACGTTCACATGACACCACTAGAGGGATGACAACATACATCTCATCAAAATATTGAACGAATACCAAATTCACATGACTACTAATAGCAAGACTTCTCCCATGTCCTCAGGAACAAACGTAACTACTCACAAAGCATATTCATGTTCATAATCAGAGGGGTATTAATATGCATAATGGATCTGAACATATGATCTTCCACCAAGTAAACCAACTAGCATCAACTACAAGGAGTAGTCAACACTACTAGCAACCCATAGGTACCAATCTGAGGTTTGGATACAAAGATTGAATACAAGAGATGAACTAGGTTTTGAGATGAGATGGTGTTGGTGAAGATGTCGATGGAGATTGACCCCTTCCCGATGAGAGGATCGTTGGTGATGACGATGGTGATGATTTCCCCCTCCCGGAGGGAAGTTTCCCGATAGAACAGCTCCGCTAGAGCCCTAGATTGGTTCCGCCAAGGTTCCGCCTCGTGGTGGCGGAGTTTCGTCCCGTAAGCTTGCTTATTAATTTTTTCTCGATGAAAGACTCCATATAGCAGAAGATGGGCATCGAAGGGCCACCAGGGGGCCCACGAGGCAGGGGGCGTGCCCCCACCCTCGTGGCTGGTAGGTGCCCCCCCTCTGGTACTTCTTGCGCTCAGTATTTTTTATGTATTCTGGAAATAACTTCCATGAAGTTTCAGGACTTTTGGAGCTGTGCAGAATAGGTCTCTAATATTTGCTCCTTTTCCAGCCCAGAATCCCAGCTGCCGGCATTCTCCCTCTTCATGTAAACCTTGTAAAATAAGAGAGAATAGGCATAAGTATTGTGACATAATGTGTAATAACAGCCCATAATGCAATAAATATCGATATAAAAGCATGATGCAAAATGGACGTATCAGTGCCCAAGCGTGGACATGGCCGTCCATGCAAGCACATCGCAACCCCTGCCGCGGCCCCGCGCAGCCGTGGTGGTGCCGCTTCACGGGGCAAGGGTCGCTCCGGTCGTGGCGGTCCCGTTGATGAAGGGAGACGTGTCGTGGTCGCGCTGCCTCCCCCGCCGCGCTTCCACTCGGTGGAGATGCTGCCGGAGTTCGTCGTCTGGTCGGTGAACCCGGCCGGCAACTGGCTTCAGCTCCCGTGCTTCTTCGCTGACAAGTTGCCGACCTTAGGTCAAGGCTGGCTTTGGCTACAGGCAGACGGCTGCTACAGCAAGGCTTCCTGGGTCGCGGTCGAGGCCTCCGCTGCGGGCAACATAGCCCTGGCCCGCGGTTGGCAGACATTCGCCCGCGCGCGCGGCCTGAGCAGGCGGTGCACCCTCCACTTCAAGTACGACGGTGACGCAACCCTCGATGTGAGGGTGTTTGGGGAAGATGGTCGCCGCACCGGGTGCTGCCCCGAGGTGAACGACGGCGAGGAGGTGCTCGGCCTTGGCGACAGCCGCGACGAGGATGAGGGCGAACCCGCCTTGGTGCCGACCGCGTCTCGTCCGGCTATGGCAGCTCTTCCCCCAGCGACAGCTCCAGCAGTGGCGGCTATGACCAGCCGCCGCGCCCGCTTCGAAGATGATGGTGGGTCGTCTCGTCGCCACGCCTCCGTGAAGCGCGAGGAGGGGTCTGGTTGAGCTCGGGAAGGCACTGGGGCCTGCCCCCGTGGACCGCTGTAGGCGCCGCTTCTATTTTGTTCTTCTTTTCCTTCCTGCATCAGAAAGAAACCAGAATGGGCCATGGAGGGGCGTGTATCGAACTATGATCTCAATTGTTATGTTATGTTTGTCGTTCCTGTGATGTGTCATGACATCGTCGTTTTATGTAGGGATAACTTAGCTCGACTTGTTTTGAATGGCCTCCTCCTCACGAGGTGATACGTCTCCAACGTATCTATAATTTTTGATTGCTCCACGCTATATTATCTACTGTTTTGGACTATATTGGGCTTTATTTTCCACTTTTATATTATTTTTGGGACTAACCTATTAACCGGAGGCCCAGCCCAGAATTGCTGTTTTTTGCCTATTTCAGTATTTCGGAGAAACAAAATATCAAACGGAGTCCAAACAGAATAAAACCTTCGGGAACGTGATTTTCTCACCGAACGTGATCCAGGAGACTTGGACCCTACTCCAAGGAGTCAAAGAGGCGGTCACGAGGGTGGGGGGCGTGCCCACCCCCCTAGGGCGCGCCCCCTGCCTCGTGGGCCCCTCGGTGCTCCACCGACGTACTCCTTCCTCCTATATATACCTACGTACCCCCAAACGATCAGAACAGGAGCCAAAAACCTAATTCCACCGCCGCAACTTTCTGTATCCACGAGATCCCATCTTGGGGCCTGTTCCGGAGCTCCGCCGGAGAGGGTCGTCATCACGGAGGGCTTCTACATCATCATAGCCTCTCCGATGAAGTGTGAGTAGTTTACCTCAGACCTTCGGGTCCATAGTTAGTAGCTAGATGGCTTCTTCTCTCTTTTTGGATCTCAATACAAAGTTCTCCCCCTCTCTTGTGGAGATCTATTCGATGTAATCTTCTTTTTGCGGTGTGTTTGTTGAGACCAATGAATTGTGGGTTTATGATCAAGTCTATCTATGAATAATATTTGAATCTTCTCTGAATTCTTTTATGTATGATTGGTTATCTTTGCAAGTCTCTTCGAATTATCCGTTTGGTTTGGCCAACTAGATTGGTAGTTCTTGCCATGGGAGAAGTGCTTAGCTTTGGGTTCGATCTTGCGGTGTCCTTTCCCAATGACAGAAGGGGCAGCAAGGCACGTATTGCATCGTTGCCATCGAGGATAACAAGATGGGGTTTATTTCATATTGCATGAATTTATCTCTCTACATCATGTCATCTTGCTTAAAGCGTTACTCTGTTTTTAACTTAATACTCTAGATGCATGCTGGATAGCAGTCGATGAGTGGAGTAATAGTAGTAGATGCAGAATCGTTTCGGTCTACTTGTCACGGACGTGATGCCTATATACATGATCATGCCTAGATATTCTCATAACTATGCTCAATTCTGTCAATTGCTCAACAGTAATTTGTTCACCCACCATAGAATACTTATGCTCTTGAGAGAAGCCACTAGTGAAACCTATGGCCCCCAGGTCTATTCTCATCATATCAATCTCCATCACTCTAATCTTGTTTTGCTTTTTACTTTGCCTTTTACTTTTCACTTTGCATCTCTATACCAAAAATATTATATCTATCAGATCTCACTATCGTAAGTGACCGTGAAGGGATTGACAACCCCTAATCGCGTTGGTTGCGAGTAGCTATCGTTTTGTGCAGGTACGAGGGACTTGAGCGTGGCCTCCTACTAGATTGATACCTTGGTTCTCAAAAACTGAGGGAAATACTTACGCTACTCTGCTGCATCATCCTTTCCTCTTCGGGGAAATCCAACGCAAGCTCAAGAGGTAGCATGAGGCACTTGCTTCCGAGTACCTATCGAGGCCTCCTTGACCTGATATGCGCTTAGGAACTGCAAAAAAATTGTCAAGAAGTTTATCGTTCACCCGGGGCTTGGTCACAGGCGCCGCTGGCCTTGACCCGGGGCCTTGCGTCACGATACCCGTGGGGCACGGACTAGGAGAGGTGCGCCGGCTTATGGGCTCGAACGAGGGTGCCTCGTGAAAAGACAGAAGGAGGAAGCTCGCGAAGGTACCTGTTCAGCCCCCTCGCGAGGGACGCGAGGGAGAGTGCAGGCCGACCAAAGAGATGAAGGCAGAAACAGAGGCAGAAAGCGACAAGACGGGACCAGCAAGAGACACCAGAAAGCAAATTTCAATTAAAAGAGGGGCGAGCCAACTTCGGAAAGCAAATGAAAAGCCGCGTCCGGCACCTAGTCTAGTCTTCGACATCTTATCACCAGCGCGGAGCTAAGTGCTGCCACTCGGCGTGGGAGGGAGCCCTCGAGACCCACTCATTATTACGTGAGAGTGTCACAGGCGGCGATTCTTCACAGGCACGGGGCCTTGCTTCACAGGCACTGGGCCTTTCTTCACAGGCACCGGGCCTTCTTCACAGGCACCGGACCTTCTTCACAGGCGCCGGGCCTTCTTCACAGGCACTGGGCCTTTCTTCATGGGTAGAACTTCCATAGGTGTTGGATGTTCCAGGCGTTCTAGATGGGTACCCCGTCCTGCGTCTCCAGGCGCGAGGCGCCAGGCCTAGAGACATGGACGACCTTGAACGAGCCCTCTCACATGGGTGAGAGCTTATGCAGCCCCTCCCTGGAGAGCACCCGCCTCAGGATGAGGTCACCCACCTCAAGAGTCCTAGAGCAGACGCTGTAACAGTGGTACCGCCGCAACGCCTGCTGGTATCTTGCCACCCGTAGTGCAGCTTCGCGGCGACGTTCCTCCCCCAGCACGAGGTCCATCCCCCACGTGGCGTCATGCTGCGTCTCATAAAACGCCAGGACCCGTGCGGAGCGATGCTCGACCTCGTGAGGGTGGACTGCTTCTGCTCCGTAGACGAGGAAGAACGGGGTTTTGCCCGTTGGCTTGGTGGTGGTGGTGCGGATTGACCACAACACGGACTGGAGCTCATCGTGCCAGCCCCTGCCGCAGGCTTCGAGCGTCTTCTTGAAGGTCCTGGTCTTGAGGCCCCTCAGGACCTCCGCGTTGGCGCGTTCGGCCTGGTCATTGCTCCTGGGGTGTGCCACTGAGGCGTAGCAGATCTGCGTTCCAAGGTTAGCACAATATGACTTGAAGATATTACTAGTGAACTGCGAGCCTTTATTGGTGATGATGCGGTTGGGGACCCCAAAATGGCTCACGAGGCCCTTGATGAACTTGACTGTAGAGCCAGCTGGGATGGCGCGGACGGCCTCAACCTCCAGCCACTTAGTGAACTTGTCGATGGCGACGTAGAGGTATCGATAGCCCCCAGGCGCCCGAGGAAACGGGCCCAGAATATCCAGCCCCCAGACTGTGAACGACCACGAGAGTGGAATGGTCTGGAGGCCCTGAGCTGGCTGATGGATCTGCTTGGCATGGAATTGGCAGGCCTCGCAGGACTTCACCAGCTCAGTCATGTCGTTGAGTGCCGTAGGCCAGTAGAATCCACTTCGGAATGCCTTGCCGACGAGGGTTCGCAGCGACGAGTGGTGCCCGCAGTCCCCGTCGTGTATGTTAGCTATCAGCTCTTTCCCCTGTTCCCTGGAGATACAACGCGGTGAAATGTCATTTGGTCACTTCCTGTATAACTCACCGTCCCGGATGCAGTATGCTGTGGCCTGACGGGCCACGCGCTCCGCGTCCTCCTCCTTCTCCGGCAACGTCCCTTGCATCAGGTATTCCTTGAATTCCTTGGTCCAGCATCCCTCCTGGGGCTCGAGCACCAGGAGTAGGCACGCTCCTGAGGTCGGGCCACAGGCCGGGGCTCCTGTGGCAGGCGGCTGCGGGAGTTACTCCCGAGGATGAGCTATTCTTGAAAGCGGTGGCATTGCTGATGGCTTGAAGAGCTGCTCCTCGAAGACGCCAGGCTCCTGGGGCTGTCGCTTGGATGCCCTTCTAGCGATGTCGTCAGCTTCCTTGTTGGTGCCACGGGGCACGTGCTGCAACTCCAGGCCCAGAAATTGCTTCTCCATCTTGCGCACCTCCACGAGGCATGCTTCCATGTGCTCGTCCTTCGGCTCGTATACCTTGTTGGAGAAGTTAACGAGGAGCTGTGAGTCACCCCTGATAGTGAGACGCTTCACCCCCAGCGCCATCGCGGCCTTCAGGCTGGCTATGAGGCCTTCGTATTCTGCAATGTTGTTGGAGACCTTCTCGCTCTGCTCGAAGCAGAGCTGGACGGCGTAGTAGAGCTTGTCCTGAGTGGGTGAGATGAGCACTGCTCCGGCCCCCGCGCCCTGGCATGCGAAGGCACCATCAAAATACATGACCCAGCCATCAGGCGCCTCGCTTCCCGGTGAGAGGGGCCGGTCTTCGCCTTCCTCAAGCGTCGTGCGTCTGTCCATTCTGCCACGAAATCAGCGAGCGTGACTCCCTTGATGACCCTGGTAGTACTGAACTCCAACTGGAAAGCTGGTAACTCGATGTTCCATTCAGTGACTCTTCCAGCAGAGTTGGGGCTCCTGAGCACTCTCTCCAATGGGTAAGCTGAGATGACCTTGATGGGGTGGCCCTAGAAGTAGTGTCGCAGCTTTCGCGAGGCCACTAGGAGCGTGAGTAGGAGCTTTTGAGGCAAGGAGTACCGCGCTCTTGCATCCCGCAACACCGTGCTGACGAAGTATACCAGGTGCTCGACGAGGGTAGGCGCGCTGATGAGGCTTGCGCCCTCCTGGAGTTGGGGTACCTCCTGAGGAGAAGGGGCCCCTAATGCTTGATCGCTAGTCGGGGCCTTCGCGGGTTTGGGGACGTCGTCCTGCTGATCCTGATCCTCTGTCGCTGCTGCTGCTGCCCTTGTGACGCCCTTCTGGTCTTGTGTCGTCTCTGCTGGAGGCATGGCATGGAGCGATGTGCCCTTGGCTTGGTGTTCTTCCCGAACTGCCACCAGAGCCACGCTGGCTGAGTACGGGGTAGCGGCAAGATAGAGCACTAGGGGCTCGCGAGGTCGTGGCGCCACCATCACTGGAGGGTTGGTCAGGTATCTCTTGAGGTCTTGAAAAGCTTGGTCAGCCTATGGGGTCCACTCGAACGGGCCCTTCTTTTTCATCAGCTTGAAGAAGGGTAGGGCGCGCTCTCCCAGCTTGGAGATGAAGCACCCCAACGTAGTCACCCGACCAGCTAACTTCTGCATTTCCTTGAGGGTCTGCGGTGGACTCATGTCTTCAATGGCCTTGACCTTCTCTGGGTTGGCCTCGATCCCCCTGTGGGACACCAGGAAACCCAGCAGCTTGCCGGAAGGGATGCCAAACACGCATTTCTCCGGGTTGAGCCGCAAGTCCACCTGGCGAAGGCTTTCAAAGGTCTCCTCCAGGTCTTGGATGAAGGTCCCCGCCTCCCGAGATTTCACCACGATGTTGTTGACCTAGGCTTCAGCGTTTCTCCCCAGCTGCCGCCCTAAGGCGATGTGCATGAGCCACTGGAAGGTTGCGCCCTCGTTGCGCGGCCTGAACGGCATGCAAGTGTAGCAGTACACCCCACATGGGGTCAGGAAGGCTGTCTTCTCCACATCTTCTACCGCCATCTTGATCTAGTGATATCCTGAGAACGCATCCAGGAAGCATAGCAAGTCGCACTCGACGGTGGAGTCGATGATCTGGTCAATGCGTGGAAGCGGGAACGGACTTGGGGGTAGGCCTTGTTGAGGTTGGTGAAGTCGACGCACATCTGCTCCTTCCCGCCTTTCTTGGGGACGACGACGGGGTTTGCCAGCCACTCGAGGTACAAAACCTCGCGTATGACACCCGCAGCCTCCAACTTGCGGGTTTCTTGGACGATGAAAGCTTGCTTCTCCGTGGACTGCCGCCTCGCCTTCTGCTTCATGGGGCGTACGTTGGGGCACACCTTCAGGTGGTGCTCTATTACCTCCCTTGGGACCCCTACCAGCTGATCGGGCTCCCATGCGAACACTCCCTTGTTTGCGCGCAAGAACCTCACTAGTGCCTCCTCCTGACCAGGCTCAAGGTTGGCGCCTATGGTAAAGGTTGCCCCTAAGGACCCGTCCTCCTCGACCGACACTTGCTTGGTTTCTGCCTTGTCCTGAGTGAAGAACTGCTTCTTCTTGGTTGGGTCGGCTCCCTTGGCCTTGGAGGTATCCGCGTCGGCGGGTAGTGCTATCGCGGCGGCCTTGAGGGCAAGCTTGAGCGCCGCCAGGGCCTCCTTGGCGTCCCCTTTGATGGTGAGGACACCTTTGCTCCACGGCATCTTCATGAGGTTGTAAGCAAGATGGGATGCTGCTACGTCTTGAGCTTGCGTTGGTTTTCCCCGAAGAGGAAGGGATGATGCAGCAGAGTAGCGTAAGTATTTCCCTCAGTTTTTGAGAACCAAGGTATCAATCCAGTAGGAGCCCACGCTCAAGTCCCTCGTACCTGCACAAAGCGATAGCTACTCGCAACCAACGCGATTAGGGGTTGTCAATCCCTTCACGGTCACTTACGAGAATGAGATCTGATAGATATAATATTTTTGGTATTTTTGGTATAAAGATGCAAAGTAAAAAGTAAAAGCAAAGTAAAAACAAAGCAAGATTAAAGTAAAAGCAAAGCAAGATTTTATTCGTTTGGACTCCGTTTGATATTCCGTTTATCTGAAACACTGAAATAGGCAAAAACAGCAATTCTGGGCTGGGCCTCCGGTTAATACGTTAGTCCCAAAAATAATATAAAAGTGGAAAATAAAGCCCAATATAGTCCAAAACAGTAGATAATATAGTATGGAGCAATCAAAAATTATAGATACGTTGGAGACGTATCAGATGCTGCCATGAACTGGGCTAGAGCTGGGTGCCCGAGGATGGCGTAGTACAGAAGGTCGATGAGCTCAGTGCGGTAGTTGTCGCGCGTGTCGAAGGTCACGGGGAGGCGAATCTGCCCCAGGGAGCGGGCGGAGCCTCCACCAACCCCTGAGAAAGGCTTGTTGGGGCGGAGCCGCTCAAGCGGTACGTGAAGAAGGCTAAAGGCCTCGACGGAGAGCACGTTGAGGCCGGCACCGCCGTCGATGAGCGTCTTGGTGATGGATACGTGGCAGATGGTGGGCGCGCACAGCATCGGGAGTGCACCCGAGACGACGGTGGAGGTGGGATGATCCTCTGATTCGAAGGTGAGGTCGGCCTCAGGCGCGGCCCAGCCAGGTGGAGCCCCGGGCGCTTGGAAGCGGCGCCGATCTGGCGAAAGTACGGCTTGACATGCCGATCTAAGGGTGGTGCTTGCGAACCGCCGAGGAGAGTTGCGACGATGGGGGCCGCCGGTTCCACGAAGTGAGTGATGAAGAGGTTGTGCAGCTCCTTCCAGGTGGTGACAGAAGACTCCGGAAAATGGAGGAGTCAGGCACGCAGCACGCCTACAAGGGCCATTGGGAACCAGTTGGCCATGATCTTGTCGTCGCCCCGGGCTTCCAGAACGGCCTCCTCGTACGCCAGCAGGAAAGCCGATGGGTCCGCCGCGCCGTCGTAGCGCGACGGCATCTCCGGCTTGAACTTGGGTGGCCACTGCACCTGCCGCAAGGCGGGGGCAAGGGCTCAGAGCCCCTGAGCACCGCTATGGGCACCGGTAGATCCAGCTGGAGAAGCGCCCACCATGGGGGAGCGGGCGTGGAGATGGTGGAGCGCGAGTCGACGGAACAAAGACTCCGGCGCACCCCTACCTGGCGCGCCAAATGTCAGATCACGGGTTCCGGCAAAACCCTTAAGGTTCGAACACTAGGGTGCGCGTGAATATCTCCCCCCTACTGATCCACGTCCTAGCTCGGCTAAGATCTTACGGACTAACTCGACAAATTCGCAACACAAAGGACACAAGATTTATACTGGTTCGGGCCACCATTGTGGTATAATACCCTACTCCAGTGTAGTGGTGGTGGATTGCCTCTTGGGCTGAGGATGAACAGTACAAAGGGAAGAACAGCCTCCTAAGGTTGAGGTGTTCTTGTGCTCGGCGAACTTGTGCGTGTGTGGATTCGATTCACCCTCTCTCTCTCTCTTCTTCATCGATCGATCCCCCCCACCGATGGTGGTGGCTAGTCCTATTTATAGAGGCCCTGGTCCTCTTCCCAAATATTGAGCGGGAAGGGATCCCACAACGACCAATTTTGAAAGGGGACGGCTAGTACAGCTTATCCTGACAAAAGCAGTCTTCGCCTGCCAAAGGCTCTGGTGGTGACGCCGTCTTGGGCTCCATGGTGACCTCCATCTTGTCGTCCTTCTGGTCTTCGTCTCGTTGCACTGATATGGAAACCTTTGCTTGATGCCTCGGTACTCCGCGCCTGCGCTTGCCCCCTTAGCACCAAAGAGGAAACAAGGACGCTGCACGCGCTGGCGCCCGCCTGGTCTCGATCGTCATGGCTCACGTCATGAGAACCTCGTGAGGTTTTCCTGGCCTTGAACTCTCCGCCCCTCGCGAGCCAGCCTGGTGAGGCCACTCCTGAGGAGGTCTTGCGTCGTCCGCCTCGCGAGGCTTGGCCCCTCGCGAGGGTCTTGAATGCCTTGTTGATGAAGATGGGTCGTACATGCCTGCTAGCAAAGCCACGCCGTGGGACACAGGTAGGCAAGTCTGGGGACCCCCATTCCTAGAACGCCGACATAGTCTTCTATGATTGCTAACACTCACCGCATACACATGAGCAAAACGTTTCAATCGGACACAGAAAGATAGGGGCTTATAATTTTGCCTCCCAACGTATTCACCTCAAGGGTGATGTCAACAATAATAACTCATGCTACCCATATCCAACTGGATATATGTGCCTAGATCTTTCCTCACCACATGATGCTTGCCAAAAGAGAAAAATAAAAAAGGAATAGAGAGAAACTCTATGACTCTTGCATGAAATTAAATACATAAAATTAAAAGATAGGCCCTTCGCAGAGGGAAGCAGAGGTTGCCATGCGCTTATTTGTTTGTGTACTCAACCCCTTAGTGCAAAAGAACGTCACGTTATATTGCCCCTTATGATAGCAACCTTTATTATGCAGTCTGTCGCTTTTATTCTTTGCCATCACAAGTTCGTACAATTCTCAATTTTCTCTTACACTAAATGGTCTAACACTTTTAGAAGCAATTTTTATTGCCTTATTGCACTGATGACAACTTACTCGAAGGATCTTATTCAATCCCTAGGTACGTATGGTCGACTCTTGAAAATAAGATTTGGGTTTAAGGGTTTTTTGATGCACAAGTAGTATCTCTACTTGGTGCGGAATTTTTGGCTAGCAAAGATGGGGGGCAAGCACCACATGTTGAAGGATCTATGACAATATAACTTCTATGTGAATATGAACAAACATAAACCATTACGTCGTCTTCCTTGTCCAACGTCAACAATTTTGGCATATAATATTTTGATGGGGGCTCACAATCACAAAAGATTTCGAAGATAGTGTATTTGCATGTGAAAATTCTCTTCCTTATACTAATTATTTGTGAATTTCTTGTATGACCAATATTGTGATTGTCAAGCCTCAAAAGATTTCACTTTCTAAACCCAATGTGAAGCTACCACTTGGCATGATATGATTTCAACTTCATGACATTCAATTTATTCAACAATTTACTCATAGGATATAAGTGAAGCACAAGAGTAAATGACAAGCTACTCCAAAAAGATATAAATGAAGATCATGAGCATAATATTTCTTTCTTTCAAATTAATTTAAGAGAATCAAGACAGAATTTCTTCAAAAAAATATTAAAGCACACCATGCTCAAAAAGATATAAGTGAAGCACTAGAGCAATTCCATAGAAAAGAACTTCGTTGGCGGGATGTGAATGCTGCCTACCTAGCCTCTGTGGTAACTATTTGAGGACTCTATTCTATTTTAAAACTTTCAGATCTAAGAATTTAATTAAAACAACAAGCAAAACAAAATAAAATGACATTCCAATAATAGCACACATCATGTGAAGAAGCAAAAACTTAGGCTCAACCGATACTAACCGATAATTGTTGATGAAGAAAGGTGGGATGCCTACCGGGGCATCCCCAAGCTTAGATGCTTGAGACTTCTTGAAATATTATCTTGGGATGCCTTGGGAATCCCCAAGCTTTAGCTTTTGCATCTCCTTAATTCCTTTTATATCACGGTTGTCCTAAATCTTAAAAACTTCATCCACACAAAACACAACAAGAACTCGTGAAATAAGTCAGTATAAATCAATGCAAAAACCTCATCATTATATACTGTAGCAAATCACTAAAATTATTATTCAACATTGCATACTAAATGCCTCTGCATATTTAATACTCCTATCCTCAAATAGAATCATTAAACAAGCAAACATATGCAAACAATGCAAACATAACAGCAATCGGCCAAAACAGTACAGTCTGTAAAGAATGCAAGAGTATCAGTACTTATTCAATTACAAACATTATGAAATTCTACCACACTGTAGAAAATTTATCATAGATTATTATGCAAAAAGTTTCAACATTTTATCACATTCTTACTTTTCTAGGGAATTTTTGCAACAGCGGTAAACTTTCTGTTTTCAAACAGCAACATGTATACTTGCAAAACAAGCATGGCAAAGGCTATCATTGCCACTTTTATTGAAATAAGATTCAAAACATTATTCTAAATAACATTAATCAAAACCTAACAAAATAAAATGACGCTCCAAGTAAAACTCATATCATGTGACGAATGAAAACATAGCTCCAAGTGAGTTTACCGATAATGTTGGAGACGAAAGAGGGGATGCCTTCCGGGGCATCCCCTAGCTTAGTTGCTTGGATATTCCTTATATATTAACTTGGGGTTCCTTGGGCATCCCCAATCTTAGGGTCTTGTCACTCCTTATCCTCCTCATATCGACATCTCACCCAAAACTTGAAAACTTCAATCACACAAAACTTGACGGAACTTCGTGAGATAGGTTAGTATGATAAAGAGCAAACCATTTCACTTTGGTACCGAAGACAAGATTCATAATTGTTCTCACAAAATTCCTACTGTAGCATATCATTTTCAAAATTTATATTGAGCAATATAAGCCATGGAAATTAGAAAACAAGCAAACTATGCATTGAAAACAGAATCTGTCAAAAACAGAACAGTCTGTAGTAATCTGTATTCCAACCATACTTCTGCTACTCAAAAAATTGTGAAAAAATAGGAAAACCTGAGCAATTTGTCTATTAATTTTCTCAAAAAAGAATCAGCATTTTTTCACGCTTCTGTTAAAAATTATAATTGTTTTCCTGAGCGCAAAAGTTTCTGTTTTTCAGCAAGATCAAATCAACTATCACCGTAAGCTATCCCAAAGGTCTTACTTGGCACTTTATTGAAACAAAAGCAATAAAACATGATTACTACGGTAGCCTAATCATTTGAGCACACAAAAACAGTAGGTAAAAGTGTTGGGTTGTCTCCCAACAAGCACTTTTCTTTTATGCCTTTTAGCTAGGCATGATGATTTCAATCATGCTCGCATAAAAGATAAGAATTGAAACACAAAGAGAGCATCATTAAGCATATGACTAGCACATTTAAGTCTAACCCACTTCCTGTGCATAGGGATTTTGTGAGCAAACAACTTATGGGAACAAGAATCAACTAGCATAGGAAGGCAAAACAAGCATAACTTCAAGATTTTCAACACATAGAACTTGATATTATTGCAATACCTACAAGCATATGTTCCTCACTCATAATAATTTTCAGTATCATCATTAATGAATTCAACAATATAACCATCACATAAAGCATTCTTTTCATGATCCACAAGCATAGATATTTTATTACTCTCCACATAAGCAAATTTATTCTCATCAATAATTGTGGGAGCAAACTCACCAAAATAACTCTCATTTGATTGGAAATTAAAAATCATGATGACAAGTTTCATGCTTATCATAATTCTTTGTATCATACATGTCATCACCATAATCATCATAGATAGGAACTTTGTTTTCATAGTCAATTGCAACCTCATCCAAAATGGTGGATTCATCACTAAATAAAGTCACGACCTTTCCAAATCCACTTTCCTCAATATAATCATCATAAATAGGAGGCATGCAATCATCATAATAAATTTTCTCATCAAAACTTGGGGGACTAAAAATATCATATTCATCAAATATAGCATCCCCAAGCTTATGGCTTTGCATATCATTAGCATCATGGATATTCAAAGAATTCATACTAGCAACAATGCAACCATGCTCATCATTCAAATATTTTGTGCCAAACATTTTATTCACTTCTTCTTCTAACAATTGAGCACAATTTTCTGAACCATCTTCAAGAAAGATATTATAAAGATGATCAATAATATGATGCAACCTCAATTCCATTTTTATGTAGTTTCCTTTTATAGACCAAACTAGTGATAAACAAGAAACTAAAAGATACAATTGCAAGATCTAAAGATATACCTTCATGCACTCACCTCCCCAGCAACGGCGCCAGAAAAGAGATTGATGTCTACTACGCAACTTTATTCTTGTAGACTCGTGTTGGGCCTCCAAGCGCAGAGTTTTGTAGGACAGTAGCAATTTTCCCTCAAGTGGATGACCTAAGGTTTATCAATCTATGGGAGGCGTAGGATGAAGATGGTCTCTCTCAAACAACCCTGCGACCAAATACAAGAAATCTCTTGTGTCCCCAACACACCTAATACAATGGCAAATTGTGTAGGTGCACTAGTTCGGCGAAGAGATGGTGATAAAAGTGTAATACGAATGGTAGAAATATATTTTTATCATCTGAATAAATAAAAACAGCAAGGTAGAAAATAGTAAATGGGCACAAAAACGGTATTGCAATTCTTGAAAACGAGGACTAGGGTCTATACTTTCACCAGTGAAACCTCTCAACAATGCTAATATAATTGGATCATATAACCGTCCCTCAACGTGCAACGAAGAATCACTCCAAAGTTCCTATCTAGCAGAGTACATAAGATGGAATTGTTTGTAGGGTACGAAACCACCTCAAAGCTATTCTTTCCGATCAATCTATCCTAGAGTTCGTACTAAAATAACACGAAGCTATTCTCTTCGAACGATCTAACCAAGAGTTCATACTAAAATAACACCAAAGCAAAATCAGATTCATAATATTCAATCCAACACAAAGAACTTCAAAGAGTGCCTCAAGATTTCTACCGGAGAAACAAAGACAAGAACGTGCGTCAACCCCTATGCATATATTACCCCAATGTCACCTCGGGAATCCACGAGTTGAGTGCCAAAACATATATCAAGTGAATCAATACGATACCCCATTGTCACCACGAGTATTCAATTGCAAGACATATATCAAGTGTTCTCAAATCCATAAAAGTATTCGATCCGATAACAACGAAATCTCAAAGGGAAAAACTCAATTCATCACAACAAGATAGAGAGGGGGAAACACCATATGATTCGACTATATTAACAAAGCCCGTGATACATCAAGATCGTGACATCTCAAGAACACGAGAGAGACATATTAAACACATAGCTACAGGTACAAACCCTCAGCCCTGAGGGCGGACTACTTCCTCCTCATCGTGGTGGTCGCCGGGATGATGAAGATGGCCACCGGAGATGATTGTCCCCTCCGGCAGGGTGCCGGAATAGGGTCTAGATTGGTTTTCGGTGGCTACAGAGCCTTGTGGCGACGGAACTTCCGACCTAGGTTAACCCCAAAGGGTTTTGGAATATTTGTGAATTTACAGGGTAAAGAGGGGGTGCGGGAGGCCACCGAGGTGGGCACAACCCACATGAGCGCGCTTGGGCCCCCACGCGTGCCCTGGTGGGTTGTGCCCCCCTCAGGGCACCCCCAGGTGCTGCTCTGGCCCATCCTGCGTGTTCTCGTCCATAAAAAATCTCCAAAAAGTTACACGGTTTTTGGACTCTGTTTGATATTGATTTCATGTGATGTAAAAAACAAGCAAAAACAGCAACTGGCACTAGGCACTGGGTCAATAGGTTAATCCCAAAAATGATACAAAGTTGCTATAAAATGATTTTAAAACATCCAAGAATGATAATATAACAGCATGGATACTTCATAAATTATAGATACGTTGGAGACGTATCATGGAGTAGTTTTCAATGGTGAACATCTCTATGTTGATGATATCTACTATATGATTTGCGTTCGACCTTTCAGTCTCAGTGTTCTGAGGCCATATCTGCATATGCTAGGCTCGTCAAGTTTAACCCGAGTATTCTACACGTGCAAAACTGTCTTATGCTACCTCTTGAGCATGTGTTGGTTTTCCCTTAAAGAGGAAAGGGTGATGCAGCAAAGTAGCATAAGTATTTCCCTCAGTTTTTGAGAACCAAGGTATCAATCCAGTAGGAGATAACACGCAAGTCACCCAGTACCTGCACAAACAATCAAGAACCTCACAACCAACGCGATAAAGGGGTTGTCAATCCCTTCACGGTCACTTACGAAAGTGATATTTGATAAAGATAATAAGATAAATATTTTTGGTATGTTTGTTATATAGATTGGAAAGTAAAGATTGAAAAATAGTAAACGAGATGCGATAATAAAAGAGATGCAATATAATAAGAAAGAGACACGGGGCCCATAGGTTTCACTAGTGGCTCCTCTCATGATAGCATGTATTACGGTGGGTGAACAAATTACTGTCGAGCAATTGATAGAAGAGCGCATAGTTATGAGAATATCTAGGCAATGATTATGAAATATAGGCATCATGTCCGTGTTAAGTAGACCAAAACGATTCTGCATCTACTACTATTACTCCACACATCAACCGCTATCCAGCATGCATCTAGAGTATTAAGTTCATAAGAACAGAGTAACGCTTTAGGCAAGATGACATGATGTAGAGGGATAAACTCAAGATATATGATATAAACCCCATATTTTTATCGTCGATGGCGACAGTACAATACGTGCCTTGCTGCCCCTACTATCACTGGGAAAGGACACCGCAAGATTGAACCCAAAGCTAAGCACTTCTCCCATTGCAAGAAAGATCAATCTAGTAGGCCAAACTAAACCGATAATTCGAAGAGACTTGCAAAGATATCAAATCATGCATATAAGAATTCAGAGAAGAACCAAATATTGTTCATAGATAAACTTGATCATAAATCCACAATTCATCAGATCTCGGCAAACACACCGCAAAAAGTATTACATTGAATAGATCTCCAAGAACATCGAGGAGAACTTTGTATTGAGAACCAACGAGAGAGAAGAAGCCATCTAGCTAATAACTATGGACCCGAAGGTCTGTGGTAAACTACTCACACATCATCGAAGGGGCTATGGTGTTGATGTAAAAGCCCTTCGTGATCGAATCCCCCTCCAGCAGATCGCCAGAAAAGGCCCCATATGGGATCTCACGAGTACAGAAGGTTGTGGTGGTGGAAAAGTGGTTTCGTGGCTCCCTCTGATGTTTTTAGGGTATAAGAGTATATATAGGAGAAAGAAGTACGTCGGTGGAGCTTTGTGGGGCCCACGAGGGTGGGGGCGCGCCTGCCCCCCCTGGACGCGCCTCCTGCCTCATGGAAGCTCTGCAGAGTTCCAAACTTCAACTCCAAGTCTCCTGGTTTGCGTTTGTTCCAAGAAAGATCCTCGTGAAGGTTTCGTTCCGTTTGGATTCCATTTGATATTCCTTTTCTGCGAAACACTAATATAGGCAAAGAAACAGAAACTAGCACTAGGCCTCCGGTTAATAGGTTAGTCCCAAAAATAATATAAAAATGCATATTAAAGCCCATTAAACATCCAAAACAGATAATATAATAGCATGGAACAATCAAAAAATATAGATACGTTGGAGATGTATCAAGCATCTCCAAACTTAATTCATGCTCGTCCTCGAGTAGGTAAATGATAAAAACAGAATTTTTGATGTGGAATGCTAGCTAATATAATTTCAATGTAATTTCCTTTATTGTGGCATGAATGTTCAGCTCCAAAAGATTCAAGACAAAAGTTTAGTATTGACATAAAATAATAATACTTCAAGCATACTAACCAAGCAATTATGTCTTCTCAAAATAACATAGCCAAGGAAATATCATCCCTACAAAATCATATAGTTTGGCCATGCTTCATTTTCGTCACACAAAATGCTCCCATCATGCACAACCCCGATGACAAGCCGAGCAATTGTTTCATACTTAGCCTTTTCAAACTTTTTCAACTTTTACGCGATATATGAGCGTGAGCCATGGACATAGCACTACAGGTGGAATAGAATGGTGGTTGTGGAGAAGACAAAAGGGAGTAAGATAGTCTCACATCAACTAGGCGTATCAATGGGCTATGGAGATGCCCATCAATAGATATCAATGTGAGTGAGTAGGGATTGCCATGCAACGGATGCACTAGAGCTATAAGTGTATGAAAGCTCAACAAAAGAAACTAAGTGGGTGTGCATCCAACTTGCTTGCTCACGAAGACCTAGGGCAATTTGAGGAAGCCCATCATTGGAATATACAAGCCAAGTTCTATAATGAAAAATTCCCACTAGTATATGAAAGTGACAACATAAGAGACTCTCTATCATGAAGATCATGGTGCTACTTTGAAGCACAAGTGTGGAAAAAGGATAGTAACATTGCCCCTTCTCTCTTTTTTTTCTTTTTTTTGTTTGGGCCTTCTCTCTTTTTTATGGCCTCTTTTTTCGTCCGGAGTCTCATCCCGACTTGTGGGGGAATCATAGTCTCCATCATCCTTTCCTCACATGGGACAATGCTCTAATAATGAAGATCATCACACTTTTATTTACTTACAACTCAAGAATTACAACTCGATACTTAGAACAAAATATGACTCTATGTGAATGCCTCCGGCGGTGTACCGGGATGTGCAATGAATCAAGAGTGACATGTATAAAAAATTATGAATGGTGGCCATGCCACAAATACGATGTCAACTACATGATCATGAAAAGAAATATGACTATGATGAAGCGTGTCATAATAAATGGAACAATGGAAAGTTGCATGGCAATATATCTCGGAATGGCTATGGAAATGCCATAATAGGTAAGTATGGTGGCTGTTTTGAGGAAGGTAAATGATGGGTTTATGGTACCGGCGAAAGTTGCGTGGTACAAGAGAGGCTAGCAATGGTGGAAGGGTGAGAGTGTGTATAATCCATGAACTCAACATTAGTCATAAAGAACTCACATACA
Source organism: Triticum urartu (assembly GCF_056163025.1). Lineage (NCBI taxonomy): Eukaryota > Viridiplantae > Streptophyta > Magnoliopsida > Poales > Poaceae > Triticum > Triticum urartu. Next base: position 659,491,279 of record NC_141879.1, read on the forward strand.
TTGCAAAAATCTACAAGTCATCAAAACCAAGCACTGCGTGAGTGCTCCTAGGGGGATATATTGGTAGGAAAAGACCATCGCTCGTCCCCGACTACCACTCATAAGGAAGGCAATCAAAGAACACCTCATGCTTCAAATTTGTCACACAACGGTTACCATACGTGCATGCTACGGGACTTGCCAACCTCAACACAAGTATTTATCAATTTCACAATTACTCAACTAGCATGACTCTAATATCACCATCTTTATATCTCAAAACAATTATCAAGTATAAAACTTCTCATAGTTTTTAATTCACTCTATATGAAAGTTTTTATTACCCATCTTGGGTCCCATCATATTAGGACTAATTTCATAACCAAAGCAAATTACCATGCTTTTCTAAAAGAATATCAAAATAATATAAGTGAAGCATGAGATATCAATAATTTCTATAAAATAAAACCACCACAATGCTCTAAAAAGATATAAGTGAAACACTAGCGCAAAATTATCTAGCTCAAAAGATATAAGTGAAGCACATAGAGTATTCTAATAAATTCTGATTCATGTGTGTGTCTCTCAAAAGGTATGTACAGCAAGGATGATTGTGGTGAACTAAAAAGCAAAGACTCAAATCATACAAGACGCTCCAAGCAAAACACATATCATGTGGTGAATAAAAATATAGCCTCAAGTAAAGTTACCGATAGATGAAGGCGAAAGAGGGGATGCCTTCCCGGGCATCCCCAAGCTTAGGCTTTTGGTTGTCCATGAATTTTACCTTGGGTGTCATGGGCATCCCCAAGCTTAGGCTCTTGCCACTCCTTGTTCCAAAATCCATCAAATCTTTACCCAAAAACTTGAAAACTTCACAACACAAAGCTCAACAGAAAATCTCATGAGCTCCGTTAGTATAAGAAAACAAACCACCACTTTAATGTACTGTAATTAGCTCATTCTTTATTTATACTGGTGTTAAACCTACTGTATTCCAACTTCTATATGGTCCATACCCCACCTATACTAGCCATAGTTTCATCAAAATAAGAAAAGAACACACGAAAAACAGAATCTGTCAAAACAGAACAGTCTGTAGCAATCTGGAGGTTTCGTGGACCCGAAGGTCTGTGGTAAACTACTCACACATCATCGGAGAGGCTATCATGGTGATGTAGAAGCCCTCCGTGATCGAATCCCCCTCCGGCAGATCGCCGGAAAAGGCCCTAGATGGGATCTCATGGGTACAGAAGGTTGCGGCGGCGGAAATGTGGTTTCGTGGCTCCCCCTGTTGTTTTTAGGGTATAAGAGTATATATAGGCGAAAGAAGTACATCGGTGGATCTCCGTGGGGCCCACGAGGGTGGGGGCGCGCCTACCCCCCTGGGCGCGCCCTCCTACCTCGTAGAAGCTTCGCGGAGTTCCAGACTTCAACTCCAAGTCTCCTGGTTTGCGTTTGTTCCAAGAAAGATCCTTGTGAAGGTTTCGTTCCGTTTGGATTCCGTTTGATATTCCTTTGTACGAAACACTAAAATAGGAGAAAAAACAGAAACTGGCACTGGGCCTTCGGTTAATAGGTTAGTCCCAAAAATAATATAGAAGTGCATATTAAAGCCCATTAAACAACCAAAACGGATAATATAATAGCATGGAACAATCAAATATTATAGATACGTTGGAGACGTATCATCTTACACCCGTTGTATTTGAACGTAGAGCTTGTCACACCCTATCATCACGTGGTGTCTCGGCACGACGAACTGTAGCAACGGTGCATACTCGGGGGGAACACTTGTACCTTGAAATTTAGTGAGGGATCATCTTATAATGCTACTACCGTACTTAAGCAAAATAAGATGCATAAAAGATAAACATCACATGCAATCAAAATATGTGACATGAGATGGCCATCATCATCTTGTGCCTTTGATCTCCATTTCCAAAGCATCGTCATGATCACCATCGTCCTCGGCTTGACACCTCGATCTCCATCGTAGCATCGTTATCGTCTCGCCAACTATTGCTTCTACGACTATCGCGACCGTTTAGTGATAAAGTAAAGCAATTACATGGTGATTGCATTTCATACAATAAAGCGACAACCATATGGCTCCTGCCAGTTGCCGATAACTGTTACAAAACATGATCATCTCATACAACAATTTATATCTCATCATGTCTTGACCATATCACATCACAACATGCCATGTAAAAACAAGTTAGACGTCCTCTACTTTGTTGTTGCAAGTTTTACGTGGCTGCTACGGGCTTCTAGCAAGAACCGTTCTTACCTACGCATCAAAACCACAATGATTTTTCGTCAAGTTTGCTGTTTTAACCTTCAACAAGGATCGGCCGTAGTCAAACTCGATTCAACTAAAGTTGGAGAAACAGACACCCACCAGCCACATGTGTGCAAAGCACGTCGGTAGAACCAGTCTCATGAATGTGGTCATGTAATGTCGATCTGTGCCGCTTCAGCCAACAATACCGTTGAATCAAAGTAAGACATTGGTGGTAAGTAGTATGACTATTATGTTGGGGAATGTAGTATTTCAAAAAAAATCCTACGCACACGCAAGATCCATCTAGGTGATGCATAGCAACGAGCGGGATAGTGTGTCCACGTACCCTCGTAGACCGAAAGTGGAAGCGTTAAGTAACGCGATTGATGTAGTTGAACGTCTTCGTGATTAGGGGTGGAAATTGGTAGCGGATAATCCGAAATATCCGATATTCGTATTCGATAAAATGCCTATTCGTATCCGAAACATCCGCATCCGAACCAAAATGAAAATGGAAATTATCCGTATCCGAATTTATTAAACAAATAAAAAATAAAATATGGTAGGAGATTTTGAGACAAATATGGATATGGAAGTGGATATATCCGTATCCGAATAAGATTATGGGAGGTAATTTTCAAAATTCTAGACCCAATATTCCAATTATCCAACATAAAAGCCAAATAAGTGGTCAAATTTTACTCTTTATATGATTAAACTTATAAATTATTATGCATTACAATAATATTTATTCATAAACCTATTTATCATTGACTTATTGTATGCCACAAGTTGATTATTTCAGGTCACATAGGTATCGACTAATTTACTTAAGCAATATGTTGATATTATTCGTATCCGTTCCGAATCAAGAAAATATCCGATACGTATCCGTATTCGAATAATATCCGAGCCGCATCCGTATCCGATAACATCCGTATTCGGATTCATATTCGTTTTGAAAATATGAAAATGGAACAAGAGCACTATCCGATCCGTTTCCACCCCTATTCGTGATCCAACCGATCAAGTACCGAATACATGGCACCTCCGTGATATGCACACATTCAGCTCGGTGACGTCCCTTGTACTCTTGATCCAGCTGAGTCCGAGGGAGATTTTCGTCAGCACGACTGCGTGGTGATGGTGATGATGAAGTTACCGATGTAGGGCTTCGCCTAAGCACTACAACGATATGACCGAGGTGGAAATCTATGGAGGGGGGCAACGCACACGGTTAAGATCAACTTTGATGTGTTCTAGGGTGCCCCCCTCCCCACGTATATAAAGGAGGGAGGGGGAGGCCGGCCGGCCCTCATAGGCGCGCCAAGGGGGAGGAATCCTCCTCCTAGTAGGAGTAGGACTCCCCCCTTTCCTAGTCCTACTAGGAGAAGAAGGAAGGAGGGGAGAAGAGAAGGAAGGAGGGGGCGCCGCCCCTCCCCTAGTCCAAGTCGGACTAGGCCCATGGGGGAGGGGCGCGGCCAGCCCTTGGGAGCCCCTCTCTCTCTCCCCTAGGCCCAATAAGGCCCATTACTTCTCCGGTGGTTCTGATAACCCTTCCGGCACTCCGATATATATCCGGTGACCCCTAGAACTCATCTGGTATCTGAATATAGTCATCCAATATATCAATCTTTATGTCTCGACCATTTCGAGACTCCTCGTCATGTCCGTGATCACATCCGGGACTCCGAACAACCTTTGGTACATCAAACCACATAAACTCATTATACCAATCGTCATCGAACGTTAAGCGTGCAGACCCTACGGGTTCGAGAACTATGTAGACATGACCGAGACTCATCTCCGGTCAATAACCAATAGCGGAACCTAGATGCTCATATTGGTTCCTACATATTCTACGAAGATCTTTATCGGTCAAACCGCATAACAACATACGTTGTTCCCTTTGTCATCGGTATGTTACTTGCCCGAGATTCGATCGTCGGTGTCTCAATACCTAGTTCAATCTCGTTACCGGCAAGTCTCTTTACTCGTTCTGTAATGCATCATCCCGTAACTAACTCATTAGTCACATTGCTTGCAAGGCTTATAGTGATGTGCATTACCGAGAGGGCCCAGAGATACCTCTCCGACAATCGGAGTGAAAAATCCTAATATTGATCTATGCCAACTCAACAAACACCATCGGAGACACCTATAGAGCATCTTTATAATCACCCAGTTACATTGTGACATTTGATAGCACACTAAGTGTTCCTCCGGTATTCGGGAGTTGCATAATCTCATAGTCATAGGAACATGTATAAGTTATGAAGAAAGCAATAGCAATAAACTAAATGATCATAGTGCTAAGTTAACGGATGGGTCTTGTCCATCACATCATTCTCTAATGATGTGATCCCATTCATCAAATGACAACACATGTCCATGGCTAGGAAAATTAACCATCTTTGATTAACGAGCTAGTCAAGTAGAGGCATACCAGGGACACTCTGTTTGTCTATGTATTCACACATGTACTAAGTTTCCGGTTAATACAATTCTAGCATGAATAATAAACATTTATCATGATATAAGTAAATATAAATAACAACTTTATTATTGCCTCTAGGGCATATTTCCTTCAGTCTCCCACTTGCACTAGAGTCAATAATCTAGTTCACGTCGTCATGTGATTTCACACCAATAGTTCACATCTTTATGTGATTAGTTCACATCTTCATGTGAATAATACCCAAAGGGTTTACTAGAGGCAATAATCTAGTTCACATCGCTATGTGATTAACACCCAAAGAGTGATCATGTTTTTCTTGTGAGGGAAGTTTAGTCAACGTTCTGCCACATTCAGAGTCGTATGTATTTTGCAAATTTTCTATGTCTACAATGCTCTGCACGGAGCTACTCTTAGCTAATCACTCCCACTTTCAGTATGTATCTAGATCGAGACTTAGAGTCATCCAGATCGGTGTTAAAGCTTGCATTGACGTAAATCTTTACGATGAACTCTTTGTCACCTCCATAACCGAGAAATATTTCCTTATTCCACTAAGGATAATTTTGACCGCTTTTCAGTGATCCACTCCTGGATCACTATTGTACCCTCTTGCCAAACTCATGGTGAGGTACACAATAGGTCTGTACATAGCATATCATACTTTATAGAACCTATGACTGAGGCATAGGGAATGACTTTTATTCTCTTTCTATTTTCTGTCGTGGTCGGGTTTTTAGTCTTACTCAACTTCACACCTTGCAACACAGGCAAGAACTCCTTCTTTGACTGTTCCATTTTGAACCACTTCAAAATCTTATCAAGGTATGTACTCATTGAAAAATCTTATCAAACGTCTTGATCTATCTCTATAGATCTTGATGCTCAATATGTAAGTAGCTTTACAAGTAATTCTTTCTTTGAAAAACTCCTTTCAAAAACTCCTTTATGCTCTCCAGAAATTCTACATCATTTCTGATCAACAATATGTCATTCACATATACTTATCAGAAAGGCTGTAGTGCTCCCACTCACTTTCTTGTAAATACAGGCTTCACCGCAAGTATGTATAAAACTATATGCTTTGATCAACTCATCAAAGGTATATTCCAACTCCGAGATATTTGCACTAGTCCATAGATGGATCGATGGAGCTTGCACACTCTGTTAGTTCCTTTAGGATTGACAAAACTTTCTTGTTGTATCATATACAACTCTTCTTTAAGAAATCCATTAAGGAATGCAGTTTTGACATCCATTTGCCAGATTCCATTAAATGTGGCAGTTACTAACATGATTTGGACAGACTTAAGCATCGCTATGAGTGAGATAATCTCATCGTAGTCAACACCTTGAACTTGTCGAAAACCTTTTGCGACAATTCGAGCTTTGTAGATAGTAACACTACTATCAGCATCCGTCTTCCTCTTGAAGATCCATTTATTCTCAATGGCTTGCCGATCAACGGGCAAGTCTAGCAAAGTCCACACTTTGTTCTCATACATGGATTCTATCTCCGATTTCATGGCCTCAAGCCATTTTGCGGAATCTGGGCTCATCATCGCTTCCTCATGGTTCGTAGGTTCGTCATGGTCAAGTAACATGACCTCCATAATAGGATTACCGTACCACGATGGTGCGGATCTTACTATGGTTGACCTACGAGGTTTGGTAGTAACTTGATCAAAAGTTTTCATGATCATCATCATTAGCTTCCTCACTAATTGGTGTAGGAATCGCTGGAACTGATTTCTGTGATGAACTACTTTCCAATAAGGGAGCTGGTACAATTACCTCATCAAGTTCTACTTTCCTCCCACTCACTTCTTTCGAGAGAAACTCCTTCTCTAGAAAGGATCCACTCTTAGCAACAAAGATCCTGCCATCGGATCTGTGATAGAAGGTGTACCCAACAGTTTCTTTTGGGTATCCTATGAAACGCACTTCTCTGATTTGGGTTTGAGCTTATTAGGTTGAAACTTTTTCACATAAGCATCGCAACCCCAAACTTTAAGAAACAATGGCTTAGGTTTTTGCTAAACCATAGTTCATACGGTGTCGTCTCAATGGATTTTTAGACGGTGCCCTATTTAACATGAATGCAGCTGTCTCTAATGCATAACCCCAAAACAATAGTGGTAAATTGGTAAGAGACATCATAGATCGCACCATATCTAATAAAGTACGGTTACGACGTTCGGACACACCATTACTCCGTCGTGTTCCTGTAAGTGCATTTAGTGCCACCCCTAGTTGGTTTTGGAGTATTGACGACAAACCTAGTTGAGGGACTAATGTGTTTGTGAGAATTGCAGGATAACACAGGTAGAAGTCCCTCATTGATTCGGTTTTACTACCAGAGATGACCCCTAAAAATGTATGAAGACATTGAAGTCAAAGGTGGTATATGAAGATATTCACATTGAAGACTATGACAAAAGAAGACACGTTATGAAGCCTATGGAGCTCGAAGACTTAGATCTTTCGTAGTTCTTCTTCTTTTGTGTTGATTCATAGGAACCACCGTACTGTTAAGTGGGGTCCAGGAGAACCAGTCAGAATGACTGAAGTGATGCCTAAACCAAAAAACCTATGTCTTCGAGTGAAGACAATGAGAGCGAATCTTGTCCAGAGCCGGACAAGTCAGCTTTGCTTGTAGCCCAAGTAAAGTTGCCATGAGAGTTTGAAATCTGACCGTTGAGACACATGCCAGTTCCTTAGTGACCCAGGGTCATTTCAGACAAATTAGGTCGGGTTGCCAAGTGGCTATAAATAGCCCACCCCCTACAACCATAAACGGTTGGTTGCTCAGATTTCAGTGCACGGCTTTTGTCGTTTGAGAGCAACCCACCTCGAAGCCTTTGAGAGAGAATTCCTTGCGAGAAAAAAGCCCTAACCACCCAGAGCCAGAGAACATTGGGCATCACTTAAGTCTTCTTGTCTGTGTGATCTAAAGACTTATTACACTTGAGGACTGTGCATCCCCAGACGGTTAGGCGTCGCGTTCAGAGCATCCAAGAGACATTGTGGATTGCCAGTGAACGAAGTCTGTGAAGGTTTGGGAGTCTACCTTGAAGACTTACCAGAGTGATTGGGCGAGGACTATGTGACCTTAGCTCAAGGAGAATACGGTGAGGACTTGGTGTCCTGAGCTGCGTGTTCAGGACTGGGTGTCCGGGACTGTGTGTCCTAAGGTTTAAATACCTAGCCGCTCCAACCAGACGTACAGTTGTCACAGCAACTGGAACTGGTCCAACACATCATTGTCTTCAACGAGTCACTGGTTTCATCTTCACTTCCTTTTACTTACTGTTACTCATTGTGAAGTCATTGCATGCTTGCTCTATCTTTTGTCTTCACAACGTAACTGTATAATTTGTTTGGCTTCATAACTTCTTCCTGCCTGATCCTTATTACACTACAGCTACTTGTCATTGTGCTTTCACTCTATTGAATACTTGACCATGGCTTGCCTAGTGTAGTCTAACTTCCGCTGCATAGTAATAGGCATATCTCTACTGTTTGTCTTCAGAACTTCCACCTTTTGAAGACTTTCATAAAAATCGCCTATTCACCCCCCCCTCTAGTCGATATAACGCACTTTCAATTGGTATCAGAGCAAGGTGCTCCCTTGTTCTGTGTGATTCGGTTTAACCACCTGGAGTTTTAGCTATGTCGACTGCAGGGATAATTAAAGTCTCCGCTGCGTGCCCCGTCTTCGATGGAACTGAATATCCCTACTAGAAGAATAAGATGCGTATGCATCTTGAAGCCATTGACGTTGACCTATGGTATGTCGTCGAGAACGGCGTTCCCAAGGCTGGAGAAGGTGTCACTGCTGCTGATGTCAAGAAATTCGTTCAACTGGACTCTACTGCCAAGAACATCATCTATGGCCATCTGACCAAAGGACAGTATGGCCGTGTGAGTGCTTTGAAGACATCCAAGCTGGTCTGGGACTGGCTCTCCAAGGTCAATGAAGGCATTTCAACCCAGAGAGATCAAAGAATCAGTGCCCTTCGCAATCTCTTCAACCGCTTCAAGCGAAATGACAATGAGAATTTCCAGCACACATTTGGCAGACTCACTGACATCACAAATGAGCTTCAAGCCCTCGGCGCCACTGAGATTACCAAACACGAAGTCGTCAAAACGCTGCTGAGATCACTTGATAGTTCGTTTGACATCCTAGCCCTGATGATTCAAGAACGTCCTGATTTCAAGACACTCGATCCATCTGACATACTTGAGAGGCTCAACACACATGAGTTTCAGCTTTCTGAGAAAAGATATATCTACGGTCCAAACTATGGGCGAACTCGTGCCTTGAAGGCAAAAACTGTTTCCTCATTTGAAGAAGAATCTGACAGCAGTTCTGATGATCCTGAAGACATTGGAAGGGACCTTGCAATGCTTGTGAAGAAGTTCCAAAAGTTCACCAAGAAGAAAGGCTTCAGAAAGTCTTCACGATCAAGCTCAAGGAATGATGAAGCTTCTGCTCATGACTACAAGAAGAAAACATGCCACAAGTGCAAGAAAACTGGACACTTCATCTCTGAGTGTCCACGGTGGGACAATGAGAACAGAAGGAAGAAGAAGAGCAAGGAATATGACTCTGACGACAAGAAGAAGAAGAAATACTCAAAGTCTTCTTCCAAGTCTTCCTCAAAGTCTTCATCACACAAGAAGAGCTCATCTGGCAAGGCACGTGCGTTTGTTGGTAAGGAAATGGATTCTGAGGAGGAGTCCGCTTCTGAGGAGGCAGAGGTGGAGTCTGAGGAGGAGTCTGATTCTAGCATTGCAAGTCTGGCTACAACATACGTCGCCAAGTCCATCTTCAACAATGAAGACAATGACTTCATCACCGACACCGATGCAAATGACAAGGACGACTCCACTCCTACCTACTGCTTCATGGCACGCGGTGCCAAGGTAAACACATGCACTACTCGCTATCAAACATCCAGTGACGATGACTCTAATTGTGATTCAAAACCCAGCTACAAAACACTTGCTAAAATTGCAACTGAACAACAAAAGACCATGGAACATATTCAAAAACTGTTAGACAGAAGCGATGATCTGTTGGGTGCTGAAATGACTCGATCTGAATCCTTAATTGAAGACATAAAAAATCTTCACGTTAAGTATCAGGAACTTGAAGATCGTCTTGATACTCTCTCAACAACTCATGAAAAGCTTTCCTATGATTATCTCAAAGGAAGCAAGAACTTGAGAAATTGAGAGCGGCTCATGAAGATCTTCAAAAGGAAAACGAGTCACTTCACGCCGAACAGATCAGTTCCGCTCAGGAAGGATTTGAACCCCCATGTCTTAAATGCATTGAGCATGATAATGCTACTTCTGTTGCTGAATGTTCCACTGCTACTGCTGTTGCAATATCTTCAACTGTTGATGTGGTAACTAACCCCTCTGCTGAGGATACCACTGCTATTGCTGATGAGAATGCTAGGTTGAAGACATTGCTTGAAACAGGGATGTACAAAAGTCTTAAAGGACATCAGACACTATGTGATGTCCTCAAGAAGCAGATTCTGAACCGAAACCCTAGGAAGGAGGGGGTTGGGTTCGTAAGGAAAATAAATGCAGATGGCTCTTATTGGAAACCTGAGCAGTACCCCAAAACCACATGGGTTGCTGCAAAGGAACCTTCAGTAGATCCATCCAATTTATCTGGCTTCACTTGTGCTAACCCCATTATCATTGATGAATCCTTTGATGCAAACTATAAACTGTTTAAGAATCAGAATGGTGAAGTGTTTGCCAGGTACATAGGTACTAACTGCAGGAATGGACCGCCTATGAAGAAGATCTGGGTTCCAAAAACGTGTCTGGAAAATCTTCCTGTGAATGTCTTCATGACACCTCACATGAAGAAGACAAACCTCAGACCGAAGGCATCATACGGTCCAAAGGCTTCATACAGACAAAGGACTCACCTGAGTCGCACTAACGCAAATGTTTTGCAGGGAAACCATACTCAGGCATATGAATGTGAGAGCGGTTCATCAAACCGTCATGTTCATATGACCAAAAACTATTCTGCCTATTCTTATGAGTACTATTGTCCGCCTGCTAGACTGTTTGCTAGGGCTCCAAAACCAAAATTCTCAGATGCTGCACTTAGACTTATTGCTTCTAAGCCACCCTTGAAGATGTGGGTGGTTAAGAAAGCTTAACTCTCTTTTGCAGGGAAAGGTCTCCAGCAGAAAAACAAAATCTTCTGACGCTATTGCTGGGGACCTTAAAAATCTTGTAGGGCGCAAGATAAAATGCCCGAATGGCATCATTATGTACTTCGTTCCTTAATCGCATGCTACTCACCCTATTAGTCCTAATCTGGATCTAAGTTTTCATAACCCACTGGTTCGTCAAATGTTTTTGCTTCACAATTCTCTTCGTGAAGCCTATCCCCCTAACTGCACTGTAGGGTACGACACCAGCGTCTTCAAAGTCTTCAGAATGGATTATTGACAGTGGGTGTACAAATCACATGACTGGCAAAAGAAGCCTTCTTATGGACTCAACCTTACGTCCATCCGACAAGAGCCACATCGCATTTGCTGACACTGGTAAAATATGTCTTCTTGCAAAAGCTTCAGAATGCTGGCTTTGGCATCGGAGGCTTGGGCATGCTGGCATGAGGAACCTCCACACCCTTGCGAAGAAGAAACATGTCATAGGCATCGAGGGCGTCAAGTTCAAGAAAGATCACTTATGCGGTGCCTGTGAAGCAGGGAAGATGACGAGGGCAAAACATCCCTCGAAGACAATCATGACCACTACTCAACCCTTCGAACTGCTTCACATGGATCTTTTTGGTCCCACTCACTACTCAACTTTTGCTACTACTGCTTGCCTCTATGGCTTCGTTATTGTTGATGATTATTCTAGATATACTTGGGTGCACATAATTCTTTACAAGACTGAAGTGCAGGATGTCTTCAGACGCTTCGCCAATCGAGCTATGAACAATTTTGGCGCCAAGATAAAGCACATCAGAAGTGACAATGGCACTGAATTCAAGAACACTGGCCTTGATACATATCTTGATACCTTGGGCATCACACATGAATTCTCAGCTCCGTACACGCCACAGCAGAATGGCGTCGTCGAACGCAAGAACAGAACACTCATTGAGATGGCCAGAACGATGCTAGATGAATACAAGACTCCAAGAAAATTCTGGACTGAAGCCATTGACACTGCATGCCATACAATCAATCGTGTGTATCTTCACAAGCTTCTGAACAAGACATCTTATGAACTCCTAACTGGCAAGAAGCCAAATGTCAGTTACTTCAGAGTATTTGGCGCAAGGTGCTGGATCAAGGACCCACACCACACCTCAAAGTTTGCACCAAAAGCACATGAGGGTTTTATGCTTGGATATGGAAAGGATTCGCACTCCTACAGAGTCTTCAATCTCTTCCATTACAAAGTTGTTGAAACAGTGGATGTGCGGTTCGATGAGTCAAATGGTTCGCAAAGAGAGCAACTGCCAAATGTGCTAGATGAAATTCTAGCTAGTGAATCAATCAAGCTAATGGGAACTGGAGAGATTATACCTTCTGAAGCTCATCCTGAAGAAGAACTTATCATTTCAGCACTTGATCAACATGAAGACAATGCTCAGCCTGAAGACATTCCTCCCAACAACAACACAGATCAGCAAGAGCAAAGTCTTCGCACTGTACATCCTCGTGTTGCCAATGAAGTGCAGATTGACAGAATAATTGACAGCATCAATGCACCTGGTCCACTCACTCGTTCAAGGGCAACTCAACTGGCAAATTTTTGTGGGCACTTCGCATTCGTCTCAATATCAGAACCCAAGAAAGTTGAAGAAGCCTTCATGGAACCTGAATGGATTCAAGCTATGCAGGAAGAGCTTCAACAGTTTGAGCTAAATAATGTATGGGAACTGGTTAAGCGTCCTGATCCACGGAAGCACAATATTATAGGCACCAAATGGATATACCGCAACAAGCAAGATGAGCATGGTCAAGTTGTCAGAAACAAAGCTCGTTTCGTTGCTCAAGGATATACTCAAGTGGAAGGCATTGACTTCGATGAAACATTTGCTCCTGTGGCTAGGCTTGAAGCCATACGCATACTGCTGGCCTATGCAAATAACCATAACATACTTCTATATCAAATGGATGTGAAGAGTGCCTTTCTCAATGGCAGGATTGAAGAAGAAGTGTATGTTGCACAACCGCCTGGCTTTGAAAATCCAAAACATCCTGACATGGTATACAAGCTCAACAAGGCGTTGTATGGCCTCAAACAAGCCCCTAGGGCCTGGTATGACACAGTCAAATACTTCCTGAAGAGCAAAGGCTTCATACCTGGTGTTGGGGAACGTAGTAATTTCAAAATTTTCCTACGCACACACAAGATCATGGTGATGCATAGCAACGAGAGGGGAGAGTGTTGTCTACGTACCCTCGTAGACCGAAGCGGAAGCGTTGACGCAACGTAGAGGAAGTAGTCATACGTCTTCCCGATCCGACCGATCCAAGCACCGTTACTCCGGCACCTCCGAGTTCTTGGCACACGTTCAGCTCGATGACGATCCCTGGGCTCCGATCCAGCAAAGCATCGGGGAGGAGTTCCGTCAGCACGACAGCGTGGTGACGATCTTGATGTTCTACCATCGCAGGGCTTCGCCTAAGCACTGCTACAATATGACCGAGGTGGAATATGGTGGAGGGGGGCACCGCACACGGCTAAGGAACGATCACGAAGATCAACTTGTGTGTCTATGGGGTGCCCCCTGCCCCCGTATATAAAGGAGTGGAGGAGGGGAGGGCCGGCCCTCTCTATGGCGCGCCCTAGGGGAATCCTACTCCCACCGGGAGTAGGATTCCCCCTTTCCTAGTCCAACTAGGAGTCCTTCCATGTAGTAGGAGTAGGAAACAAGGAAGGGGCGCAGCCCCTCCCCCTAGTCCAATTCGGACTAGGCCTTGGGGGGGCGCGCGGCCTGCCCTAGGCAGCCCCTCTCTCTTTCTCGTATGGCCCAATAAGGCCCAATACTTCTCCCGGCGAATTCCCGTAACTCTCCGGTAGTCTGAAAAATACCCGAATCACTCGGAACCTTTCCGAAGTCCGAATATAGTCGTCCAATATATCGATCTTTACGTCTCGACCATTTCGAGACTCCTCGTCATGTCCCAGATCTCATCCGGGACTCCGAACTCCTTCGGTACATCAAAACTCATAAAATCATAATATAACTATCATCGAAACCTTAAGCGTGCGGACCCTACGGTTCGAGAACAATGTAGACATGACCGAGACACGTCTCCGGTCAATAACCAATAGCGGGACCTGGATGCCCATATTGGCTCCTACATATTCTACGAAGATCTTTATCGATCAGACCGCATAACAACATACGTTGTTCCCTTTGTCATCGGTATGTTACTTGCCTGAGATTCGATTGTCGGTATCCAATACCTAGTTCAATCTTGTTACCGGCAAGTCTCTTTACTCGTTCCGTAATACATCATCTCGCAACTAACTCATTAGTTGCAATGCTTGCAAGGCTTATGTGATGTGCATTACTGAGAGGGCCCAGAGATACCTCTCCGACAATCGGAGTGACAAATCCTAATCTCGAAATACGCCAACCCAACATGTACCTTTGGAGACACCTGTAGAGCTCCTTTATAATCACCTAGTTACGTTGTGACGTTTGGTAGCACACAAAGTGTTCCTCCGTCAAACGGGAGTTGCATAATCTCATAGTCATAGGAACATGTATAAGTCATGAAGAAAGCAATAGCAACATACTAAACGATCAGGTGCTAAGCTAATGGAATGGGTCATGTCAATCACATCATTCTCCTAATGATGTGATCCCGTTAATCAAATAACAACTCTTTTGTTTATGGTTAGGAAACATAACCATCTTCGATTAACGAGCTAGTCAAGTAGAGGCATACTAGTGACACTCTGTTTGTCTATGTATTCACACATGTATTATGTTTCCGGTTAATACAATTCTAGCATGAATAATAAACATTTATCATGATATAAGGAAATAAATAATAACTTTATTATTGCCTCTAGGGCATATTTCCTTCACCTGGTTCCCTAGATCCCACTCTTTTCACGAAGACATATGATGGTGAACTGTTTGTGTGCCAAATATATGTGGATGACATTATCTTCGGCTGCACCAATCAGAAGTACAGTGAAGAGTTTGGATATATGATGCAAGAGCAATATCAGATGTCCATGATGGGGGAGCTGAAGTTCTTCCTTGGTCTTCAAATACGACAACAACGCAATGGCATCTTCATATCTCAAGAGAAGTATCTCAAAGATTGCCTGAAGAAGTTTGGTATGCAAGACTGCAAAGGCTTCACAACACCAATGCCAGCCAAACATCATCTGGGTCCTGACGACAATGGTAAAGAGTTCGATCAAAAGGTATACCGCTCCATGATTGGTTCTTTACTTTATCTATGTGCATCTAGGCCAGATATTATGCTTAGTGTTTGCATGTGTGCTCGATTTCAAGCGGCACCAAAGGAGTCGCATCACTTAGCTGTGAAGCGAATTCTTCGATATTTGGCTCACACCCCAACTCTAGGATTATGGTATCCAAAGGGCTCAGAGTTTGATTTGGTTGGATTCTCGGATGCTGGTTATGCTGGTGACAAAGTTGATCGCAAGTCTACATCAGGCACATGTCACTTTCTGGGACGATCACTTGTATGTTGGTCTTCAAAGAAGCAGAACTGTGTATCTCTCTCCACTTCTGAATCTGAATACATTGCTGCTGGATCTTGCTGCGCTCAGCTTCTGTGGATGAAGCAAACACTCAAGGACTATGGCATTCATCTGAAGCAAGTGCCACTTTACTGCGATAACGAAAGCGCCATCAAGATTACCAAAAACCCAGTTCAGCACTCGAAGACAAAGCACATTGAAATTCGTCATCACTTTCTCAGAGATCATGTTGTGAAGGAAGACATTGATATCATACACATCAACACTAAAGAGCAATTGGCAGATATCTTCACCAAGCCCTTGGATGAGAAGAGGTTTTGCAAGTTACGGTGTGAGCTAAATATCCTGGAATCCTCAAATGTCCTGTGATCAGGCACACATCCTAACCCTTATGCATATTGAAGACTTAGATGTGCAACACATGAAGTGAAGTATATCTTCAATCAATGAAGACATACATTCTAAGTGTGAATACATTAATGTGGAATTTGACTTCGGAGCGCCACGATAATTGTGCGCCATGTCTGGGTCTAATACTTCCTATACGGTGGGTAACGCCACCACCAAACGTTCTATTTTGAAGTGTTTCACTCATGGCATTACCTTGCAATGTCTTCACATTTGGTTTGGCTTCGAACTCAACACATTTTCATGATTATCTTCACTATGTTGATTATATATATATATGCTAGTGTTCTGTCCTCTACAGCATTCACTTATAGCTATATATTCGTGTTGAATCTTTTGAACTAAGTGAATGTGATCGGACCCCAAACTTCTCTATGCTTTCTATCTCAAACTCTATCTCTCCAAGTCATATGCATTCTATTGAAACTGTCGAATGTCTTCACTGCGTCCTTGTCAGCTGAAGATATAGAGACAACCATAAAGTCTGTTTTCAATGCTCATTCCTCCACATAAAATCTGAAGAAGCAGGAACGACCGCCCGACAATCCAGGCGTGCGTGGGACGTGGAACAGACCCCAAACTTCCGCAAACTGGCCACGCGTTCCTCAGATGCGAATCGCTAGGAGCACCTGTGTAATAGCACAGTGCCGCCCCTGTGCCTATAAATTCACACTTACCGCGGTCATTATCTCCTTCTTCCACCCTCGCACTAACCCTAGCGCCACCGCTAGCTCTCGACGACACCGGCGACGAAGCGCTTCGCTGCCGCAACCACTCCGATGCCATCTTCATGCCGACCGCGGACATCGTCCTCTCCGCCGTCGCCGTAGGTCTCCTCCGTCGCCAAGTTAGGGCACGGACGAGTGAACTGCTCGGCCTCATCTCTCGCTCCGTCTAGCAGTTCTCAGTGTGGTAAATAAAACTGCCTTTTTACAGCACCGTTGATCCTATTGATCTATCACTTTCTACCACAAGCAGTTTCTGCTCACACAAACTAGATATCTCTCAAACTGCGTCTCATAACATGCCTAGAATATTCACTTGTGCTTCAAAAGGTAGTTAGATTCCTCACTTGTACTGATCTGTGGATTCGTACAAATCTGGAACCAACTTCTTATCTATGAGTGAATGGCTTCGCACGATGAGGTCAATGTCTTCTAAACTGATTTATCTTCAAAATCTTCTGAGAATGCATATGACCTCTTCCCCTTCCCTCGCACCTTAATGTTGTCATAGGTACATGTCCGTGGGAGAATCCTTTGGTTATCATAGTCTGCATTCATTTGCAGAATTCCTACAGCATCACATAAATTCTCCTGAAGCCAGTTCCTATTGGTCCAGCAAAAGAAAGCCTTTGAAGCCTTTGAAAGTTTTGAAGCCTTTCAAGTTAAAGTTTATGGCTTCAGAAGCAGCAGCAAGGAAGGGGGGCAGACAGAGACGTGGAGGAACATCCAAAGATCTGCCTGATGACCTGGCAGAAATGTATAAAACAGATCCTGAAGAGAATTATGGGCAGCGCAAGACCCGAATCCAATGGATTCGACGCTATTGGGCAGAACAATGGTTCAAATACCGCTTCACAACCCAAGAGTATGCTGAGAAAAGTGCCATCAAAAGACCGTGGGGAGACATCTTATACAAGAACCTTGTACCCAGGACCAGAGATGAAGCCATTGCTCAAGGCTTCTACCCATGCATGGTCCGAGGACCACAGCCTGCTGAAGCACATCCGTCGTCACTACTCTGGTGTCGTGATGACAATCTGTTCAAGCGCAACTTCCAGTTTGCCCAACAATCAGCGAAGCAGAACAAGAAGAAATTTGGGTTAGACTTCAACCCTGGTCCCTCAGCACCAAGGGCAGATGGCACACGCGACGCAGAACCCAATATCATCGGTCCATATGCCAACCTTGAGGGCCTCATCACCCGCATCTTAGTCCAAGGGACTGCCGTGAATGACCCTCCAGCTGACTCTGAGTCTGATGAAGCTCCTGCTGTACCGAAGCTAAAGCAATCGAAGAAGCCAAAAGCTTCAAAGCCGGCCCCTTCACCGAAAATCTCAAGGGTGAAGCCATTGGCAACTGCACCTCCTAAAGACAGTGTGCAGTCTGAAGACGTATCCCGCGTCTCCAAGCCCCAGAAGGCCAAGATGCCTCAGCCACACACCGGCAAAGAGCTCACAGCTGCTGCCATTCTGCGCAGCGAAGCCATTGATCTGTCAAGTGATGAAGATCTTGGAGATGACGCTCTCGAGCAGCTCATCAAGAGCAAAGAAGAAGCGTAAATCTTCAACAATTTGCCTCTCTTTGATGTCGCCATCATCCACAACTTCATCGACGAATGGTTTGCCACACCAAACATCAGCTTCAAAGATCTTCAGCTGCCCGTTGGCCTCAGCGTCGCCTTCCAAGGCGCAATTGCTTCAGAACTTGCCATTGCCCAGCGCATTGTTGAACTGAAGCAGAAAATTGATCATGAAAAGGCTCAGTTCAAGAAGAATGTGGCCAAGCTCAGCGTGCAAGAAGTGAAGAGCTTCAAGATCATGTTGCATGAGCTTAAGGAAAACTTTCTGAAGAAGCATGCAGAAGCTCAGGGTTCACGTGAGCGAATGAAGACTCTGGCAGACAGATGTGTGCAGGCCTACAATGAGGCTGAGAAGCGCAAGGCACTTGGGCGTCCTGGCATTGACCCCAAGATGGCCGCAAAGAAAAAGAAGAAGACTGTTCCAGCTGAACCAGAGGCACCAAGGCAGGAAGCAGTTCCTCTTGTCTTCCCAACTGCAACAACTGGCTCGAAGCCAAAGAGCCGGTCAACAGCTTCAGAGCTAAAGAAGACAAGAACTGCTGAGGCTGAAGCCAGGAAGAGGAAAAGCTCTGAAGCCTCTCCTACTGCCCCCAGCAAGAAAAAGAGAAAGACCAAGAAATCTCGGGCTGCTCCCACAGAGCCCTTGATAGTTGAACCTATTTCTATGGTTCACCCTAACGCAGAACGACAACTGACAGTTCATGAGCCTGCTTCCACAGAGGCTCCTGAAGCTGAAGACATACCAGCAGCCAACCCCATCGCTGCTGAAGACATTGGTCATCAGGACAATGTACAAGATGATGCAGCCCTTCCTCGGTATGAACACAGCGAACTCATCAGCATTGGTCGTCCTCTGACGCCAATTGCACAAGATGCGTCATGGGCGGATCGCCCTCAAGAGGAAGAAGACAATGAGGCCCAGCCCACTTCAACCCCACAGGCGTCGTCTGCATTCCGCAGGCTTCGCAAAGGTCCAAGGCCTCAAGTCTATGCTGAAGACATTCTGGCCGCATCAGCCGCAGAAGAAGCACCACAAGAGCCCACTCCTATGCTCCACCAAGAAGTAGTTCTCCAGGAGAACGTGCTTGTGACCGACCCTCCAGCTAGTCAAGCGGAGGCTGAAAAGATTAAGGCTGCCACAACCAACACTGAAGCCAATGTGGAGCCCTCACCATCAAAAGCTTCAGAAGACAGCGAAGCTACTGATCCAGACACTTCTGTTCCTGAGTCTGCTGCAGGTCCTCAATTTGATTACCATGTTGAGCACAGGCCTCATGTCCAGAAGCCAGTCCTAAGGCTGCCGAGGTTCCCAGGTCCTGCATCAGCACCTGGCTCCTTTAACATCAATAGCTTCAAGGCAGATAATACGTTCTTCAACAGCTCCAAGAACCCCTATTCAAGGGAAAGGATTTCATCAGATAGGTTCTGGAGCTATCCTCAGCGCAGCTACTATTCATGCATCCTATACAACCAAGGTCGCATCTTCCCGCACAAGCGCCTTGATGTTGAAGCCATTGCTGGTCTACCCTGTTTAGAGGAAGCGTTGGATTGCTTCAAGCAAGTGGGTCTGCTGCAGTTTTTAACTGATGAAGAGCATTGGAATGAAGAGATTCTGCTGCAATTCTATGCCACCCTCCACATCAAAGGATACAACAGAGATCCGAAGACTTGGGCCCTGGAGTGGATGACCGGCAATGTCCATCATGAAGCCAATGCATTTGATATCATTGAGCTCACCGGCCTGCCCACTCCTGGCGAACTCTTCGAGGAAGGCTGTCCACTACACACTGAAGCTCTTGAGAGCATATTCCAGAGGCCTGAACCGAATATGAGTCAGATGCTCTCCATGATGAAGCCATTGCCCCACGATGCTCCTTATCCAACAGAGTTCTTCGTTGAAGACTTTGAGTACCTGCCCAGAACCATCTATCACATTATCCGGTGGACTCTCTGGCCTATCAAAGGGCACTCTCCAAATGCCAAGATCGAGGGTGCAATGAAGACTCTGATATTTTGTATCCTTCATGGCAAATGCTTCAACGCACAGGATTTCTTCATACGCCAACTAGTTGCATCAGGCTCAGATCTGTTTGGTTTAAAGTTCTATGCTCCTTGGGTAATGAGACTGATCAAGCTTCACTCTGCAATCTCATATCAGCCCTCAGCCCGCAACCATCGGATCTTCTTGCCAGATGTGGATACCTCTGCTGAAGCTATATATCCTGAGCCTGCCAAGCAACCTTTGAGTCTTCAGAATGCAGAACACCAGAGCTTCACTCAGAACGTTGAAGGTGTTGAAGCCATCTCCAGGGTGTATCCTTTGGTTGGCACTACACGTGCACCACACCCTGCTTCAACTGAAGCCACTGACAGTGCAACTGCTTCAAGACCCAAGAAGCGCGCTCGTGTTCTCAATGACCGAGAGCTTCTTGTGGCCCTTCATCAAAAACAAGATAGGCATCATGACTGGCTAAAGCGTCAGATGAAAAGCCTCTTGGTGGATGTTAATCGTCTTCGAAATCTTGCCACCAAGAATGCTTTCGTTACCCATGAAACCTGTCGTCGTACATGGAAAGGGCTATCAATGATGTGTACTGAAGCTGAACTTGAAGAGGATGGCTTCACTGAGCGATTCAAGTTTGACACCACACCTCCTAGAAGGGCTGTGATGCGAAGCACACCATCACTTGAAGACTCTGAGTTCTCTTCATCTGCTGCAACAGTAACTGCACGAGTCATCGAGGATGAAGACGATGCAACTTCACCACCACCCTCTTCTGCACCGCCAAACACCTCCAACGACCCTGCTGCTCCTGGGAACGAGTAGACACTCTATGTCTTCAAACCTTTTTGGTCCTTACTGACAAAAGGGGGAGAAGCTTATGGGTTGATAGTCTTCAAGCGGGTCCATATGGGCGGGTGCTTTATGTTTTGTTATATTTTGCTTCGTGCTTACAACTCTCGTTCTTTTTGCTACATTTGATTCTTATGAGTTGTAACACTTAAACCAGATGGTCATCTGCTACTTGTTTGCCACCCTGTTTTGCGAAGATAAATTCCGCACTTATCTCATTCTGTAGACGTCCATTTTCCATTATGCATGTCATTATCTTCATATACTTTCACATGAATAGTGGATTGTCATCATAAGCTGAAGTGGATCTCCACAAGTACAACCTGCCATGTGCATTTGCATTCCAAAAGAAAATTAACTTATATGCACATCTTCAGGGGGAGCCCTTGCAACTTATGAAGACAATTCCTTATCCTTTACAATTTCACAGACTATATTCCCCGTTGAAAACTTCAACTAGTTTGTCATCAATCACCAAAAAGGGGGAGATTGTAAGTGCATCTAGTGCCACCCCTAGTTGGTTTTGGAGTATTGACGACAAACCTAGTTGAGGGACTAATGTGTTTGTGAGAATTGTAGGATAACACAGGTAGAAGTCCCTCATTGATTCGGTTTTACTACCAGAGATGACCCCTAAAAATGTATGAAGACATTGAAGTCAAAGGTGGTATATGAAGATATTCACATTGAAGACTATGACAAAAGAAGACACGTTATGAAGCCTATGGAGCTCAAAGACTTAGATCTTTCGTAGTTCTTCTTCTTTTGTGTTGAGTCATAGGAACCACCGTACTGTTAAGTGGGGTCCAGGAGAACCAGTCAGAATGACTGAAGTGATGCCTAAACCAAAAAACCTATGTCTTCGAGTGAAGACAATGAGAGCGAATCTTGTCCAGAGCCGGACAAGTCAGCTTTGCTTGTAGCCCAAGTAAAGTTGCCATGAGAGTTTGAAATCTGACCGTTGAGACACGTGTCAGTTCCTTAGTGACCCAGGGTCATTTCGGACAAATCAGGTCGGGTTGCCAAGTGGCTATAAATAGCCCACCCCCTACAACCATAAATGGTTGGCTGCTCAGATTTCAGTGCACGGCTTTTGTCGTTTGAGAGCAACCCACCTCGAAGCCTTTGAGAGAGAATTCCTTGCGAGGAAAAAGCCCTAACCACCCAGAGCCAGAGAACATTGGGCATCACTTAAGTCTTCTTGTCTGTGTGATCTGAAGACTTATTACACTTGAGGACTGTGCATCCCCAGACGGTTAGGCGTCGCGTTCAGAGCATCCAAGAGACATTGTGGATTGCCAGTGAACGAAGTATGTGAAGGTTTGGGAGTCTACCTTGAAGACTTACCAGAGTGATTGGGCGAGGACTATGTGACCTTAGCTCAAGGAGAATACGGTGAGGACTTGGTGTCCTGAGCTGCGTGTTCAGGACTGGGTGTCCGGGACTGTGTGTCCTAAGGTTTAAATACCTAGCCGCTCCAACCAGACGTACAGTTGTCACAGCAACTGGAACTGGTCCAACACATCATTGTCTTCAACGAGTCACTGGTTTCATCTTCACTTCCTTTTACTTACTGTTACTCATTGTGAAGTCATTGCATGCTTGCTCTATCTTTTGTCTTCACAACGTAACTGTATAATTTGTTTGGCTTCATAACTTCTTCCTGCCTGATCCTTATTACACTGCAGCTACTTGTCATTGTGCTTTCACTCTATTGAATACTTGACCATGGCTTGCCTAGTGTAGTCTAACTTCCGCTGCATAGTAATAGGCATATCTCTACTGTTTGTCTTCAGAACTTCCACGTTTTGAAGACTTTCATAAAAATCGCCTATTCACCCCCCCCTCTAGTCGATATAATGCACTTTCAGTTCCAGGTGGCATGAGTTGTGAAACTTATTCCACATTGTTTTTAAATGAAGGCCAAACTCGTAACTCAAATATTCGCGATCAGATCGTAGAAACTTTATTTTCTTATTACGATGATTCTTAACTTCACTCTGAATTTCTTTGAACTTTTTAAATGTTTCAGACTTGTGTTTCATTAAGTAGATATACCCATATCTTCTTAAATCATTTGTGAAGGTCAGAAAGTAACGATACCCGCCGTGAGCCTCAATACTCATCAGACCGCATACATCAGTATGTATTATTTCCAATAAGTCAGTGGTTCGCTCCATTATTCCGGAGAATGGAGTCTTAGTCATCTTGCCCATGAGGCATGGTTCGCAAGCATCGAATGATTCATAATCAAGTGATTCCAAAAATTCATCTGTATGGAGTTTCTTCATGCGCTTTACATCAATATGACCTAAACGACAGTGCTACAAATATGTTGCACTATCATTATCAACTTTGCATCTTTTGGCATCAATATTATGAATATGTGTATTACTACGATCGAGATTCAATAAACCATTCACCTTGGGTGTATGACCAGAGAAGGTTTTATTCATGTAAACAGAATAACAATTATTCTTTGACTTAAATGAATAACCGTATTGCAATGAACATGATACAATCATGTTATGCTCAACTCAAACACCAAATAACATTTATTTTAGGTTCAACACTAATCCCGAAGGTAAAGGGAGTGTGCGATGGTGATCTTATCAACCTTGGGATTACTTCCAACACACATCATCACCTTGCCCTCAACTAGTCTCTTATTCATTTTGTAACTCATGTTTCAAGTTACTAAACATAGCAACTGAACCAGTATCAAATACCCAGGGGCTACTATGAACACTAGTAAGGTACACATCAATAACATGTATATCAAATATACCTTTCACTTTGCCATCCTTCTTATCCGCCAAGTATTTGGGGTAGTTCCGCTTCCAGTGACCATTTCCTTTGCAGTAGAAGCACTCAGTTTCAGGCTTGGGTCTAGCTTTGGGCTTCTTCATGGGAGTGGCAACTTGCTTGCCATTCTTCTTGAAGTTCCCTTTCTTTCCCTTGCCCTTTTGCTTGAAACTAGTGGTCTTGTCAACCATCAACACTTGATGCTTTTCTTGATTT
Source organism: Triticum urartu (assembly GCF_056163025.1). NCBI lineage: Eukaryota > Viridiplantae > Streptophyta > Magnoliopsida > Poales > Poaceae > Triticum > Triticum urartu. The sequence continues at coordinate 659,515,351 of NC_141879.1, forward strand.
CTACCTTCGCCAGTTTCAGCATCGTGAAGAGCTCGGGAATCGTTTTACGTCATCCCTTGCATATTATAGTTCATCACTAAGTTCCAGTAACTTGGTGATAGTGAGAACCCTGTCAATCACTATCTTATCTGGAAGATTAACTCCCACTTGATTCAAGCAATTGTAGTACCCAGACAACCTGAGCACATGCTCACTGGTTGAGCTATTCTCCTCCATCTTGTAGGCAAATTACTATCAGAGGTCTCATACCTCTCGACACGGGCATGAGTCTGGAATACCAATTTCAGATATTGGAACATCTTATATGCTCCGTGGCATTCAAAGCGTTTTCGAATTCCCGGTTCTAAGCCGTAAAGCATGGCGCACTAAACTATCAAGTAGTCATTGATAACCCACAAGTATAGGGGATCAATTGTAGCCTATTTCGATAAGTAAGAGTGTCGAACCCAACGAGGAGCTAAAGGTAGAAAAAATTATTCCCTCGAGTTCTATCGACCACCGATACAACTCTATGCACGCTTAACGTTCGCTTTACCTAGAACAAGTATGAAACTAGAAGTACTTTGTAGGTGTAACAGGATATGTTTGCAAGAAAATAAAGAGCACATAAATAAAAACTAGGGGCTGTTTTAGGTAAGGAAGGAATAAAGTTAGTATAGCGAGTGTGGAAAAGTGGTGGTAGGAGTTGCAAAATTGTCCCTAAGCAATTGACTACGTTACTAGACCGATAGCAAGTTTTATGTGGGAGAGGCCACTGCTAGCATGTCATCACTGACTTGGAATTCTATGCACTTATGATTGGAACTATTAGCAAGCATCCGCAACTACTAATGTTCATTAAGGTAAAACCCAACCATAGCATTAAGATATATTGGTCCCCCTTCAATCACGTATGCATCAATTTCTATGCTAGGTTGAAGCTTCTGTCACTCTTGCCCTCCAATACATATTCCTATCAACATACAACTAACCCTATGGTGTGATCCACGTGCGTGCTCATATGATGGGAACCAAAGGACAACAACATAACCACAAGCAAATTAAACCAATCATAGCAATTCACCAATTACCGATAGGACAACGAAAATCTACTCAGACATCATAGGATGGCAACACATCATTGGATAATAATATGAAGCATAAAGCACCATGTTCAAGTAGAGGGTACATCGGGTTGCGGGAGAGTGGACCGCTGTAGATAGATGGGGGTAGATGATGAAGATGTTGGTGAAGATGACAGAGGTGTTAGCAAGAATCAACAAGTGACGGCAAGCAATATGTATATACCCACGCCCACAACTCATTTGTGTTCTACTCGTGCATATACCATCTACGCATAGACCTGGCTCGGATGCCACTATTGGGGAACGTAGTATTTCAAAAAAAATCCTACGCACATGCAAGATCCATCTAGGTGATGCATAGCAACGAGCGGGAGAGTGTGTCCACGTACCCTCGTAGACCGAAAGCGAAAGCGTTAATTAACACGGTTGATGTAGTCGAACGTCTTCGCGATCCAACCGATCAAGTACTGAACGCACGGTACCTCCGCGATCTGCACACGTTCAGCTCGGTGACATCCCTCATACTCTTGATTCAGCTGAGGCCAAGGGAGAGTTTCGTCAGCACGACGGCGTGGTGATGGTGATGATGAAGTTACCGACGTAGGGCTTCACCTAAGCACTACAACGATATGACCGAGGTGGAGATCTATGGAGGGGGGCACTGCACACGGTTAAGATCAACTTTGATGTGTTATAGGGTGCCCCCCTCCCCACGTATATAAAGGAGGGAGGGGGAGGCCGACCGGCCCTCATAGGCATGCCAAGAGGGGAGGAATCCTCCTCCTAGTAGGAGTAGGACTTCCCCCTTTCCTAGTCCTACTAGGAGAAGAAGGAAGGAGGGGAGAAGAGAAGGAAGGAGGGGGCGTTGCCCCTCCCCCTAGTCCAATTTGGACTAGGCCCATGGGGGGCAGCCCTTGGCAGCCCCCCTCTCTCTCCCCTAGGCCTAATAAGGCCCATTACTTCTCTGGTGGTTCTGATAACCCTTACAGCATTCCAAATGATGAATTTGATCTAGTAAAACTTTCCCTTTTTCAGATATGTGGTGTCGCACATAACAAGCATGCTCATCTAAAGATTTGCCCTCAACTAAGCTAGTTGGGGTTTCAGCACGAGCACATAGGGATCGAAGATGATCCAAGTAAAAAACTTTAGGAGTGTGATAGATTTTGAGTGGTTCTTCAACCATTGGTGTAGTAGGTACAACTATTTTTTTTGGTATTTTGCGTTTCCTACCCATAACTAAAGATAGAAAACAAGAGCACAAAATAAAAACTACTTAGTGATAAAGCAAACAAGCACACACGAGAATATTCACCCCGTGCTATAACTCCTCGGCAACAGTGCTAGAAAAAGGTCTTGATAACCCACAAGTATAAGGGATTAATTGTAGCCTTTTTCGATAAGTAAGAGTGTCGAACCCAACGAGGAGCTAAAGGTAGAACAAATATTCCCTCATGTTCTATCGACCACCGATACAACTCTACGCACGCTTAACATTCGCTTTACCTAGAACAAGTATGAAACTAGAAGTACTTTGTAGGTGTAACGGGATAGGTTTGCAAGAATATAAAGAGAACGTAAATAAAAACTAGGGGCTGTTTTAGGTAAAGAAACAGTAAAGTTAGTATAGCGAGTGTGGAAAAGTGGTGGTAGGAGTTGCGAAATTGTCCCTAAGCAATTGACTACATTACTAGACCGATCGCAAGTTTTATGTGGGAGAGGCCACTGCTAGCATGTCATCCCTGACTTGGAATTCTATGCACTTATGAATGGAACTATTAGCAAGCATCCGCAACTACTAACGTTCATTAAGGTAAAACCCAACCATAGCATTAAGATATATTGGTCCCCCTTCAATCTCGTATGCATCAATTTCTATGCTAGGTTGAAGCTTCTGTCACTCTTTCCCTCCAATACATAGTCCTATCAACATACAACTAACCCCATGGTGTGATCCACGCGTGCGCTCATATGATGGGCACCAAAGGACATCAACATAACCACAAGCAAATTAAACCAATCATAGCAATTCACCAATTACCGATAGGACAACGAAAATCTACTCAGACATCATAGGATGTCAACACATCATTGGATAATAATATGAAGCATAAAGCACCATGTTCAAGTAGAGGGTACAACGGGTTGCGGGAGAGTGGATGATGTCTACTACACAACCTTCTTCTTGTAGACGTTGTTGGGCCTCCAAGTGCAGAGGTTTGTAGGACAGTAGCAAATTTCCCTCAAGTGGATGAACTAAGGTTTATCAATCCGTAGGAGGCGTAGGATGAAGATGGTCTCTCTCAAGCAACCCTGCAACCAAATAACAAAGAGTCTCTTGTGTCCCCAACACACCCAATACAATGGCAAATTGTATAGGTGCACTAGTTCGGCGAAGAGATGGTGAAACAAGTGGTATATGGATGGTAGATAAAGGTTTTTGTAATCTGAAATTATAAAAACAGCAAGGTAACTAATGATAAAAGTGAGCGTAAATGGTATTGCAATGCGTGGAAATAAGGCCTAGGGTTCATACTTTCGCTAGTGTAAGTTCCCTCAACAATACTAACATAATTGGATCATAAAACTATCCCTCAACATGCAACAAAGAGTCACTCCAAAGTCACTAATAGCGGAGAACGAACGAAGAGATTATGGTAGGGTACGAAACCACCTCAAAGTTATTCTTTCCAATCAATCCGTTGGGCTATTCCTATAAGTATCACAAGCAGCCCTAGAGTTCGTACTAGAATAGCACCTTAAGATACAAATCAACCAAAACCCTAATGTCACCTAGATACTCCAATGTCACCTCAAGTATCCGTGGGCATGATTATACGATATGCATCACACAATCTCAGATTCATCTATTCAACCAACACAAAGGACCTCAAAGAGTGCCCCAAAGTTCTACCGGAGAATCACGATGAAAACGTGTGCCAACCCCTATGCATAGGTTCATGGGCGGAACCCGCAAGTTGGTCACCAAAACATACATCAAGTGAATCACGTGATATCCCATTGTCACCACAGATATCCACGGCAAGACATACATCAAGTGTTCTCAAATCTTTAAAGACTCAATCCGATAAGATAACTTCAAAGGGGAAACTCAATTCATTACAAGAGAGTAGAGGGGGAGGAGAAACATAAGATCCAACTATAATAGCAAAGCTCGCGATACATCAAGATCGTATCACCTCAAGAACATGAGAGAGAGAGAGATCAAACACATAGCTACTGGTACATACCCTCAGCCCCGAGGGAGAACTACTCCATCCTCGTCATGGAGAGCACCGGGATGATGAAGATGGCCACCGGAGAAGGATTGCCCCCTCCGGCAGGGTGCTGGAACGGGTCTAGATTGGCTTTCGGTGGCTACAGAGGCTTCTGGCGGTGGAACTCCCGATCTATTGTGCTCTCTGGAAGTTTTACGATACGTAGGTATATATGGGTGAAAGGAGTACGTCGGTGGACCCAAGGGGGGCCACGAGGCAGGGGGCGCGCCCCTGGGGGGTGGGCGCGCCCCTACCCTCGTGAGCACCTCCTTCATCTTCTGACGTAGGGTCCAAGTCTATCCGGTAGGTTTCCTTCCAAAAATAACTTCTCCAGTTGATTTCGTTCCGTTTCGACTCCGTTTGATATTCCTTTTCTTCGAAACACTGAAATAGGCATAAAACAGCAAATCTGGGTTGGGCCTCCGGTTAATAGGTTAGTCCCAAAAGTAATATAAAAGTGGATAATAAAGCCCAATATTGCCCAAAACAATAGATAATATAGCATGGAGCAATCAAAAATTATAGATACGTTGGAGACGTATCAGCATCCCCAAGCTTAATTCCTGCTCGTCCTCGAGTAGGTAAATGATAAAAACAGAATTTTTGATGCGGAGTGCTACTTGGCATAATTTCAATGTAATTCTTCTTAATTGTGGTATGAATATTCAGATCTGAAAGATTCAAGACAAAAGTTCATATTGACATAAAAATAATAATACTTCAAGCATACTAACTAAGCAATCATGTCTTCTCAAAATAACATGGCCAAAGAAAGTTATCCCTACAAAATCATATAGTCTGGCTATGCTCTATCTTCACCACACAAAATATTTAAATCATGCACAACCCCGATGACAAGCCAAGAAATTGTTTCATACTTTTAATGTTCTCAAACTTTTTCAATCTTCACGCAATACATGAGCGTGAGCCATGGACATAACACTATAGGTGGAATAGAATGGTGGTTGTGGAGAAGACAAAAAGGGAGAAGATAGTCTCATCAACTAGGCATATCAATGGGCTATGGAGATGCCCATTAATAGATATCAATGTGAGTGAGTAGGGATTGTCATGCAACGGATGCACTAGAGCTATAAGCGTATGAAAGCCCAACAAAAGAAACTAGTGGGTGTGCATCCAACTCGCTTGCTCACGAAGACCTAGGGCATTTTGAGGAAGCCCATCATTGGAATATACAAGCCAAGTTCTATAATGAAGATTCCCACTAGTATATGAAAGTGACAACATAGGAGACTCTCTATCATGAAGATCAAGGTGCTACTTTGAAGCACAAGTGTGGTAAAAGGATAGTAGCATTGCCCCTTCTCTCTTTTTCTCTCATTTTTATTTTTTTATTTTTTATTTGAGCCTTCCCTTTTTTGGCCTATTTTTTTATTTGGGCTTCTTTCGCCTCTTTTTTTTTATTTTTCGTCCGGAGTCTCATCCTGACTTGTGGGGGAATCATAGTCTCCATCATCCTTTCCTCACTGGGACAATGCTCTAATAATGATGATCATCACACTTTTATTTTTCTTACAACTCAAGGATTACAACTCGATACTTAGAACAAGATATCACACTATATGAATGCCTCCGGTGGTGTACCGGGATGTGCAATGATGCATGAGTGACATGTATGAAAGAATTATGAACGGTGGCCTTGCCACAAATACGATGTTAACTACATGATCATGCAAAGCAATATGACAATGATGAAGCGTGTCATAATAATGGAATGGTGGAAAGTTGCATGACAATATATCTCGGAATGGCTATGGAAATGCCATCATAGGTAGGTATGGTGGTTGTTTTGAGGAAGGTGTATGGTGGGTTTATGGTACCGGCGAAAGTTGCGCGGTACTAGAGAGGCTAGCAATGGTGGAAGGGTGAGAGTGCGTATAATCCATGGACTCAACATTAGTCATAAAGAACTCACATACTTATTGCAAAAATCTATTAGTTATCGAAACAAAGTACTACGCACATGCTCCTAGGGGGATAGATTGGTAGGAAAAGACCATCGCTCGTCCCCGACCGCCACTCATAAGGAAGGCAACCAATAAATAAATCATGCTCCGACTTCATCACATAACGGTTCACCATACGTGCATGCTACGGGAATCACAAACTTCAACACAAGTATTTCTCAAATTCACAACTACTCAACTAGCATGACTCTAATATTACCATCCTCATATCTCAAAACAATCATCAAGTATCAAACTTCTCTTAGTATTCAACACACTCATAAGAGAATTTTATTATTCTTGAATACCTAGCATATTGGGATTTTAAGCAAATTACCATGCTATTAAGACTCTCAAAATAATCTAAGTGAAGCATGAGAGTTCATCTATTTATTCAAAATAAAACTACCACCATGCTCTAAAAGATATAAGTGAAGCACTAGAGCAAATGACAAACTACTCCGAAGGATATAAGTGAAGATCAATGAGTAGTTGAATAATTATGAAACTATGTGAAGACTCTCTAACATTTAAGAATTTCAGATCTTGGTATTTTATTCAAACAGCAAGCAAAACTAAATAAAATGACATCTAAGAATAGCAAACATCATGTGAAGAAGCAAAAACTTAGGATCAACCGATACTAACCGATAGTTGTTGAAGAAGAAAGGTGGGATGCCAACCGGGGCATCCCCAAGCTTAGACGCTTGAGACTTCTTGAAATATTATCTTGGGATGCCTTGGGCATCCCCAAGCTTGAGCTTTTGTGTCTCCTTAATTCCTCTCATATCACGGTCTCCCTAAATCTCAAAAGCTTCATCCACACAAAACTCAACAAGGACTCGTGAGATAAGTTAGTATAAACCATTGCAAAAACCTTATCATATTATGCTGTAGCAAATCACTAAAATTATTATTCAACATTGCATACTAAAGGACTCTGCATATTTAATAGTCCTATCCTCAAATAGAATCATTAAAGAAGCAAACATATGCAAACAATGCAAACATAACAGCAATCTGCCTAAACAGGATAGTCTGTAAAGAATGCAGCAACATCCATACTTCCCTAGCTCCAAAAATTATGAAATAAAATTCCCACTGTAGTAAATTTATCATAGCTTAACATTCAAAAGGTTTTAACATTTTATCACATTCTGACATTTCTAGGGAATTATTGCAACAACGGTAAACTTTCTGTTTTCAAACAGCAACATGTATACTTGTAGCATAGGCATAGTAAAGGCTATCAATGCCACTTTTATTTAAATAAAAGATGCAAAACATTGTTCTAAATAACAGCAAGAAAATTCTAACAAAATAAATTGACGCTCCAAGCAAAACACATATCATGTGGTAAATAAAAATATAGCTCCAAGAAAGTTACCGATGAACGAAGACGAAAGAGGGGATGCCTTCCGGGGCATCCCCAAGCTTAGGCTCTTGGCTATCCTTGAATATTACCTTGGGGTGACTTGGGCATCCCCAAGCTTAGGCTCTTGCCACTCCTTATTCCATAGTCCATCGAATCCTTACCCAAAACTTGAAAACTTCACAACACAAAACTTAACAAAAAACTCGTAAGCTCCGTTAGTATAAGAAAATAAATCACCACTTCAAGGTACTGTAATGAACTGATTCTTTATTTATATTGGTGTTAAACCTACTGTATTCCAACTTCTCTATGGTTTATAAACTATTTTACTAGCCATAGATTCATCAAAATACGCAAACAACACACGAAAAACAGAATCTGTCAAAAACAGAACAGTCTGTAGTAATCTGGATCAAACGTATACTTCTGGAACTCATAAAATTTCTCAAATAAATTGCTGGACCTGAGGAATTTATCTATTAATCATCTGAAAAAAATAATTAACTAAATAGCACTCTCCAAATAAAAATGGCAGCAGTTCTCGTGAGCGCTAAAGTTTCTGTTTTTGACAGCATGATTAACAAGACTTCCCCAAGTCTTCCCAAAGGTTCTACTTGGCACAAACACTAATTAAAAGCATAAAACCACATATAAACAGAGGCTAGATGAATTATTTATTACTAAACAGGAACAAGAAGCAAGGAACAAAAATAAAGTTGGGTTGCCTCCCAACAAGCGCTACCGTTTAACGCCCCTAGCTAGGCATGATGATTTCAACGATGCTCACATAAAAGATAAGAATTGAAACATAAAGAGAGCATCATGAAGAATATGACTAGCACATTTAAGTCTAACATACTTCCTATGCATAGGGATTTTGTGAGCAAACAACTTGTGGGAACAATAATCAACTTGCATAGGAAGGTAAAACAAGCATAACTTCAAAATTTTAAGCACATAGAGAGGAAACTTGATATTATTGCAATTCCTACAAGCATATATTCCTCCCTCATAATAATTTTCAGTCACATCATGAATGAATTCAACAATATAACCAGCACCTAAAGCATTCTTTTCATGATCTACAAGCATAGAAAATTTACTACTCTCCACGCAAGCAAAATTCTTCTCATGAATAATAGTGGGAGCAAACTCAACAAAATAACTATCATGTGATTGAAAATTAAGATCAAGATGACAAGTTTCATGGTTATCATTATTCTTTAAAGCATACGTGTCATCACAATAATCATCATAGATAGGAGGCATGCTTTCATCATAATAAATTTGCTCATCAAAACTTGGGGGACAAAAAATATCATCTTCATCAAACATAGCTTCCCCAAGCTTGTGGCTTTGAATATCATTAGCATCATGGATATTCAAGGAATTCATACTGACAACATTGCAATCATGCTCATCATCCAAATATTTAGTGCCAAACATTTTATAGATTTCTTCTTCTAGCACTTGAGCACAATTTTCCTTTCCATCATTGAGGGAGTCCTGGATTAGGGGGTGTTCGGGTAGCCGGACTATACCTTCAGCCGGACTCCTGGACTATGAAGATACAAGATTGAAGACTTCGTCCCGTGTCCGGATGGGACTTTCCTTGGCATGGAAGGCAAGCTTGGCGATGTGGATATTCAAGATCTCCTACCATTGTAACCGACTCTATGTAACCCTAACCCTATCCGGTGTCTATATAAACCGGAGGGTTGTAGTCCGTAGGCAATCAACTCCATACACAACAATCATACCATAGGCTAGCTTCTAGGGTTTAGCCTCCTTGATCTCGTGGTAGATCTACTCTTGTACTACCCATATCATCAATATTAATCAAGCAGGAGTAGGGTATTACCTCCATCGAGAGGGCCCGAACCTGGGTAAAAAACATCTTGTCCCTTGTCTCCTGTTACCATCCAGCCTTGACGCACAGTTCGGGACCCCCTACCCGAGATCCGCCGGTTTTGACACCGACATTGGTGCTTTCATTGAAAGTTCCTCTGTGCCGTCACAATCAGGAAGGATGCCTCCTCCCGTCTTTAAAGAACGCGCCGTTGCTAAGGGAGCCTTGGCTGTCGGCCAAACCCTCCGGCTAGGTGGTTTCCTCATGACCGCCTGTTCGGCTGTTGCGCCGACGGTGACCTCTCGGGTCATCAAAAGCAACCTACATGTCAGCTCGGAGCTCGTCGAGCAGCTAGATCCAATGGAGCTCTCTTCCATAAACGAGCTCTTGGATCGCATCGCCACCCTGGGGGTCGCTACAGATTACGACCAGGTTGGGCTTAAACCCGATCTAAGAGAAATTAACTCTCCCCAAGTCACCCACCACGTTGCCATGGTAGAGGCGCAGTGCAGCGACCCTTCATCTATTTTAAGGACTAGCTACGTCCGAATTCCCGACTCCTCCAAGCCGGATACCCGCGAAGAGGAGGATGTAACTCAAGACATGAGCTTAGGATCAGGCAACGGGCTAGATTCGTTGGACAACATCCAAGAATCCGAACTTCAGAGTTCGGAAACTCTTCGGCCTCCGAATCTTGAATAGTAATCCCGTCCGAACTAAGAGGGTGCATCATCATAGGACACCCGGGATAAACTCCAAAAAACCAAAACCCTCTACAGGGCATGGAACCGTACTGGAAAGGTGGCTTGATGGACCCTGTAGAATTCACAGTACAGAGGACGCCACACCAACTCACAGCCTTAGAGCATGTTGGATACTCCGGCAGGTGGCCAAAATTGGTGAGGACCTCTTAATTCTGGAGGCCACAGAAAGCCAGCCCGAGGACACCAGTACCGTTCTCACAGTCTTCGAGACTTTCGCATCAAACAATATGCGAAAAAGAACACTCCGCAGCCTCGCCGAAGTCTATCAAGTTGCAACAATAAATCCATGGAGCGACACTCCTATTACCTTCAACGCAAGTGATGAACCTAGATTCCGAACAGCCCGAGCACCAGCCGCATTAGTCCTCAGTCCCATAGTGGACGGCTTTCGCCTCACCAAGGTGCTCATGGATGGAGGCAGCGGACTGAACCTCATTTATGAGGAAACCCTTCAAAAAATGGAAATAGACTGGAACCGCATCGAGCGAAGCAACACAACCTTTAGAGGAATAATCCCCAGTCGGGAAGCGCGCTGCACAGGAAAAATCACACTAGATGTGGTGTTCGGCACGCCGGATAATTACAGGTCCGAAGAAGTCACGTTTCAGGTGGCCCCGTTTAAGAGCGGATATAACGCTTTACTAGGGCGAGAAGCATTCACAATCTTCCAAGCAATACCCCATTACGGGTACATGAAGCTTAAGATGCCCGGGCCGAATGGAATTATCACTCTAGCTAGTGATCCGGACATAGCACTCCGCGCCGAAAACAAGACGGCCGCATTAGCCCTTGAGGCGCTATCCGAAGCCTTAGTGGCCGAGGAACTGACTGCGCTGCGCTCCACGGTTAACAGGGATGATGTGATACTCGATAAGAGATCCAAATCCACATCCTTCAAGCCAGCCGATGAATTAGTCAAATTCCAGGTCCATCCAACGGACCCCAATAAAACAGCTTCAATCGGGGCATGATTGAACCCTGATGCAGACGCCGCACTACGAGAGTTCCTACGAGAGAACTGGGACATCTTCGCCTGGCACCCTTCAGACATGCCAGGGATCCCACGTAGGCTGGCCGAACACAGCTTAAATATCCTAAAAGGATTTAAACCTGTCAAACAAGCCCTTCGACGTTTTTCCGAACCCAAGAGACAGGCTATGGGAGAGGAGCTAGCCAAGCTATTGGAGGCCGGATTCATCAGAGACATAAAACATCCGGACTAGCTAGCAAACCTGGTGATGGTACCAAAGAAGGACAAATCCTGGCGCCTGTGTGTCGACTTTAAAGACCTTAACAAGCCTTGCCCAAAGGATCCCTTCCCCCTCCCCCGCATTGACCAAATTATCGATGCCACCGCAGGACACGATTTGTTGTGTTTCCTCGACGCATACTCCGGTTACCATCAAATCAAGATGGCAGAATCAGACCAAGCTGCAACAGCATTCATCACACCATACGGCCCATTCTGCTTCAACACAATGCCCTTCGGGCTAAAAAACGCCGGCGCAACATATCAGCGCATGATCCAGACATGTCTAGCAAATCAGATCGGCAAAACAGTGGAGGCGTATGTGGATGATGTGGTCGTCAAATCAAGACATGTCGAATCTCTAGTAGACGACTTGAGGCTTACATTCGATAACCTCCGAAAATATGACATCAAGCTCAACCCGGAAAAATGCGTCTTCGGCGTTCCATCTGGAAAGCTCTTGGGCTTCATTGTATCCGGTAGAGGAATTGAAGCAAATCCAGCCAAGATCCGAGCTTTGTCACAATTGGATATCCCAAAGGACCTCAAACAAAGACAAAAATTAACCGGATGCGTGGCGGCTTTAAGCCGCTTCATCTCCCGCTTGGGAGAAAAGGCACTACCCCTCTATCGCCTCCTTCGGCGCACCAAACACTTCGAGTGGACGGAGGCCGCCACGGTCGGACTTGATGAAATAAAAGCCATATTGGCAACAAACCCAGTCCTGGCCGCGCCGAACACGGGTGAACCAATGTTATTGTACATTGCAGCAACACATCAAGTTGTCAGCGCAGTACTCGTTGTCGAGCGGGAAACGGATGGACACAAATTCCCCCTTCAAAGGCCGGTCTACTACGTATCCACCGTCCTCACTCCATGCAAATCACGATACCCGCATTATCAAAAGATTGCATACGCGGTATTCATGGCATCCCGGAAGCTACGACACTACTTTCAAGAGTGTTCCATAATAGTAGCCTCGGAAGTACCACTCAACGATATTATCAACAACCGCGATGCAACGGGCCGGATTGCAAAATGGGCCATCGAGATTCTCCCGTTCGATATAACCTATAAGCCACGGCGAGCTATTAAATCGCAAGTTTTGGCTGACTTCGTCGCAGAATGGACGGAGGCCGAGCTCCCTAAAGAGTACGGCACATATTCAAACTGGATTATGCATTTTGACGGCTCCAAAATGTTGGCCGGACTGGGGGTTGGCGTCGTCCTGACGTCCCCCACAGGAGACACAGTCCAATATGTGCTCCAGATCATGTACATGGATTCCAACAATGCAGCTGAATATGAGGCCCTCCTACATGGCCTCCGGATAGCAGTATCCATGGGTATCCGGCGCCTAGAGGTACGCAGGGATTCAAACCTCGCGATATTCCAAATAAATGGAGACTTCGACGCTAAGGACCCAAAAATGGCAGCTTACCGCAACGCCGTCCTAAAAATGTCAGCTCGGTTCGATGGGCTGGAGTTTCACCATATAGCCCGAGAAAACAATCAAGCAGCAGACGTCCTGGCACACATCGGAGCAAGACGCGATGCAGTCCCCCCCAACATCTTTTTGGAAAGATTGTTCAAGCCATCCGTAGCATGGGAGGGGGAACCCGCAAATAACAGCCCAGACCCAGCTGCACCACTCGACGCCGAACAATCTGACACAATTGGAGGCTCTGCCAATGAAATTACACCTTCAGCCCACGTAATAATGGCGATCATCGCCCTGTGGACAGAACCATTCCTAGCCTACCTTACTAGGCAGGAACTCCCGGAGGACCAAAACGAGGCCCGCTGCATAGTGCGGCGATCTAAAGCCTATAGAGTCCATGAGGGAGAGCTTTATAAGAAAAGCACTACCAGAGTCCTTCAAAGGTGCATCTCCGAAGAGGAAGGGCGGAACCTTCTGGCTGAAATTCATGCTGGACTCGGTGGTCACCATGCCGCTGCTCGGTCCCTTGTTAGCAAGGCTTTCCGTACAGGCTTTTATTGGCCGACGGCCCGGGCAGACGCTCAGGACCTAGTCCAACGATGCGCTGGTTGCCAACTTTTTGCCAACCAAAGCCATATGCCACCCACCGCACTCCAAACTATACCCATCACCTGGCCTTTTGCGGTATGGGGGCTTGACATGGTCGGACCCCTTAAAGGTGGGACCGATAGGAAAAAATACTTACTGGTCATGGTGGATAAATTCACCAAATGGATAGAAGCCAAGCCTGTTAAAACGGCCGAATCCGGACCTGTGATAGACTTCATATCTGGGGTTGTACACCGTTATGGCGTCCCCCACAGCATCATAACCGATAACGGTACAAACTTTACCGCCGACGAGGTAAAACTCTGGTGCAAAAACATGGGCATCAAGCTCGATTATGCTTCCGTCTATCACCCACAAACCAACGGCCAGGTCGAACGTGCAAATGGTCTTATCATGAGCGGCATTAAACCTAGACTGGTGTGGTCCCTCAAGGAATCTAACACGCACTCGGTAGAGGAGCTCGACTTCGTGCTATGGGGGCTGCGGACCACGCCAAATCGCACCACTGGATACACACCATTTTTATGGTGTACGGCGCAGAGGCAGTTCTGCCCTGCGACATAATTCATGATTCACCTAGAGTGCGCATGTACGAAGAAAGAGAAGCCGACCTCGATCGGCAGGACAACTTGGACGCCCTGGAGGAGGAGCGTGACGTGGCAAAAGCCCGTTCCGCATTTTATCAACAGCAGACCCGAAGATATCAAAGCAGAGAAGTACGGGCCAAAAATTACAATGTTGGTGAACTAGTTCTACGCCTGCCGGATAAGAAAAAGGACAAACTCAAGCCCAAGTGGGAAGGTCCATTCATAATCGACCAAGTCCTGACTGGCGGGGCGTACCGCCTGCGAGATGCGTCGGATAACCGACTCGAGCCGAACCCGTGGAACGCCACCCGTCTCCGAAGATTCTATGCCTAGCGCCGGACTCTGTGTTCGTCTCCTTCCTCTGTCCATTTTTTGCATTTTTCTGTCTTACATTTCTCTCCTTCCCCTCTTTTCTTTTATAGCCCTTAAAGGCTCATCTAGTGACGCGCCACTCGCGCTCATTAAACCTGGGGGCTTCTTTAACAGAAGCTTATTTATACGGGCTTCACGCCCAACACATGCGTCAAACTTCCGCATGTACCCTTTTTTTTCACCATTATATGCATCGATGTGACTTAAGTTTTGGCCAAGCTGGGTTGCCTGGCTCTTGTGCTTACCCCTACGTTCCCGATTGTTCGGCTAGGCGGTAAAGGGAGCACCTCTGCGATTGTTACTGCTAGGTCAGCCGGATGTGTACCTCAGACTGGGTGAAGCCGAAAGCTAGAGTTCTTAAGGGAATATTCGGTCGGTGAGATAAAAGATGATCTTTTTACTCATTCTATGCGCCCCCAGATGCTTTCTTCTGCGTCTTTTTACGCAGTCCGGACAAGCACTTTAGGGCATGCCTCCCAGTGAAAGGAACCCCTAACGGAACTATTCTCTCTGGAAGATGTTTCTTACTAACCATGTAATATAACATAACTAGTTGGGCACTTGTCTAATAAAGCACTAATGACCCCTACGCCTGGTCTCCACGCATACCACGGTTCTTATATAACCGCTATGGTATTTGGCCACACTCCGGACCGTCAGGTCCCGAGGTTGAAGCGAAAAGGTCGGCAACGACAAACGATCTACAATCCGGCTAGAAGGCAATACACATGTCAATTCAAAATTACATAGTCATTCTGACTGATTGTATTCCTCTTCTATACCATCTAATAGGCTGTCTAATTTATAGTCCTGCTGGGAATACTTCGCGGCCAACTCTACTTGGCCGTATACTAAGCTCACAGGGATCTCCTTCCCGTCAGGCCCCACTGGTCCGACCTCGGCCATGTGATTTGGGTCAGACTTCGTAAAACGGGTCTTCACCATGGCCCAGGCTTCCCTAGCGCCTTGTCGGCAGGCCGATATCTTCCACAACCGGAAGCGCCGCTGAGCTCCCTTCAGCTTCTCCGCAAGCTCTCCAAGGCCCTCGGGCATGGAGTGGGCAGGCCATAAGGCTCGGGAAACACCTCGCATCGCCTGCCGAATTCGCTCGTGCAGTTGCATGAGTTCGGGAAGAAGGTCACCCGTAGAACCGGGCATCTCCTCTGCAGGACGACCTGTGAGCATACTACAGACATTACTCTGTTAGTCGACTTCCTCGCCGAACTCTTTTTTCAAAGTTCGTTCAAGCACTTACTAAATATGCCGCGTCGAAGCCGCTGATTCTCCTTCGTGGAGTCCGACAGCTGGCCATGAACATCTTTAAGTTCGACGTCCAGCCTGGTGTTGGCATCCTGAAGATCATTCTTCTCTCGCCTCACCTTTGTCAACGTACTCTCACCGGCCTTTAGCCGGCGTAAGAGTTGTTGCTTTTCTGGATCGAGTCCGGCGCCATCTGCAACATGATTTGTCAGATTTGCACCCACACCGCACAATACTAATCTTTCGAAGTGTATCTTACCTGAGGGGGTCTCTTTGGACTCCCCTGCTGCGGCTAGTGCGGCCTCTAGTTGGGCCTTGCACTTTTCTAGCTCCTGGGACAGTACAGTATTCTTCTCTGTAAGAACCTGAATATTAAATGATCCTTAAATCAATTGCTCTAACTGTTTCAAATCTCGGGGGCTACGGGTATATATATATTTGACCAAAATTTTCTTACCCATATGTCTTTTACATACTGCTCTGTGGCTCTGGCTAAACCATTTTGAGCGACACGGAGGTACGCATCTCCCGAATTAAAGGCATCTAAAGCCTCTTGGGAGAAACAAGCGTCGCGTAGAACTGTCCGGCGACGCCTGTGGTTCATGGCACTCTCCACTTCAGAATTTGTGGCAGACAGCCTGTCCGCATCCTCTGTCGGAGGAGCGTCCGGTGCGCGCCTTGTGATCGCCTCCGCTTCCTGGCCAGACGTTGGAGCCTGGCTGGTGGAGGCACGATTGGCAACCTCTCTGGATATAGTCTGGCGAGGTCTCTTCGTTCTGAAGATAGCATGAATGTTAATATGCCCGGACAGAATAACACCAGGGAAGCAGAGGGTGCGCTATACCTTTGCGCCGGCATCTCAGTCCGGACTACATTCCTTTTTGCCCCACGGGGCCCTGCGGCCCCTCGTTGGCTAGCCGCCGCAGGTTCGGCCTCCTGCCTCGGAAATCTCCCCTGCAAAACACGGTTGTCGTCAGAAACACCGAAATACGTGAGAGTGGAATCTCTCTCAAGGGAATGAGACTCCGGTTTCTGTCACCTGGGAGGCCGGGATTAACCCTGGGTAATCAGCCGTGATGGCTACCAAGGTATTGTCCTTGCTTAGCTGATGGAACACCCCGTCGATAAGCTCCACCGATATGTCTGGATCCTCTTCGGAGTCCGGATCGAGGGACCGTTCTGGGTCCTCGGGTTGTGGAGGGCGGTTGTTTATATCCTTTACCACCTGTCGCAGTTCCTGCATTGAAGTCGTTAGACTACATATCTAACCGTGGGAGTACAAAACAAACGGGCAAGTGCAGTTGTTCACTTACCCAACTTGGAGGATCATACATAGTAAATCCGGCCTGCGGGTTGACGCGGAGGAATTCCTCCTTTTCTCCCTTGTACAAAGAAGATAAGATCTTTACTAGGGCGGCAGCTGAAGCCGGCCCCTTACAACCATAACGGGTGGCGTCATCCTCCCCGTTGAAATCCCACATGGGGTGGCCTCTATATTGAAGTGGCTGCACCCCCCGCATAGTGCATGCGGCCATGACTCCAATCATGGTTAGTCCGGAATGAGCCAACAGTCTTATCCGGCCCATCAGGTAAAGGACGTCTCTGTCGCTTTCTCTCTGAGAGCTCCGCGGACGCCAGCTCAAGCGTTTCTTCAATGGAGCACTGTTGAACTCAGGGAGACCGGCCGGGATAGGGTCCGGTAGCGGGACGTCATCTATATAAAACCATTCCGAAGGCCAGTCCTCGGATGCCTTCTTCGGGGTTCCGGATAGGTATCCGGTCCCGGCGATGCGCCATACTTCGGCTCCGCCCACTTGGTATATAGACCCCTCTTTAGAACGGGGCACCAGGCAGAATAACCTCTTCCACAGCGCGAAATGAGCCTCAACGCCTAAAAATAGCTCGCAAAGGGCGACGAAACCCGCAATATGCAATACGGAGGCGGGCGTGAGGTTGTGCAGCTGGAGGCCGTAGAACTCCAGAAGCCCGCGGAGAAATGGGTGAATTGGAAATCCCAGTCCCCTTATTAGATAGGGGACGAGGCACACCAGCTCTCCTTTAGAAGGATTGGGGGTGCTCTCCGCTTGTTTTCCGCCATTATAGGTGGCGAGACCGGCTCGGACCGGGACCATGTATGCCTGAGGGAGAAATCCCTTGGCCTGAAGTGACGCTAACTCACTATGCGGGATGGTGCAACTCTCCCAGTCTCCGGGTTTGGGACCGGAGGGGCGAGGGGAGGAGCTGCGACGGCTGGTCATGTTGGAATGGACCTTTGCTGTAAGCGCTCTGATGATAACTTGCGGAAAGGAGAAGATGTGGTTTGGACCTAAATCCCCATCCCGTTAAATAGGCGGCTCGTTTAAACGGCTAGGGGTGTGGATGTAAAAACACCCCGGCTTTTCGCATTCGTTTGAACACGTGGAAGACGGCCATTATTGGGCGTGGAAGCCGAGGAGCACTACATTACAAAAATCGGACATTATTCCTACAGGTACACAAGATTTGGAGAGGAACCCGCCTTGCAATGCCGAACAATATACGCGCCGGACTCATCGTCATTGAAGCCTGGTTCGGGTGCTACTGAGGGAGTCCTGGATTAGGGGGTGTTCGGGTAGCCGGACTATACCTTCAGTCGGACTCCTGGACTATGAAGATACAAGATTGAAGACTCCGTCCCGTGTCCGGATGGGACTTTCCTTGGCGTGGAAGGCAAGCTTGGCGATGCGGATATTCAAGATCTCCTACCATTGTAACCGACTCTATGTAACCTAACCCTATCCGGTGTTTATATAAACCGGAGGGTTGTAGTCCGTAGGCAATCAACTCCATACACAACAATCATACCATAGGCTAGCTTCTAGGGTTTAGCCTCCTTGATCTCGTGGTAGATCTACTATTGTACTACCCATATCATCAATATTAATCAAGCAGGAGTAGGGTATTACCTCCATCGAGAGGGCCCGAACCTGGGTAAAAAACATCTTGTCCCTTGTCTCCTGTTACCATCTGGCCTTGACGCATAGTTCGGGACCCCCTACCCGAGATCCGCCGGTTTTGACACCGACAATCATACTCATGAAAGATATTAAAAAGGTGAAGCGTATGAGACAAACTTAATTCCATTTTTTTGTAATTTTATTTTATAAACTAAACTAGTGATAAAACACGAAACTAAAAGACTCGATTGCAAGTTCTAAAGATATACCATCAAGCGCTAACCTCCCTGGCAACGGCGCCAGAAAAGAGTTTGATGTCTACTACACAACCTTCTTCTTGTAGACGTTGTTGGGCCTCCCAGTGCAGAGGTTTGTAGGACAGTAGCAAATTTCCCTCAAGTGGATGACCTCAGGTTTATCAATTCGTAGGTGGCGTAGAATGAAGATGGTCTCTCTCAAGCAACCCTGCAACCAAATAACCAAGAGTCTCTTGTGTCCCCAACACACCCAATACAATGGTAAATTGTATAGGTGCACTAGTTCAGCGAAGAGATGGTGAAACAAGTGGTATATGGATGGTAGATAAAGGTTTTTGTAATCTGAAATTATAAAAACAGCAAGGTAACTAATGATAAAAGTGAGCGTGAACGGTATTGCAATGCGTGGAAATAAGGCCTAGGGTTCATACTTTCGCTAGTGTAAGTTCCCTCAACAATACTAACATAATTGGATCATAAAACTATCTCTCAACATGCAACAAAGAGTCACTCCAAAGTCACTAATAGCGGAGAACGAACGAAGGGATTATGGTAGGGTACAAAACCACCTCAAAGTTATTCTTTCCAATCAATCCGTTGGGCTATTCCTATAAGTGTCACAAACAGCCCTAGAGTTTGTACTAGAATAACACCTTAAGATACAAATCAACCAAAACCCTAATGTCACCTAGATACTCCAATGTCACCTCAAGTATCCGTGGGCATGATTATACGATATGCATCACACAATCTCAGATTCATCTATTCAACCAACACAAAGGACCTCAAAGAGTGCCCCAAAGTTCTACCGGAGAATCACGACGAAAACGTGTGCCAACCCCTATGCATAGGTTCATGGGCGGAACCCGCAAGTTGGTCACCAAAACATACATTAAGTGAATCACGTGATATCCATTGTCACCACAGATATCCACGGCAAGACATACATCAAGTGTTCTCAAATCTTTAAAGACTCAATCCGATAAGATAACTTCAAAGGGGAAACTCAATTCATTACAAGAGAGTAGAGGGGGAGGAGAAACATAAGATCCAACTATAATAGCAAAGCTCGTGATACATCAAGATCGTATCACCTCAAGAACACGAGAGAGAGAGAGAGATCAAACACATAGCTATTGGTACATACCCTCAGCCCCGAGGGAGAACTACTCCCTCCTCGTCATGGAGAGCACCGGGATGATGAAGATGGCCACCGGAGAAGGATTGCCCCCTCCGGCAGGGTGCCGGAATGGGTCTAGATTGGCTTTCGGTGGCTACGGAGGCTTCTGGCGGCGGAACTCCCGATCTATTGTGCTCTCTGGAAGTTTTACGATACGTAGGTATATATGGGTGAAAGGAGTACGTCGGTGGACCGAAGGGGGGGCCACGAGGCAGGGGGCGTGCCCCAGGGGGGTGGGCGCGTCCCCTACCCTCGTGAGCACCTCCTTCATCTTCTAGCGTAGGGTCCAAGTCTATCCGGTAGGTTTCCTTCCAAAAATAACTTTCTCCAGTTGATTTCATTCCGTTTCGACTCCATTTGATATTCCTTTTCTTCGAAACACTGAAATAGGCATAAAACAACAAATCTGGGCTGGGCCTCCGGTTAATAGGTTAGTCCCAAAAGTAATATAAAAGTGGATAATAAAGCCCAATATTGCCCAAAACAGTAGATAATATAGCATGGAGCAATCAAAATTTATAGATACGTTGGAGACGTATCAGTGGACCGCTGTAGATAAATGGGGGAAGGTGATGAAGATGCTTGTGAAGATGACGGAGGTGTTGGTGTAGATCACCGTCACACGATGATGGCCCCGACGGTGTTCCGGCGCCATCGGGAGAGAGGGGGAGAGAGCCCCCCTTCTTCTTCTTCTTCTTCTTCCTTGACCTTCTCCCTAGATTGTTGGGGATCGTAGCAGAAATTCAAAATTTTCCTACGTGTCACCAAGATCAATCTATGGAGAGACTGGCAACAAGAGAGAGGAGTGCATCTTCATACCCTTGAAGATCGCAATGCGGAAGCGTTACAAGAACGCGGTTGGTGGAGTTGTACACGCAGTGATTCAGATCGCGGTCGATTCCGATCTAAGCGCCGAACAACGGCGCCTCCGCGTTCAACACACGTACAACCCGGTGAAGTCTCTCACGCCTTGATCCAGCAAGGAGAGAGGGAGAGGTTGGGGAAGAATCCGTCCAGCAGCAGCACAACGACATGGTGATGGTGGAGGAGTGCGGTACTCCAGCAGGGCTTCGCCAAGCACTACGAGAGACGAGGTGGGAGAGGGGTGGGGCTGCACCAAGAGAGAGATCAAATCACATGTATTCGGCAGCCCCCAATACCTCAAGTATATATAGGGGAAGGGGAGGGGCTGCGCCCCCATCTAGGGTTCCCTCCCTAGGGGTGGCGGCAGCCCCAAAACCCATCTAGGGTTGCGGCCAAGGGGGGGAAAAGAGGGGGGCGCCCTAGGGTGCGCCTTAAGGCCCATCTGGACCTAGGGTTTGCCCCCTTCCCACTCTCCACGCGCCTTGGGCCTTGGTGGGGGGGCGCACCAGCCCACCTGGGGCTGGTCCCCTCCCACACTTGGCCCACGCAGCCTTCTGGGCTGGTGGCCCCACCTGGTGGACCCCCGGGACCCTCCCGGTGGTCCCGGTACGTTACTGATAGCACCCGAAACTTTTCCGGTGACTAAAACGGGACTTCCCATATATAAATCTTTACCTCCGGACCATTCCGGAACTCCGCGTGACGTCCGGGATCTCATCCGGGACTCCAAACAACATTCGGTAACTGCATACATACTTTCCCTATAACCCTAGCGTCATCGAACCTTAAGTGTGTAGACCCTACGGGCTCGGGAGTCATGCAGACATGGCCGAGACAACTCTCCGGTCAATAACCAACAGCGGGATCTGGATACCCATGTTGGCTCCCACATGCTCCACAATGATCTCATCGGATGAACCACGATGTCAAGGATTCAATCAATCCCGTATACAATTCCCTTTGTCTATCAGTACGATACTTGCCCGAGATTCGATCGTTGGTATCCCGATACCTCGTTCAATCTCGTTACCGGCAAGTCTCTTTACTCGTTCCGTAACACATCATCCCGTGATCAACTCCTTGGTCACATTGTGCACATTATGATGATGTCCTACCGAGTGGGCCCAGAGATACCTCTCCGTTACACAGAGTGACAAATCCGAGTCTCGATTCATGCCAACCCAACAGACACTTTCGGAGATACCCGCAGTGCACCTTTATAGCCACCCAGTTACGTTGTCACATTTGGTACACCCAAAGCATTCCTACGGTATCCGGGAGTTGCACAATCTCATGGTCTAAGGAAATGATACTTGACATTAGAAAAGCTTTAGCATATGAACTACACGATCTTGTGCTAGGCTTAGGATTGGGTCTTGTCCATCACATCATTCTCCTAATGATGTGATCCCATCATCAACGACATCCAATGTCCATGGTCAGGAAACCGTAACCATCTATTGATCAATGAGCTAGTCAACTAGGGGCTTACTAGGGACATGGTGTTGTCTATGTATCCACACATGTATGTGAGTTTCCTATCAATACAATTATAGCATGGATAATAAACGATTATCATGAACAAGGAAATATAATAATAACTAATTTATTATTGCCTCTAGGGCATATTTCCAACAGTCTCCCACTTGCACTAGAGTCAATAATCTAGTTCACATCACTATGTGATTGTAGAGAATCCAACACCCATGGGGTGTGTTCATATCTTGCTTGTGAGAGAGGTTTATCAGTCAATGGGTCTGAACCTTTCAGATCCATGTGTGCTTTACAAATCTCTATGTTATCTTGTATATGCAGCTACCACGCGCTACTTGGGGCTATTCCAAATAACTGCTCTACTATACGAATCCGATTTACTCCTCAGAGTCGTCCGGATTAGTGTCAAAGTTTGCATCGACGTAACCTTTTACGACGAACTCTTTTACCACCTCCATAATCGAGAAAATTCCTTAGTCCACTAGTTACTAAGGATAACCTTGACCGTTGTCCTGTGGTCCATTCCTAGATCACACTTGTACCCCTTGACTGACTCATGGCTTGGCACACTTCAGGTGCAGTACATAACATAGCATACTTTAGAGCCTACGTCTAAAGCATAGGGGACGACCTTCGTCCTTTCTCTCTATTCTGCCGTGGTCAGGTCTTGAGTTTTACTCAATACTCATACCTTATAACACAGCCAAGAACTCCTTCTTTGCCGATCTATTTTTGAACTCCTTCAAAATTTTGTCATGGTACGTGTTCGTTTGAAAGTACTATTAAGCGATTTTGATCTATCCTTATAGATCTTGATGCTCAATGTTCAAGTAGCTTAATCCAGGTTTTCTATTAAAAACACTTTTCAAAATAACCTTGTATGCTTTCCGGAAATTCTACATCATTTCTGATCAACAATATGTTAACAACATATACTCATCAAAAATTCTATAGTGCTCCCACCCACTTCTTTGGAAATACAAGTTTCTCATAAACTTTGTATAAACCCAAAATCTTTGATCATCTCATCAAAGCGTACATTCCAATTCTGAGATGCTTACTCCAGTCCTTAGAAGGATTGCTGGAGCTTTGCATACTTGTTAGCATCTTTCAGGATTGACAAAACCTTCTGGTTGTATCACATACAACCTTTCCTCAAGAAAAAAACGTCGAGGAAACAGTGTTTTGACATCCTATCTGCAAGATTTCATAAATAATGTAGTAACTGCTAACATAATTCCAACAGACTCTTAGCATCGCTACGATTGAGAAAGTCTCATCGTAGTCAACTCCTTGAACTTGTCGGGAAACATCTTAACGACAAGTCGAGCTTTCTTAATGGTGACACTTATCATCATTGTCCGTCTTCCTTTTAAAATCCATCTGCACCCAACAGCCTTACGACCATCAAGTAGTTCTTTCAAAGTCTATACTTTGTTTTATACATGGATCCTCTCTCGGATTTTATGGCCTCAAGCCATTCGTCGGAATCCAGGCCCACCATCGCTTCTTCATAGCTCGTAGGTTCATTGTTGTCTAGCAACATGACTTCCAAGACAGGATTACGTACCACTCTAATGTAGTACACATCCTTGTCGACCTATGAGGTTTGGTAGTGACTTGATCCGAAGTTTCATGATCACTATCATAAGCTTCCACTTCAATTGGTGTAGGAGCCACAGGAACAACTTTCTGTGCCCTGCTACACACTAGTTGAAGTGACGGTTCAATAACCTCATTAAGTCTCCACCATCCTCCCACTCAATTCTTTCGAGAGAAACTTTTCTTCGAGAAAGGACCCGTTTCTAGAAACAACCAATTTTGCTTCCGGATCTGAAATAGGAGGTATACCCAACTGTTTTGGGTATTCTACGAAGATGTATTCATCCGCTTTGGATTCGAGCTTATCAGCCTGAAACCTTTTCACATAAGCATCGCAGCCCCAAACTTTTAAGAAACGATAGCTCAGGTTTCTCTAAACCATAGTTCATACGGTGTCGTCTCAACGGAATTGTGTGGTGCCCTATTTAAAGTGAATGTGGTTGTCTCTAATGCCTAACCCATAAACGATAGTGGTAATTCAATAAGAGACATCATGGTATGCACCATATCCAATAGGGTGCAGGTATGATGTTCGGACACACCATCACACTATGGTGTTCCAGGCGGTATTAGTTGTGAAACAATTTCCACAATGTCTTAAATGTGTGCCAAACTCGTAACTCAGATATTCATCTCTATGATCATATCATAGACATTTTATCATCTTGTCACGACGATCTTCAACTTCACTCTGAAATTACTTGAACCTTTCAATAATTCAGACTTGTGTTTCATCAAGTAAATATACTCAGCATCTACTCAAATCATCTGTGAAGTAAGAACATAACGATATCCACTGCGTGCCTCAGCACTCATTGGACTGCACACATCAAAATGTATTACTTCCAACAAGTTGCTTTCTTGTTCCATCTTACTGAAAACGAGGTCTTTCAGTCATCTTGCCCATGTGGTATGATTTGCATGTCTCAAGTGATTCAAAATCAAGTGAGTCCAAACGATCCATCTGTATGGAGTTTCTTCATGCATATCTACCAATAGACATGGTTTGCATGTCTCAATCTTTTCAAAAACGAGTGAGTCCAAAGATCCATCAACGTGGAGCTTCTTCATGCGTTTTACACCAACATGACTCAAATGGCAGTGCCACAAGTACGTGGTACTATCATTACTATCTTATATCTTTTGGCATGAACATGTGTATCACTACGATCGAGATTCAATAAACCATTCATTTTAGGTGCAAGACCATTGAAGGTATTATTCAAATAAATAGAGTAACCATTATTCTCCTTAAATGAATAACCATGTGGCAATAAACATAATCCAATCATGTCTATGCTCCACGCAAACACCAAATAACAATTATTTCGGTTTAACACCAATCCCGATGGTAGAGGGAGCGTGCGATGTTTGATCACATCAACCTTGGAAACACTTCCAACATATCGTCATCTCACCTTTAGCTAGTCTCTGTAGCCTTTTATTTCGAGTTACTAACACTTAGCAACCGAACCGGCATTTATTACCCTGGTGCTACTAGGAGTACTAGTAAAGTACACAATAATATAATGTATATTCAAAATACTTCTGTCGACCTTGCCAGCCTTCTCATTTACCAAGTATCTAGGGTAGTTCTGCTTTAGTGACCGTTCCCCTCATTATAGAAGCACTTAGTCTCGGGTTTCGTTCAACCTTGGGTTTCTTCACTAGAGCAGTAACTGATTTGCCGTCTCATGAAGTATCCCTTATTTCCCTTGCCCTTCTTGAAACTAGTGGTTTAACCATCAACAATTGATGCTCCTACTTGATTTCTACTTTCGCGGTGTCAAACATCGCGAGTTGCTCAAGGATCATCATGTCTATCCCTGATATGTTATAGTTCATCACTAAGCTCTAATAGCTTGGTGGCAGTGACTATGGAGAACTATCACTATCTCATCTGGAAGATTAACTCCCACTCGATTCAAGCGATTGCAGTACTCAGACAATCTGAGCACATGCTCAACGATTGAGTTTTTCTCCCTTAGTTTGCAGGCTTAAGAAACTTGTCAGAGGTCTCATACCTATTGACGTGGGCACTAGTCTGAAATCCCCATTTCAGTCTTTGGAACATCTCATATGTTCTGCGATGTTTCAAAAAAACGTCTTTGGTGCCACAATTCTAAACCGTTAGTATTACGCACTGAACTATCATGTAGTCATCAAAATGTGTATGTCAGATGTTTCCCAACATCTACAGACGACGCTCGAGGTTCAACGCACTAAGTGGTGCATTAAGGACATAGCCCTTCTATGCAGCAATGAGGACAATCCTCAGTTCACGGACCCAGTCCGCATAATTGCTACTGTCAACTCTCAACTAATTTTTCTCTAGGAACATATCTAAAACAGTAGAACCAAAGCATGAGCTACGACATAATTTGCAAAGACCTTTTGACTATGTTCATGATAATTAAGTTCATCTAATCAAATTATTCAATAAACTCCCACTTAGATAGACATCCCTCTAGTCATCTATGTGATACACGATCCGAGTCAACTAGGCCGTGTCCGATCATCACGTGAGACAGACTAGTCATCATCGATGAACATCTTCATGTTGATCGTATCTTCTATACGACTCATGTTCGACCTTTCGGTCTTCCGTGTTTCGAGGCCATGTCTGTACATGCTAGGCTCGTCAAGTCAACCTAAGTGTATTGCGTGTGTAAATCTGGCTTACACCCGTTGTATTCGAACGTTAGAATCTATCACACCCGATCATCACGTGGTGCTTCGAAACAACGAACCTTCGCAATGGTGCACAGTTAGGGGGAACACTTTCTTGAAATTATTGTGAGAGATCATCTTATTTAAGCTACCATTGTTCTAAGAAAATAAGATGTAAAACATGATAAACATCACATGCAATCAAATAGTGACATGATATGGCCAATATCATTTTGCTCCTTTTGATCTCCATCTTCGGGGCGCCATGATCATCATCGTCACCGGCATGACACCATGATCTCCATCATCATGATCTCCATCATCGTGTCTTCATGAAGTTGCCTCGCCAACTATTAATTCTACTACTATGGCTAACGGTTAGCAATAAAGTAAAGTAATTACATGGCGTTTTCATTGACACGCAAGTCATAAATAAATTAAGACAACTCCTATGGCTCCTGCCGGTTGTCATACTCATCGACATGCAAGTCATGATTCCTATTACAAGAACATGATCAATCTCATACATCACATATATCATTCATCACATCCTTTTGGCCATATCACATCACATTGCATACCCTGCAAAAACAAGTTAGACGTCTTCTAATTGTTGTTGCATGTTTTACGTGGCTGCTATGGGTTTCTAGCAAGAACGTTTTTTACCTACGCAAAACCACAACGGTGATATGCCAATTTCTATTTACCCTTCATAAGGACCCTTTTCATCGAATCCGATCCGACTAAAGTGGGAGAGACAGACACCCGTCAGCCACCTTATGCATCAAGTGCATGTCAGTCGGTGGAACCAGTCTCACGTAAGCGTACGTGTAAGGTCGGTCCGGGCCGCTTCATCCCACAATGCCGCCGAATCAAGATAAGACTAGTAACAGCAAGCAAATTGAACAAATCATCACCCACAACTACTTTGTGTTCTACTCGTGCATAGAAACTACGCATAGACCTAGCTCTGATACCACTGTTGGGGATCGTAGCAGAAATTCAAAATTTTCCTACGTGTCACCAAGATCAATCTATGGAGAGACTAGCAACGAGAGAGAGGAGTGCATCTTCATACCCTTGAAGATCGCAATGCGGAAGCGTTACAAGAACACGGGTGGTGGAGTCGTACACGCAGCGATTCAGATCGCGGTCGATTCCGATCTAAGCGCCGAACAACGGCGCCTCCGCGTTCAACACACGTACAACCCGGTGACGTCTCCCACGCCTTGATCCAGCAAGGAGAGAGGGAGAGGTTGGGGAAGACTCCGTCCAGCAGTAGCACAATGGCATGGTGATGGTGGAGGAGCGCGGTACTCCAGCAGGGCTTCGCCAAGCACTACGAGAGACAGGAGGGAGAGGGGTAGGGCTGCACCAAGAGAGAGATCAAATCACATGTATTCGGCAGCCCCCAATACCTCAAGTATATATAGGGGAAGGGGAGGGGCTGCGGCCCCATCTAGGGTTCCCTCCCTAGGGGTGGCGGCAGCCCCAAAACCCATCTAGGGTTGCGGCCAAGGGGGGGGGGGAAGAGGGGGGCGCCCTAGGGTGGGCCTTAAGGCCCATCTGGACCTAGGGTTTGCCCCCTTCCCACTCTCCACGCGCCTTGGGCCTTGGTGGGGGCGCACCAGCCCACCTGGGGCTGGTCCCCTCCCACACTTAGCCCACGCAGCCTTCTGGGGCTGGTGGCCCCACCTGGTGGACCCCCGGGACCCTCCCGGTGGTCCCGGTACGTCTTTTCGGATGACCAAAACGGGACTTCCCATATATAAATCTTTACCTCCGGACCATTCCGGAACTCCTCGTGACGTCCGGGATCTCATCCGGGACTCCGAACAACATTCGGTAACCGCGTACATACTTTCCCTATAACCCTAGCGTCATTGAACCTTAAGTGTGTAGACCCTACGGGCTCGGGAGTCATGCAGACATGGCCGAGACAACTCTCCGGTCAATAACCAATAGCGGGATCTGGATACCCATGTTGGCTCCCACATGCTCCATGATGATCTCATCGGATGAACCACGATGTCAAGGATTCAATCAATCCCGTATACAATTCCCTTTGTCTATCGGTACGATACTTGCCCGAGATTCGATCATCGGTATCCCAATACCTCGTTCAATCTTGTTACCGGCAAGTCTCTTTACTCGTTCCGTAACACATTATCCCGTGATCAACTCCTTGGTCACATTGTGCACATTATGATGATGTCCTACCGAGTGGGCCCAGAGATACCTCTCCGTTACACGGAGTGACAAATCCCAGTCTCGATTCGTGCCAACCCAACAGACACTTTCGGAGATACCTGCAGTGCACCTTTATAGCCACCCAGTTACGTTGTCACGTTTGGTACACCCAAAGCATTCCTACGGTATCCGGGAGTTGCACAATCTCATGGTCTAAGGAAATGATACTTGACATTAGAAAAGCTTTAGCATACGAACTACACGATCTTGTGCTAGGCTTAGGATTGGGTCTTGTCCATCACATCATTCTCCTAATGATGTCATCCCGTCATCAACGACATCCAATGTCCATGGTCAGGAAACCGTAACCATCTATTGATCAACGAGCTAGTCAACTAGGGGCTTACTAGGGACATGGTGTTGTATATGTATCCACACATGTATCTGAGTTTCCTATCAATACAATTCTAGCATGGATAATAAACGATTATCATGAACAAGGAAATATAATAATAACTAATTTATTATTTCCTCTAGGGCATATTTCCAACATAGATGGGAGAAGGGTTTCCCCTCTAGCCCATGGCCTCCATGGCGGCGGAGGGGCGAGAGCCCCTCCGAGATTGGATATGTCTCTCTGTCTCTCTTTGTTTCTGCATTTCAGTTCTGACCTTTCACCGTTTCTTATATTCCTGGAGATCCCTAACTCCGATTGTCTGAAATTTTAATACGATTTGTACCCGGATATTAGCTTTCTTGCAGCGAAAGAAGGGCACCAACCGCCTTACGGGGTGGCCACGAGGGTTAGGGGCGCGCCCACCCCCCTGGGGCGTGGCCCCCTCGGGCATCATCTCGCGTTGATTTTTCTTCCCAAAAATCACATATATTCCAAAAAATCTCCGTAAGTTTTTATCCCGTTTGGACTCCGTTTGATATGGATTTTCTGCGAAACAAAAACATGCAACAAACAGGAACTGGCACTAGGCACTGGATCAATATGTTAGTCCCAAAGATAGTATAAAAAGTTGCCAAAAGTATATGAAAGTTGTATAATATTGGCATGGAACAATCAAAAATTATAGATACGACGGAGACGTATCAGCATCCCCAAGCTTAATTCCCGCTCGTCCTCGAGTAGGTAAATGATAAAAAAGATAATTTTTGATGTGGAATGCTACCTAGCATAATCTTTATCATGTGATCTAATCATGGCATGAATATTAAGACACAAGTGATTCAAAGTAATAGTCTATCATTTGACATTAAGACAATAATACTTCAAGCATACCAACCAAGCAATTATGTCTTCTCAAAATAACATAGCCAAAGAAAGCTCATCCCTACAAAATCATATAGTTTGGCCATGCTTCATTTTCGTCACACAAAATGCTCTCATCATGCACAACCCCGATGACAAGCCAAGCAATTGTTTCATACTTTAGTATTATCAAACTTTTTCAACTTTCACGCAATACATGAGCGCGAGCCATGGACATAGCACTATGGGTGGAATAGAATATGATGATGGAGGTTGTGTGGAGAAGACAAAAAGGGAGAAAGTCTCACATCGACGCGGCTAATCAACGGGCTACGGAGATGCCCATCAACTGATGTCAATGCGAGGAGTAGGGATTGCCATGCAACAGATGCACTAAGAGCTATAAGTGTATGAAAGCTCAAACTGGAAACTAAGTGGGTGTGCATCCAACTGGCTTGCTCATGAAGACCTCGGGCATTTGAGGAAGCCCATCGTCGGAATATACAAGCCAAGTTCTATAATGAAAATTCCCACTAGTATATGAAAGTGATAACTCAAGAGACTCTATATATGAAGAACATGGTGCTACTCTGAAGCACAAGTGTGGTAAAAGGATAGTAACATTGCCCCTTCTCTTTTTTTCTCTCATTTTTTTGTTTTGGTGGGCTTCTTTGGCCTGTTTTTTTATTTGGGCTTCTTTGACCTCTTTTTTTAGTCTGGAGTCTCATCCCGACTTGTGGGGGAATCATAGTCTCCATCATCCTTTCCTCACTAGGGAAATGCTCTAATAATGATGATCATCACACTTTTATTTACTTACAACTCAATATTACAACTCAATGTCTAGAACAAAGTATGACTCTATATGAATGCCTCCGGCGGTGTACCGGGATGTGCAATCTTCTAGCGTAGCAATGACATCAAAAAATGGACAAGCCATGAAAATATCATGGTAGCTATCTTAAGATCATGCAAAGCAATATGACAATGAATGCTCAAGTCATGTATATGATGATGATGGAAGTTGCATGGCAATATATCTCGGAATGGCTATGGAGATGCCATGATAGGTAGGTATGGTGGCTACTTTGAGGAAGATATAATGAGTCTTATGTGTGACAAAGCATATCATATCACGGGGTTTGGATGCACCGGCAAAGTTTGCACGAACTCTCGAGGTGAGAAAGGGCAATGCACGGTACCGAAGAGGCTAGCAATGATGGAAGGGTGAGAGTGCGTATAATCCATGGACTCAACATTAGTCATAAAAAACTCACATACTTATTGCACAAATTTACAAGTCATCAAAACCAAGCACTATGCGCATGCTCCTAGGGGGATATATTGGTAGGAAAATACCATCACTCGTCCCCGACCGCCACTCATAAGGAAGGCAATCAAAGAAACACCTCATGCTTCAAATTTGTCACACAACGGTTACCATACGTGCATGCTACGGGACTTGCAAACCTCAACACAAGTATTTCTCAATTTCAAAATTACTCAACTAGCACGACTCTAATATCACCACCTTTATATCGCAAAACTATTGCAAGGAATCAAACATATCATTCAGTGATCTACAAGTTTTATGTAGGATTTTATGACTAACCATGTGAATGACCAATTCCTGTCATCTCTCTAAATAGATATAAGTGAAGCAAGAGAGTTTAATTCTTTCTACAAAAGATATTCCCACGCTCTAACAAATATAAGTGAAGCAAAAGAGCATTCTACAAATGGCGGTTTTCTAAGTGAAAAGAGACAGGCAATCCAAACTTCAAATGATATAAGTGAAGCGCATGAAGCATTCTATAAAGCCATACTCAAAAAATATAAAGTTAAGTGCAATGAGCATTCTATAAATCAACCAAAGACTATCTCATACCAGCATGGTGAATAAAAGAAAAGTTAAAACTAAATGCAAAAGACGCTCCAAGATTTGCACATATCACATGAACGAAACGAATTCGAAAACATACCGATACTTGTTGAAGAAAGATGGGATGCCTTCCGGGGCATCCCCAAGCTTAGACGCTTGAGTCTCCTTGAATATTTACTTGGGGTTCCTTGGGAATCCCCAAGCTTGAGCTCTTGTCTCTCCTCCTTCTCCTCACATCGAGACATCCTCGATCTTCGAACAATCCACACAAAACTCAATAGAAAGCTCGGTAAGATCCGTTAGTATAATAAAGCAAATCACTACTCTAAGTACCGTTGCAAACCAATTCATATTTTGCTTTTTCATTGTAGCTACTGTAATATAACTTTTCCACGGCTTAATCCACTGATAGAAATCGATAGTTTCATCAAAACAAGCAAACTATGCATCAAAAACAGAATCTGTCTTAAACATGACAGTCTGTAGTAATCCGAACATTCACCATACTTCTGGTAGTCCAAAAATTCTGAAAGAATTAGGAAAAATAGAAAATTTGTATAGAAAGACAGTGCAAAAAGTTTCAGAACCATTTTACGTTCCAGTAAAGAATGTAAAATCGCACACTACAGCCAAAGTTTCTGTCTTGCACCGCACAAACCAACAAGCAATGTAAACATCCTAAAGGCAAATCTTGGCACATTATTTTTATTTTTAAACTTTATAAAAGAACACAACAGAAATAAATGACTATCTAAAACTTCCGGGTTGTTTCCCTGGCAGTGCTTTCTTTAAAGCCATTAAGCTAGGCATATAGTGCTCAAGTAATGGATCCACCCGGATCCCAAGGTATATCAAAGCCAATTTTAATTAACAATGATTTGTGATTTAGTAGTGAGCACAAAGTAACATATATCATGCAAAAACGAAGTCTAACTCTCTTCCTATGCATTGGCATGTCATAAGAGAACAATTCATGCACACATAGTAAAGGCCAATGCATAGTATAAACAAGTTCTTGCAATTTTATCATATTGGAAACATGGAGAGGCGGAGATGTAGTTCCTCTCTCGTAATAATTGCAAGTAGGAGCAGCAAGCACATGCATATTATATCTATCAAAATCATCATGTGTAGTAGTAAAACGCAACCCATCAATATAATCCTTAATAAGGGCAAACTTCTCCGATATAGTGTAGTCAGGAGAATTAAAAAAGATAATAGGACTATCATGCGTGGGTGCAATAGCAAAAATTTCATGTTTAACATAAGGAACCATAGCAAGTTCATCTCCATAAGCATAATTCATATTGGCATCTTGGCCACAAGCATAGCAAGCATCATCAAAAAGGGATATTTCAAAAGAATCAACGGGATCATAACAATCATCATAGCAATCATCCTTCGGTAAGCACGAAGGGAAGTTAAACAATGTATGAGTTGAAGAGTTACTCTCATTAGAAGGTGGGCACGGGTAGCTAATCCGCTCTTCCTCCTTTTGTTCTTCGCTCTCATAAGCCCACAATTTCATCAATTTCTTCTTCCATAGACTCCTGCAAAATATTAGTCACTTCTTGGACAGCGGAGGAGTCCTCAATATATGGTTTAACATATGCATTAGAAGCATAATTGTCATAACAATATTTAAGTGTGGCAAAATTTTCAGATTTGTAAAGAGTAGCATCATACTTTCCAATCAAAGAAGCAATTTCATAAGCACCCTTAAAAGCAACATCTTCAATTTGTTAAACATCATAATAATCATAAACACCCTTAGCATACGAAAATACGATTCCATTGTCACTAAACTCACATTGGTAGGGAAGGTGTTTCTTAGGGTCTTTAGAACAACAAGTAAAATCATATAGCATACAATTGCAAATGATGAATTTGATCCAGTAAAAGTTTCCCTTTTTCAGATATGCGGTGTCGCACATAACAAGCATGCTCATCTAAAGATTTGCCCTCAACTAAGCTAGTTGGGGTTTCAGCACGAGCACATAGGGATCGAAGATGATCCAAGTAAAAAGCTTTAGGAGTGTGATAGATTTTGAGTGGTTCCTCAACCATTGGTGTAGTAGGTACAACTATTTTTTTGGTATTTTGCGTTTCCTACCCATAACTAAAGATAGAAAACAAGAGCACAAAATAAAAACTACTTAGTGATAAAGCAAACAAGCACACACGAGAATATTCACCCCACGCTATAACTCCCCGGCAATAGCGCCAGAAAAAGGTCTTGATAACCCACAAGTATAAGGGATCAATTGTAGCCTTTTTCGATAAGTAAGAGTGTCGAACCCAACGAGGAGCTAAAGGTAGAACAAATATTCCCTCAAGTTCTATCGACCACCGATACAAATCTACGCACGCTTAACGTTCGCTTTACCTAGAACAAGTATGGAACTAGAAGTACTTTGTAGGTGTAACGGGATAGGTTTGCAAGAATATAAAGAGCGCGTAAAAAAACTAGGGGCTGTTTTATGTAAAGAAACAATAAAGTTAGTATAGTGAGTGTGGAAAAGTGGTGGTAGGAGTTGCAAAATTGTCCCTAAGCAATTGACTACCTTACTAGACCGATAGCAAGTTTTATGTGGGAGAGGCCACTGCTAGCATGTCATCCCTGACTTGAGAATTCTATGCACTTATGATTGGAACTATTAGCAAGCATCCGCAACTACTAACGTTCATTAAGGTAAAACACAACCATAGCGTTAAGATATATTGGTCCCCCTTTAATCCCGTATGCATCAATTTCTATGTTAGGTTGAAGCTTCTGTCACTCTTGCCCTCCAATACATAGTCCTATCAACATACAACTAACCCTATGGTGTGATTCACGCGCGCGCTCATATGATGGGCACCAAACGACAACAACATAACCACAAGCAAATTAAACCAATCATAGCAATTCACCAATTACCGATAGGACAACGAAAATCTACTCAGACATCATAGGATGGCAACACATCATTGGATAATATCTACATGTCGGTCTCCATGTCGATAGCTGGAAATATGAACTGTTCCGGTCTCCATGTCGCAGCCAAGTCACCCTGCCCCTTTGGGCCCAATATATCTCGTCTTGTTCCAGTATGTTTTTCTATAAGAACTGTAAGTTCCTTCTGCCTCGCCTTAACTTCATCGTTCATATGAGCTCGCATGAGCTTCTCTAGTTCTGTTTGAACTTTCCTCAACTTCGATCGTGAATTTTTTAGTACCGTCCGATCCCACACATGCAGATCATTATGGACAGACTCAAGCTTGTCTTGGATGCTCGGACACACGCCATTGTGTACTACTTTTTGCCATGCAGTTCGGACGATTTCCTCCACTGTATCTTCTGCTAACCAACGTGCCTCAAGTCTTCTTTCCTTCCTTTGGCCATCAGCTACATCACGGAGATGGTTTGTGTCTAGACAAATAGGCCGATAGTCAAATTTTCCCATCTCCAGGTTTATCAATCCTGCCCAAGGATGCATCTGCGCCCATGACTGGTTAGACACTGCCCGGTCTAGTCTTTCTCTTATTCCTTCTCAAAACCAAGTAAACTTATCCCCTTCGTAACCAATATCTTCTAGGGAGCAGTCTGATAAAGCATCTTGAAACGCTTGCATTTTTGACTGATGCCGAGGGCCCCCCTTCTTTTTCAGAAGAGTAAATAATCTCATTGAAGTCCCCTATTACTGTCCACGGTAGATCTATTTTGAATGCAATTCACATAAATTATTATAGGTACGGTCCTTGTTATTCCAACTAGGTTCTCCGTATAAACAAGTCAGTCTCCAAATGTCACCATTCGATTCTTCAACTGACACATCAATATAGTCTAATGTAGTTGTCTGGGAGTAGATCCTCACCTCCTTCTTCCAGACTAACAAGAGACCACCTCTTCGACCATCTAGACTTGGAGCAACTATCTTGTGGTCCATCTTTAATTTCTTCTTAACCTCATCTGCCTGAAGATCAACTAGGTGCATCTCAGACAGGAAGAACACATCCGGGCTATGCCTTCTCTGAATATCCAGAAGCGAGCGAACCGCCGGGGCACCAAGGATGGCCTCGACAGTTCCAGCTTATGAGTTTCATTATCCTTGATGGTACTCCAACCACTCCCAGCCACAAGCAAAACTTGCACGAACAGATCTTGAACTTGCACGTGCAGATCAACCACCTATATTTGTACGTACAAATCACTTGTCCTTGTACGAACAAATCACACCTCAAATAAACAATCAGTCAGAAACCAGATCACTAGTGCGTGGAGTTAGGTATGTGCTCTTTGGTCATTACTACACCGATCGTCCATGACTGTTCTAATATATGTGCCGATTTTCCCCTTGTTAAATTCAAGCACTTTGCACGATGATTTAAACCATGTTGCTCATGGCTTAGCTAGTATGGACGGAGCTCCTGGCCAATTTGCTGCTGAATGATGTATTCTGTTGGACATGAAATAAAGCTAAGCCGTGACGGCATTCCCCGAAAAAGAGCCACTTATTCGTTTTATTTTTTTGAGTGTTGCTTATTCATTTGTTTTTTGTTTTTTCAGGGAATGTTGGTTATTCATCTCGTTTTTGTCCGGAGCAAAGCTTATTCATCTCGTGTGAAGTTCTCGCCACGTCTATCCAGGTCATCCTTGGGGGATGTCAAAAACAAAAAGTCATCCCTTGGGGTGTTAAAAAAAAAGGTCCTCCCTTGGGCCAGGCCGCTTGCCTGACTCCACCCAAACAGGCCTTCTGGGCCGTAATCGCGTGATCGCCGTCTCCCCATTCGCGCATCTGGCCCGTCACAGTACCAGTATATATACCGGCAAGCGAAGCCGCCCTAGCCTCCCTCCCTCCACCCCTCCCATTCTCTCCGGGAGCGCCGCCGCTTCCTCATCCCCCAGACTCTCGCCTCTCGACTCGGGAGGCGGAAGCGAAACCCCAAGGTGAGCCGGACCTCCGCTCCCCGCTTTCCCCCAGCCCCCCTCGCTTCTCCGGTTGCTTCGTCGGCGCGTCGCTTCTCCGGTAGCTTGGCCCGCGCGTCGCATCTCCGGTTGCTTAGCCTGCGCGGTCGCTTCTCCGTAGTCCGTACTAGCTTCTACCTGGTCGATTGGTTGATTTCACCGCTTCCAGTCCCCCTCGGTAGCCGTATGCGCTGCAGTCCCTTTGCTGGATTCGTCGTCGTTCGTCTGTACTTTTACCTGTCCCCAAGCGCCGTAGATCTGCTGTTTCGTTCGTCATGCTCTCCTGTTCCGGGGAACGATTTCGCTCTGACGAGAGTATACGCGTCGGCTGATTTATGTGCGGCATCCAAGGGCGCGGATCTGTGGTTCCGGTGCTGGTTTTGGATATTTCGCTACGCTGTTTGTTCACGGGGTTGTTAGTATATTAGGGTTTTTGCTCGCTTGCCTGTCTGTGGTACCTGGTCGGGTTTGTTCCGCTGCCTTTACATGCGTTCTGCATGAACTTCTCTGTGTGCATCAGCGTTTTATGCTATTTTAGTTCAGCCATCCTGCATGACTTTCTCTCTGACCAGACCATTTCGTTTATATGAGTATTTTCTGTGTGTTTCCTCAGTCCTCCCCATGTATGGATGGTTGCACCTTTGCAAAGTTCAACTCAATGACTGTTATGTGCCATTGTTTTAGTGTTTATATGCCGGTAATTACATGATATTGCAGTCAACAATTGTGCATAAAACTGTGATTCCGTTGCAAATAACTTTTGCTCCATCCCATTTACCCCAAGTCCTGTCTTAGCCTGTAATCATCTACTACACTGTTTTGCAATTCCTACATGATTTATTCTGGTGAAGTTTCTCTATGGTTTATCCCTTTATTAGTTTTGCAGTCCTGGAAGTTCTTGAAGGTTTATTAAGTGAGTTGGTTACCTGTTTTTGCTTCATAGCTGTGTAGCTCCTTCAATTGTGGAGCACCAGCTTTTGCATCTACACTTCTCATGATGTATTCATTTATTTCTTAAACATTGGCTGGTCTAATTGCTTTGTGGCTATTGTACTTTGGACAATTAGGTTTTCAGATCATGGTCTGTTGGTGCTAGTGTTGGCTCAAGCATTTTTGTTTTAATATGCTTGATATATATATATTTCACTTCATCAGGTCTTGTTGGTTGAAGTGTTAGTTAAAATATTAAGGTAGCAGTGCATCTGACTTCTGGGCATACAACAATATTGGTAGCAATTTTGATTTAGACAAATGTGATTTTAATTACCTGGGCAGAGTATTGTTATATTAGTGTCAGATTTTTCATATATTTGTTAATTTACACTTGATTCTTGTTTGATTCTGATAGCTTGCTATTCCTTGAACAGGAACCATATTTCCAGCGTGACATTCAAACACAGTCAAGATGGTGAAGTTTACAGCGGAGGAGCTCCGTGGAATCATGGACAAAAAGAACAATATCCGGAACATGTCGGTTATTGCTCATGTAGACCACGGTATGTGCCTGAACAGTGACATTATTGAGTTTACTCAGTAGGATCTTGTTGATTGATGTTCTTGTAGCCTGCTCATTCTACTGTTTTGATTTTCAAAACCGTATCTCTTTGAATTGGCTAAATTTAGTTAGCTGCTTTAGCATTGTTTTGAAATAATAACTACTTCCATCCCTAAAAACCTATAAATCCTATTTCATGTCTTGGAATCTACTGTTACTGTTTATTCTATGATGATTGATTTCTGCTTTAATAAGCTTAAATGTAACTATTGACACATCATCCCAGGCCTCAGAATCTCCCCAGTTTGGTGCTTGCTGATGCTATTTGCTGAATGCATTACAATTTCTATGATATGAAGTTCATGTGGTTGTACTTACTTCTAAATTGATTTCCTGATATTTGTGTTGTTTGCAATGTCCCACTAGATTTTGTTTAACCATGTTACTAAATAGCTGGTTCGCCTTATGTTTACCTTTTTATTTCTTGATTGTTTGAATTTACTGTACTGCTGTGTCCTACTTCTGTCTTATAAGCTATTATTTTCATTTGTAATCATATGGATTGTGTTCAACCGTCAAACAAGATGTTCGTTCACTGTTCTCACAGATTATTTACATATTTGCAGG
This sequence comes from Triticum urartu, assembly GCF_056163025.1. Lineage (NCBI taxonomy): Eukaryota > Viridiplantae > Streptophyta > Magnoliopsida > Poales > Poaceae > Triticum > Triticum urartu. The sequence continues at coordinate 659,554,569 of NC_141879.1, forward strand.
CAAGTCTACGCTTACGGATTCCCTTGTGGCAGCTGCTGGGATTATTGCCCAGGAAGTTGCTGGTGATGTTCGCATGACCGATACCCGTGCAGATGAGGCAGAGCGTGGTATCACAATCAAATCCACGGGTATCTCTCTTTTCTATCAGATGACTCCTGAATCACTCGAGATGTACAAGGGCGATCGCGATGGGGATGAATACCTGATCAACCTTATTGATTCACCTGGCCACGTTGACTTTTCTTCGGAAGTCACAGCTGCTCTTCGTATCACTGATGGAGCTTTGGTGGTTGTTGACTGTATTGAGGGTGTCTGTGTGCAGACTGAAACTGTGCTGCGCCAAGCTCTTGGTGAGAGGATTAGGCCAGTCCTTACTGTGAACAAGATGGACAGATGCTTCCTTGAGCTTCAGGTGGAAGGTGAGGAAGCATATCAGACTTTCTCCCGTGTTATCGAAAATGCCAATGTCATCATGGCAACATATGAAGATGTGCTCCTTGGTGATGTCCAAGTGTACCCTGAAAAGGGGACTGTTGCATTCTCTGCTGGTCTGCATGGGTGGGCTTTCACCCTTACAAACTTTGCTAAGATGTATGCCTCCAAGTTTGGAGTTGACGAGGCAAAGATGATGGAGAGGCTGTGGGGTGAGAACTTCTTCGACCCAGCCACAAAGAAATGGACCTCCAAGAACACCGGGACAGCTACCTGCAAGAGAGGTTTCGTTCAGTTCTGCTATGAGCCAATCAAGCAAATCATAGCCACCTGCATGAATGATCAGAAGGATAAGTTGTGGCCTATGTTGAAGAAGCTTGGAGTGACCATGAAGAATGATGAGAAGGACTTGATGGGCAAGGCTCTCATGAAGCGTGTGATGCAAACTTGGCTGCCTGCCAGTCGTGCTCTGCTTGAGATGATGATATTTCACCTCCCCTCTCCTTCAAAGGCCCAGAGGTACCGTGTGGAGAACTTGTACGAGGGCCCCCTTGATGACATATATGCAAATGCTATCAGAAACTGTGACCCTGATGGTCCTCTTATGCTGTACGTCTCCAAGATGATTCCAGCATCTGACAAGGGTAGATTCTTTGCCTTTGGACGTGTTTTTGCCGGGAGGGTTGCAACTGGCATGAAGGTCCGTATCATGGGTCCCAACTTTGTTCCTGGCCAGAAGAAGGATCTGTATGTGAAGAGTGTCCAGCGTACTGTTATCTGGATGGGAAAGAAGCAAGAGTCTGTTGAGGATGTTCCCTGTGGTAACACTGTTGCTTTGGTTGGTTTGGATCAGTTCATCACAAAGAATGCAACCCTGACAAATGAGAAGGAAGTTGATGCCTGCCCAATCAGGGCAATGAAGTTCTCTGTGTCCCCTGTTGTGCGTGTTGCTGTTCAGTGCAAGGTGGCCTCTGATCTTCCCAAGCTTGTTGAGGGTTTGAAGCGTCTGGCAAAGTCTGACCCTATGGTTCTCTGTACCATTGAAGAGTCTGGTGAACATATCATTGCTGGAGCTGGAGAGCTTCACCTTGAAATCTGTTTGAAGGATCTGCAGGATGACTTCATGGGTGGTGCTGAAATCATTGTTTCCCCTCCTGTCGTCTCCTTCCGTGAGACTGTTCTAGAGAAGTCCTGCCGTACAGTCATGAGCAAGTCCCCGAACAAGCACAACCGTCTTTACATGGAAGCTCGCCCCTTGGAGGAGGGACTGGCTGAGGCCATTGATGATGGGCGCATTGGCCCACGTGATGATCCTAAGGTGCGGTCTAAGATCCTGTCTGAGGAGTTTGGCTGGGACAAGGATCTTGCCAAGAAGATTTGGTGCTTTGGACCTGAGACGACTGGCCCCAACATGGTTGTTGACATGTGTAAGGGAGTGCAGTATCTTAATGAAATCAAGGACTCTGTTGTGGCTGGGTTCCAGTGGGCGTCGAAGGAAGGTGCACTGGCTGAGGAGAACATGCGTGGCATCTGCTTCGAGGTCTGTGATGTTGTTCTCCACACTGATGCTATTCACAGGGGTGGTGGTCAGGTCATTCCCACGGCCAGGAGGGTCATTTATGCTTCTCAGCTGACTGCCAAGCCAAGGCTGCTGGAGCCTGTGTACCTGGTTGAAATCCAGGCCCCGGAGAATGCGCTTGGTGGCATCTATGGTGTTCTGAATCAGAAGAGAGGGCACGTGTTCGAGGAGATGCAGAGGCAAGGTACCCCGCTCTACAACATCAAGGCCTACCTCCCCGTCATCGAGTCCTTTGGGTTCTCAAGCACCCTGAGGGCTGCGACGTCCGGCCAGGCCTTCCCCCAGTGTGTGTTTGACCACTGGGACATCATGGCTTCTGATCCTTTGGACCCCGGCACCCAGTCTGCGACGCTCGTCATGGAGATCCGCAAGAGGAAGGGGCTCAAGGAGCAGATGACCCCTCTATCCGATTTCGAAGACAAGCTCTAAATTTTTGGTGCTGTTATCCCCTACCTGGTCTTGTGTTGTTAAAGAGAGCCGCACTATTTTGTATCGATGAGTCTTGCTGTTAATGACCTATTTGTCGTGATACTGGGAACTATGTTTTGAGATGTCTGGTGATGTAACGGATGTTTTACTTAGATTATGTATCTGTTGTCCACTGGTTCTTTTGCTCTTGTGTTTGATCTTTAGATTTGCCTGATTCTTCGTCTATATAATCTTGCTTTCTCATGAAAAAGTTGCATCTTCTGATCAGTGGTCAGTATTCTCGTTCGTTGACAGTTAAGAAACTGTTTTGTTTGCATTATTTTTGCCTGCTCTTATTATTATTTCCTTGTGCACTTGCCTCCACCCTATGTTCCTCACCAGCGTGTTTTATGCCCTTCTTATTACAGGCACTTCATGGTTGTTTAAATTTGTAGCAAAAGATGTGTTCATGAAAGTAGAGGCTGCTCTCTATAATTTCCTGTATCCGAGCTGCAGCTTCTTTCCTCTAGGATTCCCGTTCTGCCGGTCTCCCTGCCCCCTTGCGAGTCCCTCCCCTTGTGGCCTCCATCTCCCTTGCTGCCGGTAGCCATGGTGTTCGTGTTCGGTGGAATGGTGCTTTGAATTCTAGGTGAAGTTTTCTCCACGGTCACTAAGGTGCCTCCCAGATCTGGTGGTCTCATCGGTGGGGCATCTTCTTCTCTCCCTTGGGGCCATGCAGGTGGCAAAGAGGCTGAGAAAAAGTTTACCTCCGGCGAGGGATACTTTGGCGCCCCCTTGCCGGTTCCATGGCGAAGCTTAGACCCGTCTGATTTGGTGGATAAGAAGATGAGGAGAAGGGAGATGGAAGCTGCAAATGAGGTTGGTGTTCTTTATCGAGGTCTTTGTGGCAGAGCTACGATGCACGCCGGCTGCCACCCTCCACCGCCTCGCAATCGACTCTTCCAGCTGAAGGGCGACCACTCTTAGTCCTTTTGGCCTTGATGCTTAGGGGGAGGTAGTGCAACTCTGACCAGGTGTGGCGGTATCAATGGTCTCATTCTTAGGCATGCGTCGCTGCGGAAATAGGGCTATGGAGGCCCCGTCGTCCCAAGTGGCGTAGTCCCCGATGATGGCGAGATTGGAACCATGAAGGAGTTGTTTTGCACCCAATCGTGTTTTCTCTTCTTTGTCGGGGGTCCTCTTTGCAGTCACTGACTAAGTTGAATTTTTGTTTCTCTTGGAGGCCTGATGTAAAGTGTACACCGATGCTTATCTAATGAAAAAGTCTGGATCCTTCGGATCCTCTGTTAGAAAAAAAAAGATACCGACTACCTGCTGAGCTTCACTGTACCATAGAAAAATGTGCATACCTTCTCCGGACCAACTCTCGTGCGTACCTGACGCGTATCGCTAACATGTTTCCAAGTTGTTAATGCCCACGTCGGCCTAGAACAACCCCTCTGCGTCAAAAGCTCCCTGGGTTGGCTTGGCTCCAACGTCGCCGACTCATCCTCCCCAACTCCAATGCGTCTTTCGCCGAGTGATAAAGAATGGTTTGGTGGGCGCCAATCATGAGAAAAAAAATTGTTTGTTGCTGTGAGCGTCGAGTGTCGGCGGCCAGAGGAAGACCGTGTCATCGGCAGGCTTCTCCTCCTCGGCGTCTTCATCGACATGCTTCTTGGCAACTCGATCAGTTTCAAGACAAAATCTGGTGCGCAGCGCGCTTAACAACAAGAAGAACGTCGTGTGCAGGATTACTGCCCCAGAGGATGAGGTGATGTTGGAGTGGAGCCATGGGAGCGAGCGAGCTTCGAAGGTGCAGTTCCAGGCGACAATGGGATCAACAAATTGGACACGTGGCAACAACCCTTGTGAGGTATGGATCGGAGTTGGTTTGGAGACGGTAAGCACATGGCCCAAATTTTGGTCACATGTTAGGGCATCTCCAACGCTATCTCTGTAATTGGACACAATATTCATCCACGGACCACGTCTGAATGCGTCCAGGGGCAGGATACGTGAGCCGATCATCCAACGCTGTCTCTCAAATAGGCATTAAATCCGGACAATGGTGGTGGGCCAGGCGGACCTAAAGGACAAATCACATGGGCTGGGAGGACATGTGGTCCAACTGACAGTGGGTTAAGTGGACCTCCACATGATGTCCAGACTCCCGCAAAGACCTTGGTTCCGATTCGGGGGAAAACTGATATGCAAAGTAGCCCGTGAATGTTTAGGGGACTGCATTGGATGGCAAAAAGTGTTCGGACCACGTGGTCTGGATCTTTATGCAAGCTTTGCATTAGGGCAATGTACAATGGTGGCATATGAATACATATGTCTCATGTCAAAAAAATAGCTTGAGGCATCTATATTGATTTGTTCTCCCCCCAACACAAGCTACTACCGGTGGGCCTCATCAAAGAATATAAAGTAGATTCCACTACACATGCACCCTTACTCTTGACTTCAACTTTTTCAGCTTTATGCATCAGATTACACTTTTTCTCCCCAAACACCCGCCTCCTACCGAGGATCCCGCCACCCCATCCGAACCTACTTTTCTTGACTTTCGATCCAAATGGCCTACGGGGCATCACCCTAGCTAGGGCTATGCATTGGCCATGCCCTTACCGCTTTGGAGATGCCCTTAGACTGTATCATTTTTGCAGAGATAACCCTTCACTTTATAAAATCAACCCATACTTCACATCGTTCACTCCCACTAGCAAACCTGTATTCTTATTTTTCTGGCTAAACATAAAAAGTACTCCCTCCGTCCCATAATGTAAGGCGTTTTTGACGTGTAGTGTCAAAAAAGTTTACATTATGGGATGAAGGGAGTAATATATTGAATTGAATGTTCAATTATGGATTCGTTTTGACTGTCATCTTTGTCTTGATGAGATATTTGAAACAAAATCATTGCTGAGTATTTTTGATTTTTTTTCTTGTTTTAAACTTTACTCAAAACTTGATGTACTGGTCATAAGCACGTACATGTCTGGGGAGGGCAGATATTTGTAGTCATGTTTCAAAAAGCATAATAATAATAATGATTTTGTAAACATATACTACATTGATCTTGTTTTAAAGTTCTCATAAATACAAAGATGCCAGTGAAAACAATTTTGAAACAATTGGTTCAAAAATATTTGACACAATTATTGATGGGAGAGTGAGAACGTGACATATGGAGTGCGGGTTGATTACCCAATTTCTTAGGTCAGACCGTCTCCCTCTACCCAATGGCTTATTCAGCACCTGTGCATTTGGTGCATGAATTAGACGGGTGCACTGGATACATCCTAGAGGAATCGAGGAATCCTTTGATGGCGCCCCCTGGTGGTTCCATGACGAAGCTTAGACCCGTTCGATTTCACTCCCACTCCCCTCCTCCCCTCTATATTCCTTGCTGGAATTGTCCCATTGATGGCTTGTACAGGAGGACCCTCTGCTAAGCCTCGACTTCAAAAGCCATACATCATGGTGGTGGATAAGAAGGTGGGGAGGAGAAGGGAGATGGAAGCTCCAGATGAGGTTTGGTGTTCTTCATCGAGGTCTTTGTGGCAGAGCTACGATGCACGATGGCTGCCACCCTCCACCGTCTCGCAATCGACTCTTCTGGCTGAAGGGCGACCACTCTTATTCCTCTTGGCCTTGATACCTAAGGGGAGGTAGTGCAGCTCTGACCAGGTGTGGCGGTATCAATGGTCTCATTCTTAGGCATGCATCGCTGACGAAATAGGGCTATGGAGGCCCCGTCGTCGCAAGTGGCGTAGTCCCCGACGATGGTGAGATTGGAACCATGAAGGAGTTGTTTTGCACCCAATCGTGTTTTCTCTTCTTTGTCGGGGGTCCTCTTTGCAGTCACTGACTAAGTTGAATTTTTGTTTCTCTTGGAGGCCTGATGTAAAGTGTACACCGATGCTTATCTAATGAAAAAGTCTGGATCCTTCGGATCCTCTGTTAGAAAAAAAGATACCGACTACCTGCTGAGCTTCACTGTACCATAGAAAAATGTGCATACCTTCTCCGGACCAACTCTCGTGCGTACCTGACGCGTATCGCTGACATGTTTCCAAGTTGTTAATGCCCACGTCGGCCTAGAACAACCCCTCTGTGTCAAAAGCTCCCTGGGTTGGCTTGGCTCCAACGTCGCCAACTCATCCTCCCCAACTCCAATGCGTCTTTCGCCGAGTGATAAAGAATGGTTTGGTGGGCACCAATCATGAGAAAAAAATTGTTTGTTGCCGTGAGCGTCGAGTGTCGGCGGCCAGAGGAAGACCGTGTCATCGGCAGGCTTCTCCTCCTCGGCGTCTTCATCGACATGCTTCTTGGCAGCTCGATCAGTTTCAAGACAAAATCTGGTGCGCAGCGCGCTTAACAACAAGAAGAACGTCGTGTGCAGGATTACTGCCCCAGAGGATGAGGTGATGTTGGAGTGGAGCCATGGGAGCGAGCGATCTTCGAAGGTGCAGTTCCAGGCGACAATGGGATCAACAAATTGGACACGTGGCAACAACCCTTGTGAGGTATGGATCGGAGTTGGTTTGGAGACGGTAAGCACATGGCCCAAATTTTGGTCACATGTTAGGGCATCTCCAACGCCATCCCTGTAATTGGACACAATATTCATCCACGGACCACGTCTGAATGCGTCCAGGGGCAGGATACGGGAGCCGGTCATCCAACGCTGTCTCTCAAATAGGCATTAAATCCGGACAACGGTGGTGGGCTAGGCGGACCTAAAGGGCAAATCACATGGGCTGGGAGGACATGTGGTCCAACTGACAGTGGGTCAAGTGGACCTCCGCATGATGTCCAGACTCCCGCAAAGACCTTGATTCCAGTTCGGGGGAAAACTGATATGCAAAGTAGCCCGTGAATGTTTAGGGAACTGCATTGGATGGCAAAAAGTGTTCGGACCACGTGGTCTGGATCTTTATGTAAGCTTTGCATTAGGGCAATGTACAATGGTGGCATATGGATACTGATGTCCCATGACAAAAAATAGCTTGAGGCTACTACCAGTGAGCCTCATCAAAGAATATAAAGTAGACTCCCACTACACATGCACCCTTACTCTTCACTTCAACTTTTTCAGCTTTATGCATCAGATCACACTTTTTTCCCCAAACACCTGCCTCCTACTGAGGATCCCGCCACCCCATTCGAACCTACTTTTCTTGACTTCCGATCCTACATGGCCTATGGGGCATCACCCTAGCTAGGGCTATGCATTGGCCATGCCCTTACTAATGAAGCTATGTACCTAGGGTAGGGTCATGGACCTGTCCCAGCTGCCCTACCCAAGGACATCTCAAGAAGAAATCACCTTCCAATCGACTTGGAGGTGTTCCACTCGACAGACTCGAAGACACTCGACCAAGAAGCAATCACTCGACCAATACCAAACCACTCGACAGCCAGGAGACCTAAAGGCACTCCGCACGCTAACGGTCGGTTATTAAGTAGCTTTTATGGTCATCATAACACTTTATTAGGGGCGTTACCAGTATTTAAAACCCTGCACAACTGAGGGCCGGAGGGGTCCGGCAAACTCTATATAAGCCACCCCCCCTCCTCAGTGTAAAGGGTTCGCACCCCTGTAATTCATACACGCATAATCCAGTCGACCGCCTCCGGGCTTCGAGACGTAGGGCTATTACTTCCTCCGAGAAGGGCCTGAACTCGTAAACCTCGTGTGCTTACAACTTCTCCATAGCTAAGATCTTGCCTCTCCATACTTACCCCCCTACATTACTGTCAGACTTAGAACCACGACAGTTGGCGCCCACCGTGGGGCAGGTATTTTAGTGATTTGTTGGAGGAGTTGCGATCTTTTCCGATCCAAATCATCATGGTTTCTGGCGGAGTTTTGGTGGAGGGCCGCGTGATCCGTCTCGGCGCGCTCACGTTCATCGCCGACGACTCCGCTTGGCTTCAGGAGGCTCCGCTCGACGTGGACGCACTCCCTGTCCGCGGGGCAACGCGCTTTAGCGCGTGCGTCCGCGGCGTTCTCTTGCAGCAACCGTCGACCCCCTACCGGTCAGCTCCTGTGTTGTCCTCCCTCCCTGTTTCCCGCCGGCGCCAGCGCTCCGGTCGGTCGAGACTTCAGCGGTGGGTGAGACACGCAGTGGCACGCCAGTCGGCCACCCCTCAAGTCGCGGCGATCGAGCCCGACGAATCCCTCTACGGCCTGTTCGATCTGTCGACTGGCTCCGCAGAGACCGCATCCGAGTGCGACAGTAGTGATCCGGCGGCAGAGGTTTTGATGGTCGATGGACCGCCCAGTCCTCCCGGTTTTCCCCCGCACCGACGGAAGCGCAGGTGAAGGCGACCCGTCGCATCCCCATGAGGAATATCTCCCCGAGCCTCTCACGTCACTGCAGAGAGAAGAACTTCGTCGCCGGAACATGGATGCACTGCACACTCTATCGTTGGAGAAACCCCCGAGGCTCGTGCCTTGGAGGACGCGCGCCTGACAAACTTGGCCGAGCGCACTCGACTGGAGAACCTCCAGCGAGCACTCGACGAGCGTGCGTGACAACGGGTTCCAGAATCTAGTCAACGTCAGCTCTTTCCTCCCCCGCAAGTATATCAAACTCCGATTCAGAATTTAACAGCTGCAGCCCGTATAGCAGAGTCGATTCAGCCTTCCCAGTCGGAGGCTGGCAGAGGCTTGCTGCAGATCAGAGCGTTACTCCGGGCAGCAGGAGACCAGAATTCCGCTGTTTCTCAGTCGCGGAACAGGATTCATAGCAGATCCGTTGCTGCAGACACAGTCCAGTCGGCTCATAGCCCAAGATTGCCCCCGAGGCGTGAGGGACGTGGGGACCGGCGTAATCAGTACGGGAACCGTGAGCAGTATGATCACCGATTCGATCGTGACGATCGACGTCGAGTGCCCACCCCTCCCCCGAGGAGCGGGTCGTATGCGCCTCGACAGCAAGATGACAGGCGCCCACATAGTGTTGGGCGAAGGATTCCGGTCGACCCCAGGGAACCAGGCTTTGATGCGAGATCCATTCTCGTTCAAGGTTTGGTCGACAGGAACAGGGCTCACCGAGAAGGTCACGACAGAGATGCACCTACCAGCAGTAGAGTACATGTTTCGGGGCCAGAGTGCTTTAGTAGAGCCATCAGGGTCGCTGTGATTCCTCCCAACTTCAGGTTGGCGACTGGAGTCAGTAAGTTCACTGGTGAGTCCAAACCCGATACTTGGCTTGAAGACTATCAAGTGGCCGTCCAGATTGGCGGCGGCAATGATGAAGTGGCCATGAAGCACCTGCCTCTCATGTTGGAGGGCTCGGCCAGAGCGTGGCTGAATCAATTAGCACCCAACAGCATTTACACTTGGGAAGATCTCGCCCGAGTGTTTGTCACCACATTTGAAGGAACATGCAAGCGACCGGCAGGGCTGACGGAACTGCGGTCTTGCGTGCAGAAGCCGAATGAAACTTTGAGGGATTACATCCAGAGATGGATCACGTTACATCACACAGTAGAGAATGTGCCTGACCACCAAGCAGTCTGTGCCTTCAAAGAAGGCGCCAAGTACAGAGAACTGAATCTAAAATTCGGTCGAACCGGAGATATGTCTCTGAATCGGATGATGGAGATTGCCACCAAGTACGCTAATGGTGAAGATGAGGATCGACTCAGGAGTGGCAAGCTCAAGCCAGTCGCTCAAGAAACCAGAGGAAATTCCAATCGGAAACAGAAGCGGAAAGCCGAGCCAGCTGCTCCTGGGGAAGCCTTGGCTGTAACTCAAGGAAAGTTTAAGGGGAAACCCAAAGGACCTTACCCCAAGAAAGTTAAAGACCAAGATGGAAATGATGTGTTGGATTTGCCATGTCACATCCACACCAAGAAAGATGAAGAGGGTAAGTTCATTTACCCAAAACATACCACTCGACAGTGTCGGCTCTTGATCCAGCAGTTCCAGGGCAAGCAGCCCAAAGATAAGGAAAAGGAGTCGGACAAAGTTGAGGACAAAGAAGACAGTGACGATGGATACCCCCAGGTCAATTCCACCCTGATGATTTTTGCTGATGTTGAAAGCAAAAGTCGACTGAAAGTTATCAACCGTCAGGTGAATATGGTTGCTCCGACAACACCCAGTTATCTGAAGTGGTCTCAGACTGCCATCACATTCGACCAGTCCGATCATCCAACGCACATTGCCACCCCTGGGAGGCAAGCTTTGGTGGTCGACCCAGTTGTTGAAGGCACTCGACTGACCAAAGTCTTGATGGATGGTGGTAGTGGTTTGAACATATTGTATGCTGAGACGTTGAAAGGGATGGGCATTCCGATGTCCAGACTCAGTGCCAGCAACATGAGTTTCCATGGAGTCATTCCTGGAAAGAAGGCTAAGTCACTCGGCCTGATTGCTCTTGATGTGGTTTTCGGTGATTCCAAGAATTACCGCAAAGAAAATTTGATGTTCGAAGTTGTAGATTTCCAAAGTGTGTATCATGCTATTTTGGGCAGGCCGGCTTATGCACGCTTCATGGCTCGACCATGTTATGTGTATCTCAAGTTGAAGATGCCTGGTCCCAAAGGTGTGATCACTATTACGGGCAATCAGAAGAAAGCAGAAGAATGTTTTCAGAAAGGTTCAAAGATCGCTGATGCTCAGATGGCAGTGGTGGAGCTGCAGGAATACCAGAAGACTGCAGACCCGAGTGATTTGTTGCGAGCCAAGAAGTCTGCTATAGAATCAGCTTTTCAGTCGTCTGGCGAAACGAAGACAGCTCACATCCACCCGACCGATCCCAGCGCTGCTCCAACTCATATCTCAACAACACTCGACTCCAAATAGGAAGAAGCGCTCATCCAGTTCCTCCGTGAGAACTGGGACATTTTCACATGGAAGCCTTCTGACATGCCAGATGTTCCCAGGGAGCTAGCTGAGCATCGCCTACGAGTCGACTCAAAAGTAAAGCCTGTCAAAGAACATCTCCGACGGTCCGCCGTCCAGAAGAGAAAGGATATTGACGAGGAGGTGGCTCAGCTCTTAGCAGCGGAGTTCATCCGAGAAATCTACCACTCCGAGTGGCTCGCCAACGTTGTCATGGTCCCCAAGAAGGACAAGTCACTTCGCATGTGCATTGACTTTAAACATATCAATCGGGCCTGCCCGAAAGATCATTTTCCTCTCCCCCGCATCGACCAGATAGTCGACTCGACTGCGGGATGTGAGCGACTGTCTTTTTTAGACGCCTATTTCGGGTACCATCAGATCCGTCTGTATGGACCTGACGAGATCAAAACAGCTTTCATCACTCCATTCGGGTGTTTCTGTTATGTTACCATGCCGTTCGGCCTCAAGAATGCCGGAGCCACATTCATGAGGATGATTCAGAAGTGTTTGCTCACTCAAATCAGTCGGAATGTGGAAGCATACATGGATGATATTGTGGTCAAGTCATGGAAGGGTTCTGACCTGCTGACTGACCTTGCTGAAACCTTTGCCAACCTCAGGAGGTATGACATCAAGCTTAATCCATCAAAGTGCACATTCGGAGTTCCTGGCGGAAAGTTACTCGGTTTCCTCATTTCCGAACGGGGAATCGACGCAAATCCGGAAAAAGTCGGTACTATACTTCGAATGAAAAGTCCTGTGCGAGTGCACGACGTCCAAAAGCTTACTGGTTGCTTGGCCGCTTTAAGTCGATTCATCTCTCGTCTAGGTGAAAAGGCATTGCCTCTTTACCGATTGATGAAGAAGTCAGACAAGTTCGAGTGGACTCCTGAAGCTGATGTAGCGTTTGCAGAGCTCAAAGCTCTGCTCTCCACCCAGTCGGTGCTTGCTGCCCCAATCAGCAAAGAGCCTTTGCTGCTTTACATCGCAGCCACGGGACAAGTCGTCAGTACGGTACTGACGGTCGAGCGGGAAGAAGAAGGAAAAGCCTTCAAAGTTCAGCGCCCAGTGTATTATATTTTTGAAGTTTTGACCCCATCGAAGCAAAGATATCCTCACTATCAGAAGCTTGTATATGGGATTTATATGACCACAAAGAAAGTTGCTCACTACTTCTCTGATCATTCCATTACAGTCGTCAGCGACGCTCCATTGTCAGAGATCCTGCATAACAGAGATGCAACTGGTCGAGTGGCAAAATGGGCGATTGAACTCCTTCCTCTAGATATCAAGTTTGAGGCAAAGAAAGCTATCAAGTCCCAGGCAATAGCAGATTTCGTCGCCGAGTGGATTGAACAGCAAATGCCGACTCAGGTTCACTCGGAGCATTGGACCATGTTCTTCGACGGTTCCAAAATGCTGAATGGTTCCGGTGCCGGGGTGGTGTTGGTATCCCCACGAGGAGATAAGCTCAGATATGTTCTTCAAATCCACTTTGATTCCTCCAATAACGAGGCAGAATATGAAGCACTTTTATATGGGTTGCGCATGACCATTTCACTCGGCGTCCGTCGCCTCATGGTCTATGGCGACTCAGATTTGGTGGTTAATCAAGTGATGAAGGAGTGGGATGTCAGAAGTCCAGCCATGAATGGTTATTGCAACGCAGTGAGAAAGCTGGAGAATAAATTCGAGGGGTTAGAGCTTCATCACATACCCCGACTGAAAAATCAAGCAGCGGATGGTTTGGCAAAAATAGGTTCCAAAAGAGAAGCCATTCCCAGCAATGTGTTTTTGGAACACATCCACACACCATCAGTTCAGGAGGATCCCTTCACTGAAGAGGCCCCACAGCCAAAAAGTGCCACGGATCCGACTGAAGTTGAAGTTCCAGCTGTGGTCGACCTGATCATGAAAGTCTTGGTCATCACTCCCGACTGGACAATACCGTACATCGCGTACATCCTAAGGAAAGAACTCCCAGAGGACGAAGAAGAGGCTCGACAGATCGTCCGTCGATCCAAGGCCTTTACAGTCATAAAGGGATAGTTGTATAGAGAAAGCGCGATTGGAGTCAGTCAGAAGTGTATAACACCAGAAGAAGGTCAGATGATCCTTGATGATATCCACTCGGGGACCTGTGGTCATCATGCGTCCTCTCGGACCATTGTGGCTAAAGCATACCAACGGGATTCTACTGGCCAAGGGCCAATGAAATGGCCAAAGAGATAGTCGACAAATGTGAAGGATGTCAGTATTACTCCAATATGTCGCACAAGCCCGCGTCAGCCCTGAAAACCATTTCACTCGCCTGGCCCTTCACTGTTTGGGGGCTGGACATGGTTGGACCACTGAGAACAGGCAGGAACGGCTTCACTCATGTGCTAGTAGCAGTCGACAAGTTCACCAAATAGATTGAAGCTAAGCCTATCAAGAATCTTGATGCTTGCACTGCTATCAGTTTCATCAGAGAGTTGATATTCAGATATGGAGTTCCGCACAGCATCATCACTGACAATGGGTCAAACTTCGATTCTGACAAATTCAGGGCCTTTTGCGCCTCTCAGGGCACACGAGTCGACTACGCTTCGGTCGCTCACCCCCAGTCGAATGGACAAGCGGAAAGAGCAAACGGCCTAATTCTCAAAGGACTGAAACCTCAATTGATGCGCGATCTCAAGAATGCAGCAGGTGCATGGGTCAACGAGCTTCCATCAGTCCTTTGGGGATTGAGGACAACCCCGAACCGATCGACCGGAAGAACCCCATTCTTTCTGGTCTACGGAGCCGAAGCAGTCTTGCCGAGTGACCTGCTTCAAAACGCCCCCCGAGTCGAGCTCTACTCTGAAGATGAAGCAGAACAAGCCCGGCAGGACGCAGAAGACCTCCTGGAAGAAGAAAGAGAAATGGCCATGATCCGATCGACCATCTATGAGCAAGACTTGCGTCGATTCCATGCCAGAAATGTGAAGAGTCGAGCCTTCCAAGAAGGAGACTTAGTCCTCCGAGTGGATCAGCAGAAACCACACAAACTCGCTCCTACTTGGGAAGGCCCCTTCATAGTCACCAGAGTCCTCCACAATGGAGCATACCACCTCTATAATGTCGATCGCCAGATTGATGAGCCACGAGCCTGGAATGCGGAGCTACTCCGCCCCTTTTATACTTGAATTCTCACTCGGATGAGATGTAATAAGAAAAACTCCTGTAGTTTATTTATCAAAGACAACAGCGTTATAATTTTCCCAGTGATTGTTATTGTTTTTGTTTGCGTGAGAAATCCCCCAGTGGGTGGCTTAGCTGCGAATCCATTTCGCCTAAGTTTGTAAAAATAATTTCCTACCGAGTGGTGAGCCAGCCTCCCACTCGGGGGCTTAGCTGCGAACCCGTTTCGCCTAAGTATTTGAAAATCCTACCGAGTGGTGAGCCAGCCTCCCACTCGGGGGCTTAGCTGCGAACCTGTTTCGCCTAAATTTGAAAATCCTACCGAGTGGTGAGCCAGTCTCCCACTCGGGGGCTTAGCTGCAGTCCAGTACTCGCCTAAGTATTTGAAAATCCTACCGAGTGGTGAGCCGGCCTCCCACTCGGGGGCTTAGCTGCAGTCTAGTACTCGCCTAAGTATTTGAAAATCCTACCGAGTGGTGAGCGACCCTCCCACTCGGGGGCTTAGCTGCAGTCCAGTACTCGCCTAAGTATTTAAAAATCCTACCGAGTGGTGAGCGACCCTCCCACTCGGGGGCTTAGCTGTAGTCCAGTACTCGCCTAAGTATTTGAAAATCCTACCGAGTGGTGAGCGACCCTCCCACTCGGGGGCTTAGCTGCTGTCTAGTACTCGCCTAAGTATTTAAAAATCCTACCGAGTGGTGAGCGACCCTCCCACTCGGGGGCTTAGCTGCAGTCCAGTACTCGCCTAAGTATTTGAAAATCCTACCGAGTGGTGAGCGACCCTCCCACTCGGGGGCTTAGCTGCAGTCTAGTACTCGCCTAAGTATTTGAAAATCCTACCGAGTGGTGAGCGAACCTCCCGCTCGGGGGCTTAGCTGCAGTCCAGTACTCGCCTAAGTATTTGAAAATCCTATCGAGTGGTGAGCGACCCTCGCTCGGGGGCTTAGCTGCAGTCCAGTACTCGCCTAAGTATTTGAAAATCCTACCGAGTGGTGAGCGACCCTCCCGCTCGGGGGCTTAGCTGCAGTCCAGTACTCGCCTAAGTATTTGAAAATCCTACCGAGTGGTGAGCGACCCTCCCGCTCGGGGGCTTAGCTGCAGTCCAGTACTCGCCTAAGTACGAAACACATCTCAATCCTCAAGGACGACGAGGTGCAGGTCGACTGCCACCTTCTCCTTGGGAGCTTCGCCACAAATACAACGTGCGCTCTATCCCACTCCGCAAGGACGACGAGGTGCAGGTCTACTGCCACCTTCTCCTTGGGAGCTTCGCCACAAATACAATGCGCGCTCCATCGCCGACCCGCAAGGACGACGAGGTGCAAGTCGACTGCTACCTTCTCCTTCGGAGCAGCGCCACAAATACAAAACTTGTCTCGAATGAAGAACGAGTTCCACTCGATGGGGGATTCATGAAGATATTCAACGAGAAACCAAGTTCAGATAAATCCTAAAGGTTCCGGACCACAGATCGAAGTGCTCGGGCATTCAGCCCGAAAGAGTTTAACGGTTACAAAAACCACTCGGCATTCCGAGGCAAATTTAAGGTGAGGCATAAAAGTTTGTTCACTCCGCGGGAGGAGGACTAGCAGGCTCGACGAACTCGTCTAGGTCGACGCCGTCGGCGATCCGAGTGGCTGCAGCGATGAAAGTCTCCATAAAAGATCGGAAGTCATGCTTCTAGGTGTTGGCGACCTTGATTGCTGCCAGCTTATCTTGTCGCACCTCCTTGCAATGGACACGAACCAAAGACAGAGCCACATCAGCACCACACCGGGCAGAAGATTTCTTCCACTCCTGCACTCGGTCAGGGATCTCGTTAAGTCGAGTCATCAGGGACTCAAGATCATTCTGGAGCGTGGCCTCTGGCCAAAGTGCCGGGTCGATCCGTGACGTGGCGACCTTCAGTCGAGCCAAGTAGTCCACAACACCGTCGATGCGGGATTCCAGTCGGAGCAGATTCATGGCAGTTTCATCTTTCACGGGAGAATTGATTAGGTCCAAACCTGGCTCAATCCGCGCAGTCTCCTCCTCGAAGTTCTGGCAAAACTCTGCATTCATGATCCAAGGATAAGTCAATTTTCGTACGCTGAGTCGACACAAAAAAAATCAGTCGGAACACAATGTGCACCTTCAAGCTTGATGAACAACTTCTTGGCAAGGCTCCTCAGATAGCTCTCCAGATCGTCCCTCCTACGAGCGATGCCTTCCATCTTCTCGTACAGGTTGAGATTGTCCTTCTTCAAGCGCGTGCACTCCTTGTTGGCTTCGTTCAGAGCAGATTTCATCTTGGTATTCTCTTCTTCCAACTGGCCGACCAAAGCCAGTTTCTGTTCAGCCAGAGCGGTTCTGTCGTCAGCTTCCTTTCGAGCAGCAGCCAAATCCTGATCCTTCTTCGCCAGAGCTTCTTTCAGTTTTTCTGCAAAGAAATGACGCTTGATTCAGAAAGAGCAGAAGGGTACTCAAGCCTAAGACAAACCAGTCGACAAACTCGTCTTACCATTGGCACCATCCTTGGCCTTTTGCAGGTCTGTCTTGGCCAGCTCCAAGTCAAGGTTCAGTTGGATCTGCTGTTTCTCCAAGTCAGCGAAGCGAGCTCCAAGATCACAAGATTTCTGAAATCAAAGAGGAGAAGTTATTTTACAGCGAAAAACGACAAAGACAATAAGTACTAAGACTACGGTCGACTGCCCGCAGTCCACCATAGTCTCGGGGACTACACCTAGTGGGTGCACTTTGCGTGCCCCCACCGGTTCTGATCCCACTCGACCGGCCCGCCGGAGTCGAGTGCAGGGAGTAAAAAAAAGGGGGAGAGAAAGAAGAACTCAAACCACAGTCGACTGCCAGCAGTCGACCGCGGTCTCGGGGACTACACCCAGTGGGTGCACTTGGCGTGCCCCCACCGGTTCTGATCCCACTCGACCAGACCGAGTGGAAGAGACAAACTACCAGTTCGGTTTACACTCGACAAAATACAAAGACTACAGTCGACTGCCAGCAGTCCACCGTAGTCTCGGGGACTACACCCAGTGGGTGCACTCAGCGTGCCCCTACTAGTTCAAAAATTCAATCGACGCACCCAGTGGGTGTACAGATGCAAAGATTTTTGGAAAGAGTCTTCAGATAGCATGTCCTAACAGAACAAGCGGTGACCAACTAACCTGAACGTTGCTTTGGAGAGCCGAGCTGGCGTCGTAGGCGGCCTGACTGGCGTCCCGCACCGTCTTCATCTTCTCCATCATGATGCCCGCCTGGCGTATGGCTTCCTTGGCAGCATTCATTTTGTCCTCTGGGACATGATGGGTCGCAAAAACTGAAGGTGGGTCGACAGGGGCCTGAGCAGTCGACGAAGAAGGCAAGGCACTCGACAGTGGCACGACGAAGGTAACAGAACCCCGATTGGCGTCGCCAGTGTCCTGAACGACTGGTTCCGCCCTCGGCGTCGACTGTGGCACCTTGCTTGCAGGAGCTTGCCTATTCTGCCTCGTCAAAGGCCTCTCGGACTCTTCATCATCATCGGGGAGGTCGATAATGTTGGGAGCTGTGCAAAGTTCAATCGCCAAAATCACATCACCCAATGGTGCACATTGCAGTTGAGTCAACCAAATAAAGACAGAATGGCAGAAATCATACCCAGATTGGAAGTGACCACATCCTCCATTACCTCATCCTCGTCCCTGTAAGCTGAGGTCCTGGAAGTAGCAGCGCTGCCAGTTCCAAAGCTCGTCTGGTTAAAACAAGAAAAACAAATGGCACGGGGCGTCGAGTGAATACAAAGGGAGACACTCACGCAGAAGCGACGGGGATGTCAATCTTAATCTTCGGCAACGCCTTCCGAGTCTTCGGCTCTGCAACTTTGGGATGCTTTGGCGCTTTTTCGGTCGGGGTTGGTGAAGAGATCCGAGGACGCTTTGAAGACTGACCAGCCTGGGCAGTCGCCTTTTCGCCGGCACTCGGTCATTCTTGGTCAAGCTTGGATCGCCTCTCCCTGCGAGGAGGCGACTCGACTTCTTCTTCGTCACTTGAGTCGTCGCTTCCTCCGTCCCCTTCACCATCAGAAGTCCATTCGCCACTGTCGCCGCCGCTCGCCTCTCCTTCCAGATCTTGCTCTTGCTCTCCATTGGGCATTGAATACATTTCGATAAGGGCCTGAAAGAAAGCAGGAAGAATAAAGTCAGTCGACGCGGTATAGACAGCTGCGCGAGTGAATTTAGATTACAATCAAAAGCTCGGAATCGGACCTTCTCTGGTACATGGGACTGGTCGAATGGAGGAACTCTCCTGGCTCCCCTAGGGTTGTCCTTGTTTTTGGTCATGCCCGACAGCCACTTCTCCAGTGTGTCGTCATCGACCTCCTCCGGGTGAATCCGAGTGGAGTCGTCAAGACCCGAATACATCCACATCGGATGGTCTCGAGCTTGAAGAGGCTGGATGCGCCGCTGGAGGAAGACCTCCAAGAGATCCATACCGGTGACCCCGTCACGGATAAGCTGGACCACTCGCTCGACCAGCACCCTCACCTGCGCCTTCTCCTCCGGGAGCACCTTCAAAGAGGAGGGTTTCCTCACTCGGTCCATGGTAAAAGGAGGGAGGCCAGTCGACTGGTCCTTGCAGTAAAACCAGGTCGAATGCCATCCGCGAACCGAGTCGGAAAGAATCATGGCCGGAAAGGAACTTTTCCCTCTCATCTGAACACCAAGACCCCCACACATCTGAATCACTTGAGTTCTCTCGTCACTCGGATTGGCCTTTTTCACCGTCTAAGAGCGACAAGTGAAAATGTTCTTGAAAAGACCCCAGTGAGGCTGACAACCCAGGAAATTCTCACACAAAGAAACGAAAGCAGCGAGATAAACGATTGTGTTGGGAGTGAAGTGGTGGAGTTGTGCCCCAAAGAAGTTCAGAAATCCCCGAAAGAAAGGGTGAGGAGGCAAGGAAAATCCACGGTCGACGTGGGTGGCAAGGAGAACGCGCTCACCCTCCCGAGGTTGCGGCTCGGATTCCTTCCCCGGAAGCCGCGCCGATTCATGGGGGATCAGCCCTCCTTCGGCTAGGTCATCGAGGTCCTCTTGGGTGATCGTCGAGCGGATCCAGTCGCCCTGGATCCAGCCCTTCGGTAGGCCGGTTTGCGAGGAAGATCCACCCCGACTGATCGCCTTCCCCTTTCCCTTTTCCGTCGCCTTCTTCGCCCACTCCAGAGCCACCGTCTTCTCCTTCCCCATCATCGCCGGCGAGACGCGTATGGAGCGGTGGTGCTGGGGCGAGAGCGAGCGCGAGCGCGACGAAGGAGCCTGAAGAGGAGAAGAGATAATGGAGACACACTGTTCAAGAGACCCCGGTCCGACACCTTATATGAGGCCGCTTCCGAGTGGCTGACTGGTAGGCCCGGGTGGTCCTGTCAAATCCCGTAACAATCGCGCGCGCGATACGTGGCGAAAAAGGTGGTGCGGGGATCGAGGCGGCTCCGCCCTATCCCATCTGATTACTACAGCCTCCCCCGTCCCGCGCGCTTCCCAAAATTCGGATCCCGCGAAATCTGCGGGCAGCAGAACAACTTGTCAGACCGAAGATCTCCTCCACACCATCACTCGGAGCCTTTCAAGTAAAGAAACTCACTCGACAACAAACTAAGAATGGATCAAGGCGACTAAAAAGGAAGTTGCTGTCATCACTCAGGTTCATTGATCCGAAACAAGATATGCTCATGACATGAAAAATGAGTCGGAGAAGTGCTCAACCCCTTTCCCACTCAAACCTCGATCCATTCGGGGGCTAATGATGAAGCTATGTACCTAGGGTAGGGTCATGGACCTGTCCCAGCTGCCCTACCCAAGGACATCTCAAGAAGAAATCACCTTCCAATCGACTTGGAGGTGTTCCACTCGACAGACTTGAAGACACTCGGCCAAGAAGCAATCACTTGACCAATACCAAACCACTCGACGGCTAGGAGACCTAAAGGCACTCCGCACGCTAACAGTCAGTTATTAAGTAGCTTTTATGGTCATCATAACACTTTATTAGGGGCGTTACCAGTAACGCCCGACCTTAATGTATTTAAAACCCTGCACAACTGAGGGCCGGAGGGGTCCGGCGAACTCTATATAAGCCACCCCCCTCCTCAGTGTAAAGGGTTCGCACCCCTGTAATTCATACACGCATAATCCAGTCGACCGCCTCCGGGCTCCGAGACGTAGGGCTATTACTTCCTCCGAGAAGGGCCTGAACTCGTAAACCTCGTGTGCTTACAACTTCTCCATAGCTAAGATCTTGCCTCTCCATACTTACCCCCCTACATTACTGTCAGACTTAGAACCACGACACTTACCGCTTTGGAGATGCCCTTAGACTGTATCATTTTTGCAGAGATAACCCTTCACTTTATAAAATCAACCCATAATTCACATCGTTCACTCCCACTAGCAAACCTGTATTCTTAATATTTTGGCTAAAACATAAAAAGTACTCCCTCCGTCCCATAATGTAAGACGTTTTTTGACGTGTAGTGTCAAAAAAGTTTACATTATGGGATGGAGGGAGTAATATATTGAATTGAATGTTCGATTATGGATCCGTTTTGACTGTCATCTTTGTCTTGATGAGATATTTGAAACAAAATCATTGCTGAGTATTTTTGATTTTTTTTCTTGTTTTAAACTTTACTCAAAACTTGATGTACTGGTCATAAGCACGTACATGTCTAGGGAGGGAAGGCAGATGTTTGTAGTCATGTTTCAAAAAGCATAATAATAATAATAATTTTGTAAACATATACTCCTTCCGTCCCAAAATTCTTGTCTTAGATTTGTCTAAATACGGATGTATGATACATCTGTATCTAGACAAATCTAAGACAAAAATTTTAGGACGGAGGGAGTACTACATTGATCTTGTTTTACAGTTCTCATAAATACAAAGATGCCAGTGAAAACAATTTTGAAACAATTGGTTCAAAAACATTTGACACAATTATTGATGGGAGAGTGAGAACATGACATATGGAGTGCGGGTTGATTACCAACTATCGGTTTCTTAGGTCAGACCGTCTCCCTCTACCCAATGGCTTATTCAGCACCTGTGCATTTGGTGCATGAATTAGACGGGTGCACTATATATATATATATATAGATGGGGCACTTAGGTGCCCAGGCACCTTGATTGTTTTGAAACCGTGGTATATTTAATTTGTTTCCTAACTATTCTTCATGCAAGACTTTCCATGCTTACATTTTATTTTTGTCTTTTAAATATTAGACATGCAAGACTTGCCATATAATAAATTGTATTAATGTTGATTTGTTTTGAACTGTCGCGGGTGTCTAATACGTGTATTTTTGTTTCCTAATACGGGTATCTAATACCTACCAACGAAATTATATATATACGCAGATACCTATATATATTTAATAATTTATTTTTGGAACTGTTACATTTTGTTCGTATGTATGTTTCTAATATATATTCAATATATCATATGACTAATGTATGATACCCACGCTATAATATACCTTACGGCGATAAGAGTGAAACATACCTCCTATTTATTTACCCAATTTATCGTATACCCTAATGTCCAAATTGTACATATATACCTATTAGGTATATATTGGATATATCTATGGTTATACCAAATGGATGTTCGTATGTCTGTTTCTAATGAATTAATTTCCAAGGTATATGGCATTTAAAAAAAATTAAGACCGGGTCATACCCATGGTCTCATATACGTAATATATTGTATTTCTATTGTAAAAAAAAACATTTCCACGGATGAGTACAACGTACCTTTTACTAATATATATATATATATATATATATATATATATATATATATATATGAAAAATGTCTTCATACGCATTAATTTTTTATTTGTGTCTCTCCTATTTCTATTAATAGCTGTCAAATATGGAATGTTGCCATGCGTGGAATTCTCTTTCCTATTTGCTACTACTACATAATTATAGCCTTGCATGCTACTAATGGTTCATATTTATGGTAGTTATTCTGCATAATTATTTCCAAATCAGTCAATTGTAATGTAATACATGAACACGCATCTAAATGCAATCGAGCGGTCGAAAGGCTAGGAGCCTGGGCACCTAGGTGTCTCAAACTGACTGAGGAATAGTTATTCTTCACCCCCTCTCTATTTTGACATCAAGGCACCGTATTTTTACGTTTCGTAAATTTTGTCTTATTTTGCACATAAAAAGAGAACATAAGAAAATATGTACTCGCCGTAAAAAATATTTTATATTACGTAAAATTACGAATGTAAAAACATAATGTAAAACATACATAAAATGTGATTTTTCTGGTCTTATAACCTATATTTTTGCTTTTTTATACCAAATTTTACATATTGAATCAATATGCATGCAATTATTTATATCCTAAACGTAATTTATTTAGGAAGTGATCGTAAAATTACCTCGGATGAAGAATAACTTTTATATATCCACCTGGTAAGAGCATTTACAACCGTACTTAGAAAAAGTGAGCTTCTAAATGTCCGCGGATGCGTACGACGGACAAGCCTGATCACCCCTCATTTCTCACACATTCTAACCACATTCTTCATTTCAAATCCTCATTTTCAGCGACAACCATTTGATCCACCTATATAAAATAAACTAGCAAACTAGTTACTTGTCATCGCATATGTCGATGACCTCCTTGCCGGAACCGCCGGCCTTGTCGTCATTGACAGCCGGGCGAAATGCTGACTCCTCGTCCTCGTCCTTCTCGTCCGCAAAAAGCTGCTCATGCTTCACGTCCGCCTTCGCCTCGTGGATGAAGTGGCAGTTCGTCGCCACCGTCGCCTCAGATTGGATGGACTCGAGGATGGCCTGCTGCTCCATCGCCTCCTTCGCTTGGGCGAGCTCGAACTCCATCAACACTTCCCCCATTGCTGAATTCGGCCTGCTCCATCATTGACGCCACCTCCTCGTCCGACGTAGGCTCCTCCTCTAACACCTCCACCTCTTCCATCTCCTTGTCTGGCGCCTCCTCCTCCTGGGAGTTTGGAGGCAGGCCGACCATAGCATGGTGCAGTGTGCCTCAATAACGCGCATCTTCGCATGGATCTCCGCCCGACGCTCCAGAGTCAGCAGCTTGTAGTACGTCACCTTGGAGCGGACCGCGGCGGCTGGCAGAAGACGAGCTCAAATTGGAAGTGAGAGAGGAAGAGGAGGGAGCAGCGGCGGCGTGGACGGAAGCGAGAGGAGGAGAATGGCGACGAGGCTAGGGTTGCCTCACTGTCCGGCTTAAATAACTGTGTTTGACCTCTCAGGCGGCGCACCAGAGCTGCTTCATGAATACGTCCTCACCGAATTGGAGGAGGCGCCCGATGGACACATGGCTTTTTGCATGGGTCCCGGCTGTCAGTCTTACATATTGGGCACGTCCGGGCCTCTTCATATCTCTTTCATGTGTAGATTGAATTTGAGGTGTCCCGCTAGTTGGATGGCAATTTCGTGACACGGCCGCCGATGCATAGATAGTTTTTGAGGGATCCAATTGTGGAGGTAATCTCCCGTAAGTTTAGCATTTTCCTGATAACGACACGTGCCAAAGGCGGAGGTGAAGCAAGTAGCCATCCGCCACTCCATAAAAACTCTAATCATTTTGCTCCAGCCAAGCCCATTTCGACACACCACGAGGCACGCACTAGAGCCTACAGCATACATCGTCCGATCGGCCATCGATGGAGGAGCTCAAGCCGGAGTTCACAAAGGACGGCTCCGTCGACCTCCGCGGCCGGC
Organism: Triticum urartu; assembly: GCF_056163025.1. Taxonomy (NCBI): domain Eukaryota; kingdom Viridiplantae; phylum Streptophyta; class Magnoliopsida; order Poales; family Poaceae; genus Triticum; species Triticum urartu. The sequence goes on from NC_141879.1 coordinate 659,578,790, forward strand.
CGGTCGTCGCCGCCCGGACCGGCCGCTGGAAGGCCTGCTCCTTCCTAGTCGGTGAGTGGTCAGTACAGTACCAGGCTCCGCCCGCCATGGATCGACCTCCTTCTGATGAACCCGCGCCGCGCGCATATATATGGATGGACGCAGGGTACGAGGCGTTCGAGCGGATGGCGTTCTACGGGGTGGCGTCGAACCTGGTGGTGTACCTGACGACGCAGATGCGGCAGGAGACGGTGCCGTCGGTGCGCAGCGTCAACAACTGGACGGGCACGGTGTGGATGACGCCCATCGCCGGAGCCTACGTCGCCGACGCCTTCCTCGGCCGCTTCTGGACCTTCACCGTCTCCTCCCTCGTCTACCTCTCGGTCAGTACCATCTCCCCGATTGATCTTCAGTCCAGTGGAGCCCAATTTGATCCGCAATCCAGTATGTTTCACAAGCCACAACGCATCATTGACACTGAGAGCTCATCCTCAGACATGGTTTCACTCACAGCACATCAGTAGTAGTAGTAAACTAGTAACTCTGATGAGTGATGACTCGAACAAGGCACTGCAGTAGAAAACGTACCAGAAATTACCACGCTAGCGGCGGCTATTCGAGAACCACACCATGTCTGAAACTCGCCGGAGAGACAAGTCAGTCAGAGCCCGACGCCGGCAGTAGAAGATTCTTACGGACAATCGTTGTCAGCTCAGGCCGACCAACCAGGACTAGTGTTTTGTCATGACGGTTAGGATTACGACCGGAGAAGAAAAACGCATTTGGATTTCGGAATCTTTCGGCTGGGAGGCGTGGGCGAAAGCTTAGTCCTACTCTGCTTTGCTTATCCTGTTTCTGCGCTACACGTACGGCGGCCCCACCGGCGTCCATCACACAAGGCGTATGCCGATCGCTGTACCCAAAGCATGGCAAAAAGGCTATCATGTCCATGCCAATCCAGAACCAAGATTTATAGTACGGCTGGAAAACCCTTCACATGTGTCACCGTCCATGACAATAATGCTAAGAACTACACTATGAAAATGTCTTAGATTTTGAGACGGAACTGGTAGTATTCATAGTATATCTTAGTACAAACATTAATAATAGTAATATTTTTTGGACAAAACGGTGAATTTTATTGGCTTAAAATGGGCATTAAGAAAGTCATTAAGACCAAAGCTAAGCCTAGATGAGAAAAAATAATACTCAAAGCGATCAGATTCGTGATTGCAAGCTACAATAATGGCCTTATCCGTACAGAGCATCTCATAACACCACAAGGACGCCGAGGTTCTTCAACAACAACGCTTTCAGGATCTAGCCACCCAAAGTCAAAATATAAGTTTTCACCTTGAAGAACCAGTCTGATCATATCTGAGCAATGACTTTAACAAGGTAACGACGTAAAAATATCGCCATTGCCAGGTTTAACCAACTTAGGTCAGACCTAGGCCTTCATCCTAGAGCTCGAGACCGGATGCTCGAGTTGCACCACTATCGACGCCAATCATGGGTTGTCACCACCACTTTTCTACGATCCCAGCAGCTACATGCGACGTGCGACTGTGAACGATGCACAACAATCCTTCTACACCAAACCGTCGTCCATAGTTTGCATTTTTTGCATTCTACTATAATTTACACATAGTGTAACTAAAATAATGTATTTCCTTTAAGAAGAGGATTAAAAAAAACTTACACACAACTTTACACCGAAATTGCATATTATCGTAATATGCAAAAATAATCATATAATCATGAAATTTTGGCACATATTATATAGTATTTGTGTGTATATAATTACACCCAGCCAACCCCCACCCCCCCTAAAAAAATTATAACCAATAAAGGAAATAAAAAAGGAAAAAGAAAGTATGCTGCCTAGAATTAAACGGGCGCAACCAAGACAAAGAAGTCGGCCGGTACCGATTTGACTAAGCAAAACAATGCGCCAATCGATTCCTTGCAGCCCAGCCCAACAACAGAATTAAACAGAAAAAAATGAAACCAGCACAGATCTCGTAGCATGATCCAACGAACAGAAAATTGACTGACCAGAAAATAAAAAGTCAGCTGACTGAAATGTAGCTAAAGTGTTCCGCTTGTGATTCAAAATGGAAGATTCAACATGCAGTAAAAAAACAAGCAAAATTTCACCATTTTTCTTTCAAAGAGTATGAGGAAAAGGGAAAATTTTGTGGTTAGTAAATGTCGGATGATTCATGTTGTTGCAGGGCATGGTTCTGATAACCCTGGCCGTCTCCCTGAAGCCGCTGCACCCGCAGTGCACGGCGGGCGGCGACTGCGCCCCGGCGACGCGGCAGCAGGTCGCCTTCCTGTACGCGGCGCTCTACACCATGGCCGTCGGCGCGGGCGGGACCAAGCCCAACATCTCGACGTTCGGCGCAGACCAGTTCGACGACTTCGACGCCCGGGAGCGCGAGGTCAAGGCCTCCTTCTTCAACTGGTGGCTGTTCAGCTCCTTCGCCGGCGGCCTCGTCGCCGTGCTCGTCCTCGTCTACGTGCAGGAGGAGGTCGGCTGGGGCGTCGGGTACACGATCCCCACGGTCGGCCTCGCCCTGTCCCTCGTGCTCTTCTACGTGGGCACGCCGTTCTACCGGCACAAGCCGGTCACGCGGAGCACGGCGGCCGGCCCGGCGAGGCTGATCGGCAGGGTGCTCAGGGCGGCGTACGCGAACCGGGGATGCCCGCTCACCGGCGAGCTGCACGAGCATGACAAGGCGTGGTACGCCGCGGCCGGGAAGCGGCTTCTGCTCCACACGGAGGGTAACTTCAGGTTCTTGGACAAGGCGGCGATCCGTGAGCGTGAGGCGTGCACGGTGACCGAGGTCGAGGAGGTGAAGCTGATCGCCGGCATGATCGTGGTGTGGCTGGTTACCCTGGTGCCATGCACCATCTGGGCGCAGGTGAACACCCTGTTCGTGAAGCAAGGGACGACGCTGGACCGCTCCGTCGGCGGCGTGCGCATCCCGGCCGCGTCCCTCGGCAGCTTCGTCACCATCTCCATGCTCATCTCGATCCCGATCTACGACCGCGTGCTGGTGCCGCTGGCCCGGCGGCGCACGGGCAACCCGCGCGGCATCACCCTCCTGCAGCGCCTCGGCGTCGGCTGCGCGCTGCAGGCGCTCGTCGTGGCCTGCGCCTGCCTGGTGGAGGTCCGGCGCATGCGCGTGATCCGGGAGCGCGCCGCCCGCGGCCCCCACGACACGGTGCCGATGAGCGTCTTCTGGATGCTGCCGCAGTACGTGCTGCTGGGCGTCGGCGACGTGTTCAACTCCGTGGGCATCCTCGAGTTCTTCTACGACCAGTCGCCGGAGGGGATGCGGAGCCTCGGCACCACCTTCTTCACCAGCGGGCTCGGCGTCGGGAACTTCCTCAACAGCCTGCTCGTGACGCTCGTCGACCGGGCCACCGCCACCACTACCGGGGGGAGCTGGATCGGCGACAACCTCAATGACTCGCACCTCGACTACTACTACGCGTTCCTGCTGCTCCTCACCGTGGCCAACATGGCGCTCTTCGTGTGGGTGGCCATGCGGTACAGGTACAAGAGAGAGTTCTTGGAGGACAGCGGCGCAATGGAGACCGAGAATGAGATGGTGGCCGGCGGCAAGGTAAAGGCGGACCTGCCTGCGCGTCTGCCTGACAACACAACAAGGGACAGAGCATATGTACTGGAGTAGCAGTATATTGTACAGAGTACTTTTTTTAGGGGTTATAAACCAACCTTTATGGATCGAAATCCACGTGTAATGGAATAAAAAAGGATCATGAGGTTGAATCAACCAGGTGTATAGATTCCGATCCAGCGAATGTGAAAACTGGGCTAACCTATCGGCGTCGCGATTAGTTGCTCTGCCTTGAAAGTAAAGGAAACATTAAAAGCTAATGATTGCATTGTATCCTCCACAGCTAGCTTTGTCCATGTCGTTGCTTGGAGTCCGATGCAATTATAAAATTGTGGATCATCAAATCTTCTGCAAGAGCAAGTCCTTTGGGTCACGCTATAGCCTCCAAAGTTGCTTCATCGGTTATCCCTTCTATCACCAGCGCCGAACTACCAACATAATTTCCCATGTCATCTCGACAAACAGTCGCGGCAGCTCCTTTGTTATGAGCCCTTGATACTGCAGCATCTACATGGACCTTCGAGAAACCTGGCGGAGGAGCCTTTGGTCTGACCCTTGCTGGAATTTGCACACCTCGTGTTATCTTTGCGTTGGTTGGTAACATCTCAAGCTCGGAAATCAAACGTGTGATGAACTGGTGAGTGGTCTAGGGGCTTTGAAAGATTTCATCATATATTGCCTTCCTCCTCGCCCATCAAATCACCCATAGTGTCACTGCCAACCGGGTAAGTGTTGCATGCGATACCGAGTCCAACATGGAGAATATCCACTGCTTCGCGTTCGGCTCAGTTGTTTCACATAGATATTCCGCCAGTTCCCCATTAACCAGATGTTGAGTAAACAGGCAATTTCTCGATTAAATTAATCCACGAGTAAATCACTAGCATGACATTGACACAAATAAACGCATACTGATATTCAGTCAAGCTAGCACACACTGCGCTAATTGCAGAAAGATCTACGTATAACGCTAACATGACTAAAACAGAAAACAGTAGGAGCGGGATAAACGAGTTATACCCTCCAGTAGGCCATGGAGAGGCCGCGGCTTTGGTGGCAGCAGCGGCGTCCTCGGCGGCCTTCTTGTCGTCTTCAACTTTCTCGGCGGCGTCACGTTCGACGTCGGTGGACATGGTGATGATGAAGGCGACGCAGACGTAGAGGAAGTAGACGATCGGAAGCGAGCAATCGCGTAATCGCTGCCCAAAAACCTATTCGCCCCTCACCCAGTACAGGAACCAGAAGGGCGTGGTTTCGGAGACCTGCTCTTCCGTCGACCGTGTACGCGGCGGACGGGATGGAGTCACCAGCGGTAGCAGTAGCAAAGGAACGACGGTGGGCGTGCGCGTGGGAGCAGATGTGATCTGTTTGTGGCGGCTAGGGTTAGAAGACACCGCACACTTATATAGGCGCAACCGCGTGGAGAGACATCGGCTCGACCCACGTCCGAGTCCGTGACAGCCCACGATCCGACGTCTCAGATCGTGGCCCAGCTGTCAGAGAACTCTCCGTTAGTGACTGGCAAAAATAAGCGCATAGGTGTGAGCTCGGCTCGGCTCAATCCCGCAACCCGCGGCGCGGCGAGGCATGGCGAGGCGGGCGGCGGAGGAGGAGTGCGCGAGGGCCTCTTCTCTTCTCAAGCTCCAATAGCATGTAGAAGAGAAACCCTTATAAGGAGGTCCAACTCCTCTTCCACTTCCGGGGTGGGACTAAACTTCCCACTACACCTAGTGCCATATAACCCACATGAGCCCTTAGAGATTTTTCAGAAATTGCTATATGGGCCTAGAGCCCATCTCAAATTTCAGCAATCCCCCACCAGATCTCGAGGGCCCATTGTGTCCTCTGTTCCAATTACTGTTTCGATATACCAGTGTTTCAGTGAAGACCTGTTAAGGTTGAGCTTCACCTAGAGCAAGTAGTTACACTCCTTCACAACTGAACAATGGACTATGCCTTGAATTGTCAGTTTGGCGTAAAGAAGTTTCACCACATGTCTTACTAATACCGGGCTGCCGAAGGCTGACCCCTTGGGTGGAGCATATAAGTCACACTCCTGGCCTATTCATGAGCTTACTAGAGATCACCCCAATCTCATAGATTGTGACCAGCAGTCGGGCTCATATAGGTGTGTTCCTCCAAAGATCGCTTTGTAGGATAGCATCTTGCTTATATAAGCTTCGGAACACATTAAGACAGTAGTCATCCCACCATACAGTATCGAGAGTATTGCATCTCCAACGGAGTGGGTTAGTATAGTTACTCTCCTTAGTTCACCACTGGCTTGTTTTCCTAGATCCTAATTCACGGGATCTCCGATCACATAGGTTGGGTTACTACCATGGCAACTCATGTGGGTGTCATACCCATCTCCCTCGATGCATTATCTATCACTACACATGATAGCCATTTCGTAAAGGGATCTGCCAGATTCTTAGCAGTATGGACATACTCCAACGCTATCACTCCGGAGTTTCTTAATTTTCTGACAGCCTTTAATCTCATTCTTATGTGTTTGTTGGACTTCATGTTGTCCTCTGAACTTTTCACCTTGGTGATGACAGTCTGATTATCACAGTTCATAAGGATAGCCGGAACCGGTTTATCAACCAATGGCAAGTCCATCAAAAGATCTCGAAGCCATCCTGCTTCGACACCAGATGTGTCTAATGCTGTTAATTCTGCTTCCATTGTCGATCTCGTTAAGATCGTTTGCTTGCAAGACTTCCAGGAAACAGCGCCACCTCCAAGAGTAAATATATACCCAGTTGTGGCATTCATCTCATCAGCATCAGAGATCCAATTTGCATCACTATACCCTTCAAGTACCGACGGGTATCCTGTATAGTGAAGTCCATAGTTCATAGTACCTTTCAGATAGCGCATAACTCTTTCAACAGCATGCCAATGTACATCACCCGGTTTGGAAACAAACCGGCTCAGTTTGCTCATAGCAAACGCGATGCCAGGCCTCGTTGTGCTCGCTAGGTACATCAGTGAACCAATGATTTGAGAGTATCTCAATTGATCTATAGCCGTGCCTTTGGACTTTCGAATCAACACGCTAGGATCATATGGTGTTTGAGATGGTGTGCAGTCCGGATATCCAAAACGACTCAACACCTTCTCAACATAGTGGGATTGCAGAAGTGTAATCCCACCCTCATTATCTCTCAGTAGCTTGATGTTCAAGATAACATCAGCCACACCAAGGTCTTTCATCTCAAAGTTCTGAGACAGAAATGACTTGACCTCCTCAATGACTTTGAGGTTGGTTCCGAATATCAGTATGTCATCAACATACAAGCACAGTATAACTCCTTCGCCCCCACCATGGCGATAGTATACACATTTGTCAGCCTCATTAACAATGAAACCAACAGATGTCAGAGTTGTATTAAACTTACCATGCCATTGCTTAGGTGCTTGCTTCAGGCCATATAAAGATTTCAGCAACCTACACACCTTTCTTTCCTGACCATTGATGACCCACAAGTATAGGGGATCTATCGTAGTCCTTTCGATAAGTAAGAGTGTCGAACCCAACGAGGAGCAGAAGGAAATGATAAGCGGTTTTCAGCAAGGTATTCTCTGCAAGTACTGAAATAAGTGGTAACAGATAGTTTTGTGATAAGGTAAATTGTAAAAAGCAACAAGTAATAAAAGTAAATAAAGTGCAGCAAGGTGGCCCAATCCTTTTTGTAGCAAAGGACAAGCCAGAACAAACTCCTATGAAAAGCGCTCCCGAGGACACATGGGAATATCGTCAAGCTAGTTTTCATCATGTTCATATGATTCGCGTTCGATACTTTGATAATTTGATATGTGGGTGGACCGGTGCTTGGGTGCTGTTCTTACTTGAATAAGCATCCCACTTATGATTAACCTCTATTGCAAGCATCCGCAACTACAACAAAAGTATTAAGGTAAACCTAACCATAGCATGAAACATGTGGATCCAAATCAGCCCCTTACGAAGCAACGCATAAACTAGGGTTTAAGCTTCTGTCACTCTAGCAACCCATCATCTACTTATTACTTCCCAATTCCTTCCTCTAGGCCCAAATAATGGTGAAGTGTTATGTAGTCGACGTTCACATAACACCACTAGAGGCTAGACAACATACATCTTATCAAAATATCAAAAGAATACCAAATTCACATGACTACTAATAGAAAGACTTCTCCCTTGTCCTCAGGAACAAACGTAATTACTCACAAAGCATATTCATGTTCATAATCAGAGGGGTAATAATATGCATATAGGATCTGAACATATGATCTTCCACCAAATAAACCAACTAGCATCAACTACAAGGAGTAATCAACACTACTAGCAACCTACTAGCACCAATCCCGGACTTTGAGACAAGAATTGGATACAAGAGATGAACTAGGGTTTGGAGATGGATGGTGCTGGTGAAGATGTTGATGGAGATTGCCCTCTCCCGATGAGAGGAGCGTTGGTGATGACGATGGTGATGATTTCCCCCTCCCGGAGGGAAGTGTCCCCGGCAGAACAGCTCTGCCGGAGCCCTAGATTGGTTCCGCCAAGGTTCCGCCTCGTGGCGGCGGAGTCTCGTCCCGAAAGGTTGCTTCTAATTTTTTTCTCATCAAAAGACTTCATATAGCAGAAGATGGACGTCGGAGACCCACCAGGGGGCCCACGAGGTAGGGGGCGCGCCCTAGGAGGGGGGGGGGGCGCCCCCCACCCTCGTGAGCAGGGTGTGGCCCCCCTGGCCTTCATCTTTGGCAAGGATTTTTCTTTGTTTATTTTAAGATGTTCCGTGGAGTTTCGGGACTTTTGGAGTTGCGCAGAATAGGTCTCTAATATTTGCTCCTTTTCCAGCCCAGAATTCCAGCTGCCGGCGTTCTCCCTCTTCATGTAAACCTTGTAAAATAAGAGAGAATAGCCATAAGTATTGTGACATAAACTGAAATAACAGCCCATAATGCAATAAATATTGATATAAAATCATGATACAAAATGGACGTATCAACTCCCCCAAGCATAGACCTCGCTTGTCCTCAAGCGAAAAGCCGATAACAATAAATATGTCCTCATGTTTAGAGGTAGAGGCGTCGATAAAAATAAAATACAGACATGAAGGCATCATGATTATTCTCATAACAACAACGTATATAGATTTTGTCATATGATTACTTATGTTCAAGTGATGATCTATTCACAATGCAAATGTATAAATCATAAACCTTATTGGGCTCCGACAAACTATAATCTCAGTCATTGAAGCAATTGCAATTTATCATAACATCGGAAAGAGTCTATGTCAAAGCTAAAAAACAAGTCCACATACTCAACTATCATTTAGTCCTTCATAATTGCTAACACTCACGCAATACTTGTGGTTATGAAGTTTTGATCGGACACAGAGAAAGATAGGGGCTTATAGTTTTCCCCCACAACCTTTTACCTCAACGGTAATGTCAACAATAATAATTCATGCTCCCCTACATCCAATTAGATATATATATATATATCATGTTCTTTCCAACACGTTGAGCTTGCCAAAGGATAAAATGAAAAGGGAAAGGTGAAGATCACCGTGACTCTTGCATAAGGTAGAAGATAATAATAAAGGATAGGCCCTTCGCAGAGGGAAGCAGAGGTTGCCATGCGCTTTTATAGCTGGATGCACAAAATCTCAATGCGAAAGAACGTCACTTTATATTGCCCCTTGTGATATGAACCTTTATTATGCAGTCTGTCGCTTTTATTACTTCCACATCACAAGATCGTATAAAGCTTATTTCTCCCACACCAATCAATCATACATATTTAGAGCAATATTTATTGCTTTGCACCGATGACAACTTACTTGAAGGATCTTACCCAATCCATAGGTAGATATGGTGGACTCTCATGGAAAAACTGGTTTAAGGGTATTTGGAAGCACAAGTAGTATTTCTACTTGGTGCTGAGAATTTGGCTAGCATAAGGGGGAAAGGCAAGCTCAACAAGTTAGAGGATCCATGACAATATACTTTACCTCAGATATAAGAAATACATAACTCATTACGTTGTCTTCCTTGTCCAACATCAACTCTTTAGCATGCCATATTCTAATGAGTGCTCCCAATCATAAAAGATGTCAATGATAATATATCTATATGTGAAACCTCTCTTTCCTTATTACTTCCTATTAATTGCAACGATGACCAAGGCTATGTCTACCAACTCCCAACAACTTTTAATCATCATACTCTTTCTATGTGAAGCCATTACTCTCAATAAGATCAATATGAACTCTTTGTTTCTTTTTATTCTTTTTCTCTTTTCTTTTATTCACCCAAGATCATGGCAAAATAACCAAGCCCTTGACTCAACACTAATCTTTATTATATATAGCTCACGGACTCAATTACAAAGAGAGATCATAAGGCAAAACTCAAAACTAGATCATGCGATAAACTTTATTCTACTAGATCAAGATACTACTATTAGGATCGAACTAAGAAAAACGGTAAAGATAGGAGTTGTGATTGTGATACGATACCGGGGCACCTCCCCCAAGCTTGGCAGTTGCCAAGGGGAGTACCCATACCCATGTGATTATGTCTCCTTTGTCAGTGAAGAAGGTGGTGGTGATGTTGGCTTAGTTGATGGCTTAGGCTTATCCCTTAATTTGCGCTTGAGGACGGCATTTTGATCCCTCAGATCATCAATCTCCCACTTCAGTGTTAATATCTTTTTGCATAGGTCCTGCTTATTTTCCTGCAAGAGATGAAAAGGGATAAACTCGAACTTTGGTTTCTTTACCCTATCAGGGAGACTTGACTTTTTGAACTCCACGTGCATGTCCCCATGTTGAGGTAATGGTGCTTCATCTTCATCTGAGCTCGTCTCCTCCTTCCCCTTGGGTTCATAGTCCTCTTCTTCCTCCGTGGTCCATCCATCATGTTCCACATCTCCATAGACCTTGGGATTTGCTAAGTAATCATCCACATAGCTTTCTCCTTCCGAATCCTGGGAAGACATGTTGATTTAATCTGCAACGGGACAGCTCGAAACGAAAACAGAGGATATTTGCGTGATATGGGAGTCAAAACCTTCGCGAGGTTATATAATGAATTTTCACCGACCAAAATACGTATCGTGCAAGAAAATGAAGTCCGGAAGGCACACGAGGTGCTCACAAGGTAGGGGGGCGCGCCCAAAGGGGTAGGGCGCGCCCACCACCCTCGTGTCCTTCCCGGACTGCTACTTATTTTTCTATTTTTCTAAATATTCCAAAACAGAGAAATATTGCCTTAAAATTGTTTTGGAGTCGGTTTACTTACCGTACCACATACCTATTCCTTTTCGGAGTCTGAAACGTTCCGGAAAGTGTCCCTTATGTATTCCTCCGGGGTTACGGTTTCAATAATATTGGTTTCAACATTTATGGGATTACCTGAGATATAATGTTTGATTCTTTGACCGTTTACCACCTTCGGATTTGTGCCCTCAAAGTTGTTGATTTTTATGGCACCGAAACGATAGACCTCCTCAATAACATAGGGGCCTTCCCATTTAGAGAGAAGTTTTCCTGCAAAAAATCTTAAACGAGAGTTCTATAGCAATACATAATCACCTACATTAAACTCACGCTTTTGTATCCTTTTGTCATGCCATCTTTTAACTTTTTCTTTAAACAACTTGGCATTTTCATAAGCTTGGGTTCTCCATTCATCAAGTGAGCTAATATCAAATAACCTCTTCTCACCGGCAAGTTTGAAATCATAGTTAAGCTCTTTAATAGCCCAATATGCCTTATGTTCTAGTTCGAGAGGTAAGTGACATGCTTTTCCATAAATCATTTTATACGGAGACATACCCATAGGATTTTTGTATGCAGTTCTATATGCCCATAATGCATCATCAAGTTTCTTAGACCAATTCTTTCTAGACCTATTAACAGTCTTTTGCAAAATTAATTTGAGCTCTGTATTGCTCAACTCTACTTGACCACTAGACTGTGGGTGATAAGGAGATGCAATTCTATGATTAACATCATATTTAGCAAGCATTTTACGGAAGGCACCATGAATAAAGTGTGAACCACCATCAATCATTAAATATATAGGGACTCCAAACCTCGGAAAAATAACTTCCTCGAGCATTTTAATAGAAGTGTTATGATCAGCACTACTAGTTGGAATAGCTTCTACCCACTTAGTAGCGTAATCAACAGCAACTAAAATATGTGCGTATCCATTAGAGGCAGGAAAAGGTCCCATATAATCAAAGCCCCAAACATCAAATGGTTTAATAACAAGTGAATAATTCATAGGCATTTGTTGACGTCTACTAATATTACCAATTCTTTGACATTCATCACAAGACAAGACAAACTTACGGGCATCCTTGAAGAGAGTAAGCCAATAAAAACCAAATTGGAATACCTTATGTGCAGTTCTATCTCCACCATGGTGTCCTCCATAAGCCTCGGAATGACACTTGCGTAGGATCTGTTCCTGTTCATGCTCAGGTACACAACATCTAATAACACCATCTACTCCTTCTTTATAAAGATGTGGGTCATCCCAAAAGTAATGTCTCAAGTCATAGAAAAACTTTTTCTTTTGCTGGTATGTGAAGCTAGGTGGTATAAACTTAGCAACAATATAATTAGCATAATCAGCATACCATGGAGTACTACGAGAAGTACTTATAACATTTAATTGTTCATCGGGAAAGCTATCATTAATAGGTAGTGGGTCATCAAGAACATTCTCTAACCTAGACAAGTTGTCTGCAACGGGGTTCTCAGCTCCCTTTCTATCAACAATATGCAAATCAAATTCTTGTAGCAAGAGAACCCATCTAATAAGTCTAGGCTTAGCATCTTTCTTTTCCATAAGGTATTTAATAGCAGCATGATCAGTGTGAATAGTTACTTTAGAATCAACAATATAAGGTCTGAACTTATCACAAGCAAATACAACTGCTAAAAGCTCTTTTTCAGTAGTAGCATAATTTCTTTGAGCATTGTCTAGAGTCTTACTAGCATAATGAATAACATTTAATTTCTTATCAACTCTTTGCCCTAGAACAACACCTACAACATAATCACTAGCATCACACATAATTTGAAAGGGTAAATTCCAATCAGGTGGCTGAACAACAGGTGCAGAGACTAATGCTTTCTTAAGTATTTCAAATGCTTCTACACAATCATCATCAAAGACAAATGGTATATCTTTTTGCAATAAATTAGTCAGAGTCCGAGAAATTTTTGAGAAGTCCTTAATGAACCTCCTATAAAATCCGGTGTGACCAAGGAAACTTCTTATACCTTTGATGTCCTTGGGACATGGCATCTTTTCAATAGCATCGACCTTGGCTTTATCAACTTCAATACCTCTTTCAAAAACTTTATGCCCCAAGACAATACCTTCATTAACCATAAAGTGGCACTTTTCCCAATTCAAGACAAGATTAGTTTCTTCACATCTCTGCAAAACTTGATCAAGATTGCTCAAGCAATCATCAAAAGAGGAACCATAGACGGAAAAATCGTCCATGAAAACCTCACAAATCTTTTCACAAAAGTTAGAGAATATAGCCATCATGCATCTTTGAAAGGTAGCAGGTGCATTACATAAACCAAAAGGCATACGTCTATAAGCAAAAGTACCAAAAGGGCATGTAAAAGTAGTCTTTGATTGATCTCTAGCCGACACAGGTATTTGAGAGAAACCAGAATAACCATCAAGAAAGCAATAGTTTGTATGTTTGCATAATCTTTCTAGCATTTGATCAATAAAAGGTAAGGGGTAATGATCTTTCTTAGTAGCTTTATTTAATTTGCGGAAATCAATTACCATCCTATAACCTGTGACAATTCTTTGTGGAATCAATTCATCTTTATCATTAGGAACAACAGTAATACCTCTAGGGACACAATGGACAGGACTTACCCACTGATTATCAGCAACGGGATAAATTATACCTGCCTCCAGAAGCTTGAGTATTTCTTTTCTTACCACTTCTTTCATTTTAGGATTCAGACGTTGAGGGAGTCCAGGATTAGGGGGTGTCCAGATAGCCGGACTATACCTTCAGCCAGACTCCTGGACTATGAAGATACAAGATTGAAGACTTCGTCCCGTGTCCGGAAGGGACTTTCCTTGGCGTGGAAGGCAAGCTTGGCGATACGGATATGTAGATATCCTACCATTGTAACCGACTCTGTGTAACCCTAACCCTTTCCGATGTCTATATAAACCGGAGGGTTTTAGTCCATAGGACAGAACAACAATCATACCATAGGCTAGCTTCTAGGGTTTAGCCTCCTTGATCTCGTGGTAGATCTACTCTTGTAATACCCATATCATCAATATTAATCAAGCAGGACGTAGGGTTTTACCTCCATCAAGAGGGCCCGAACCTGGGTAAAACATCGTGTCCCCTGCCTCCTGTTACCATCCGCCTAGACGCACAGTTCGGGACCCCCTACCCGAGATCCGCCGGTTTTGACACCGACATTGGTGCTTTCATTGAGAGTTCCTTAGTATCGTCACTTTTAGGCCCGATGGCTCCTCCGATCATCAATAGCGACGCAGTCCTAGGTGAGACCTTTCTCCCCAGACATATCTTCGTCTTCGGCGACTTCGCACTGCGGGCTAATTCGCTTGGCCATCTGGAGCAGATCGAAAGCTATGCCCCTAGCCGTCAGGTCAGATTTGGAAGTTTAAACTACACGGCTGACATCCGCGGGGACTTGATCTTCGACGGATTCGATCCACTGTCGAGCGCGCCACACTGTCATGACGGGCATGATCTAGCTCTGCCACCGAACAGTGCCTTGGAGGCCGCACCCACATCGGCTTCGACCCTTAATTCGGAGCCAACTGCGCCGATCGAGGATGGGTGGTTGGATGCCTCCTCGGGGGCTGCGATCCCAACGGCGATCGAGCCGAACACCAGCCCCGCACTCCACGAGGCTCGTGACTCCAAGGAGCCAGACTCCTCTCCAGACTCCGAGCCCTCCGCGCCCCTGCCGATCGAATCCGATTGGGCGCCGATCATGGAGTTTACCGCCGCGGACATCTTTCAGCACTCGCCTTTCGGCGATATTCTGAAGACACTAAAGTCTCTCTCTTTATCAGGAGAGCCCTAGCCGGACTATGGCCAGCAAGGTTGGGATACGGACGATGAAGAAATTCAAAGCCCACCGACCACCCACTTTGTAGACACTGTCGACGATTTAACCGACATGCTCGACTTCGACTCTGAAGACATCGACGGTATGGACGCCGATGCAGGAGACGATCAAGAACCAGCGCCTATAGGGCACTGGAAAAGCCACCTCGTCATATGACATATACATGGTGGACACCCCAAAAGAAGGATATGGCGATGGAACAGCGGAGGATGACCCCTCCAAGAAACAGCCTAAGCGCCGGCGTCAGCGGCGCCGCTCAAAATCCCGCCAAAGCAAATACGGAGATTCCGGCACGGGAGATAATAATACTCCGGAGAGTGCCGAAGAAAACCCCCTCCAGCAGGATTCAACACAGGAGGATGGAGAAGCTAGCCCTCATGAGAGAGCGGCAGACAGAGAGGTCGAGGACGATAATTATATGCCTCCCTCCGAAGACGAGGCAAGCCTCGACAACGACGAATTCGTTGTGCCAGAGGATCCCGTCGAGCAAGAGCGTTTTCAACGCAGACTTATGGCCACGGCAAGCAGCCTCAAGAAAAAACAGCAACAGCTTAGAGCTGATCAAGATTTGCTAGCCGACAGATGGACTGAAGTCCTCGCGGCCGAAGAGTATGAACTCGAACGCCCCTCCAAGAGCTACCCAAAGCGCAGGTTGCTACCCCGATTAGAGGAGGAAGCACCTAAACCTACATCACCAGCACATGATACGGCCGACCGGCCACCTGGTGGCCACGACAGAGAGGCCCCTCGGCCCTCCACTCAAGCCGCACCCCGTACCAAGGCACGGGAAAATGCGCCAGACCTGCGAGATATATTGGAGGACAAGGCAAGGCAAACAAGATCGATCTACGGATCGCGTGGGCGCCCCACGACTCGAGATGATAACCGTCACGCCGGATACAACAAATCCGGTAGGGCCGAACACAACAGACAAAGCTCATTTGAGCTACGTCGTGATATAGCCCAGTACAGAGGCGCCGCACACCCACTATGCTTCACAGATGAAGTAATGGATCATCAAATCCCTGAGGGTTTCAAACCCATAAACATCGAATCATATGATGGCACAACAGATCCTGCGGTATGGATCGGGGATTATTTCCTTCATATCCACATGGCCCGTGGCGATGATCTACACGCCATCAAATACCTCCCACTCAAGCTTAAAGGACCAGCTCCGCATTGGCTTAACAGCTTGCCAGCAGAATCAATCAGTTGTTGGGAGGACCTGGAAGCCGCATTCCTCGACAATTTCCAGGGCACTTATGTGCGACCACCAGACGCGGATGACCTAAGCCACATAATTCAGCAGCCAGAGGAATCGGCCAGGCAATTCTGGACATGGTTCCTAACAAAGAAAAACCAAATAGTCGACTGTCCGGACGCAGAGGCCCTAGCAGCCTTCAAGCACAATATCCGTGACGAGTGGCTTGCCCGGCACCTTGGACAGGAAAAGCCGAAATCCATGGCAGCGCTCACGACACTCATGACCCGCTTTTGCACGGGAGAAGACAGCTGGCTTGCTCGTAGCAACAATATGACCAAGAACCCTGGTAATTCGGATACCAGAGACAGTAGTGGCAGGTCGCGTCGCAACAAGCAGAAGCACCGCATTAACAGCGACAAGGCTGAGGATACGGCAGTTAATGCCGGATTCAGAGGCTATAAATCTGGTCAGCGGAAAAAGCCATTCAAAAGAAATACTTAGGGCCCGTCCAGTTTGGACCGAATACTCGACCGCTTGTGCCAGATACATGGCACCCTCGAAAAGCCGGCCAATCACACCAACAGGGATTGTTGGGTGTTCAAGCAGGCAGGCAAGTTAAATGCCGAAAATAAAGACAAGGGGCTGCATAGCGATGATGATGAAGAGCCCCGGCCGCCGAACAACAGTGGATAGAAGGGTTTTCCCCCACAAGTGCGGACGGTGAACATGATATACGCAACCCACATTCCCAAGAGGGAGCGGAAGCGCGCATTAAGGGACGTATACGCGATGGAGCCAGTCGCCCCAAAGTTCAACCCATGGTCCTCCTTCCCGATCACCTTTGATCGAAGGGACCACCGCACTAGCATCTACCATGGCGGATTCGCCACATTGGTTCTAGACCCAATTATTAACGGATTTCATCTCACTAGAGTCCTTATGGACGGCGGCAGTAGCCTGAACCTGCTTTACCAGGATACAGTGCGGAAAATGGGCATAGATCCCTCGAGGATTAAGCCCACCAAAACGACCTTTAAAGGCGTCATACCAGGTGTAGAGGCCAACTGTACAGGCTCAGTTACACTTGAAGTGGTCTTCGAATCTCCGGATAATTTCCGAAGCGAGGAGTTAATCTTCGACATAGTCCCGTTCCGCAGTGGCTATCACGCACTGCTTGGGCGAACCGCATTCGCCAAGTTCAATGCGGTACCGCACTACGCATACCTTAAGCTCAAGATGCCAGGCCCTCGAGGAGTAATTACGGTCAATGGAAACACCCAACGCTCCCTCCGAACGGAGGAGCACACGGCGGCCCTTGCAGCGGAAGTACAAAGCAGCCGCTCCAGGCAGTTCTCCAGTCCGGCCATTAAATGTCCAGACACCGTCAAGCGCGCCCGGAGTAACCTACAACAAGACCGCCTGGCACGTTCCGAGCAGGTGTAGCAATGCGGCCCCAACTCCAGCCCTCGCGAAAATGCGACACCAGTGCTTCGCGTACATAACTACGCTCTAGAAATACCATGGGTACAGGGGGAGGGGCACCATCACGGCACGCCCGAAACACGGCTTAAACCGCACTAGGGCCTGCCGATTTTTTAATTTTCTCTTACTTTCAGGACTCCATTCTTCGGAAGGCATGTCAGGCAGTACAATTGCCGCACAAACGATGCAAGAACCAGGGAAGCAGACAAGCCACGCCGCATTACGGAACTCCCAGGTGGTCTCTATCACGAGCAGTATACCGGTTTCGCATACCATTTCGCAGCCTACCCCTGGAACGGACATGTTAAATAGTCCAATCTTTTGCTTATCGTGTTATTTCTATCGTTTTGCCTTTATCGCAGCCCTTTTTAATAAACAATGCATAGCTTTTGTCTATTTTTGCATTACTCTTTTTTACAAATATATGTTCATTAATGACATGTTGCACCCGTACACTTTGGTACGGCCAAAATACGCCAGGGGCTTTAGTACCCCTCAATATGGTGTGAGAAGCCCGAACACTTTAACAAGTGTGGCACCCCGAACTTATAGCATTATATGCATCGGCTGCGAATCATGTCTTGGGTCAATAGTTGGGTTTGCCCGGCTCCTATGTTTTGGTGCCTTACGTTCCGCTATATCGGCTAAGGTAGCACTAGGAGAACTACTGCGATTGTGCCCAGTTGAGCTGGGCTGAGCACCTCAGTAGAGAAAGCTAAAACTGACTGTCATGATGAAGCGAGAGCTGGTCGCTGTTCGAGAGGTTTTTAGAGTCCCTAAAGACTTATGCCGCTTAGAGCGAGGAGTCGGCTCTGTCCGGCCAAGGCGTGGATAGCGCCCCAAACTCGGTGTTCCGAATACCAGGGGCTTTGCCGAAATTTAAAATTATAGAATTCTATGGCTAAGTGAGAGTGTTCAAGCATTATAGTCCGATTGCCTTGTTCGTTCTGCTGAGCGCCTCCCTCGAAGGACCCAAACATGGGAAAAAGAGCGCTCAGGTTTATCCCGAACACCCCAGCACTAGTGGCACGGGGGCAGAAGCCGACGACTCGCCATCTCTCAAAATTGATAAATGGCCGCACAGAAGGTAATATTTTAAATTCCAAAAGCATTGCTTAGCGCATATGAACAAGTTTTCAACGCATAGGACAAAACGAGCGAGTTTTACTCAAAAATTACATCCCTGGAACATTCATCCGCCATAAGGCGGGCACCCTTCAGAACGTCCTTATAATAATTCTCGGGCTTGTGATGCTCTTTCCCCGGCGGTGGCCCGTCCTTCACAAGCTTCTCAGCATCCAGCTTGCCCCAGTGCACCTTAGCGCGGGCAAGGGCCCTACGGGCACCTTCGATGCAGACGGAGCGCTTGATGACTTCGAGCCTTGGACAGGCCTCCACCAGCCGCCGCACCAGCCCGAAGTAGCTCCCAGGCAGAGCCTCTCTAGGCCACAGCCGAACTATGAGGCCCTCCATGGCCTGTTCGGCCACCTTGTGGAGCTCGACCAGTTGCTTCAGTTGGTCGCTCAGGGGCACGGGGTGTCCGGCCTCAGCATACTGAGACCAGAACACCTTCTTCGTCGAGCTGCCCTCCTCGGCTCGGTAGAATGCGGCGGCATCGGACACACTATGGGGAAGATCTGCGAATGCTCCTGGAGAGCTCCGGATTCGGGTAAGTAACAAGTAACTCACTTTTATATGTTTGCTTTGCATAAAGAATGCCTTACCCGCCGCTATCTTTTTCACCGCATCCAACTCCTGGAGGGCCTTCTGGAATTCGGCCTTGGCAGACTTGGCATTTTCAATAGCCGCCGCGAGCTCGGACGCTCACGTCTTTGAGTCAAGCTCCAAACTCTCATGTTTTTTCATGAGAGCCTCGAGCTCTTGCCGCACCTCGCCAACCTGGGCCTCATACTTCTCCCGCTCGGTGCGCTCCGTGGCCGCCCTCTTCTCGGCCTCGGACAGCGCTTGCTTAAGGGTCACCACCTCAGACGTGGCCCCTACAATAGCCACGATAATCCTGCATTTTTTGCAATTGCACTTTTTTATATATTTAAACAAGGTATTTCTTACCTTCTTTGTCCTCGAGCTGCTTCTTGGCAAGCCCGAGCTCTTGCTCGGACTGCTCGAGGTTCTGCTTTAGCGTGTCCACTTCCGCAGTCAGTGCGGCGGACGCCAGCAGAGAAGCCTACATACGCATATTGACTCCTTTTTGTTAGACTCCTGCGAATTTTATTTGATCCTCTATTCGGCTTTTCTTCCCGAACGCCAAACAGAGCATCAGGGGCTACTGTCTATGCGGTAATATTTTTTTACACATTCTTTACTTACCTCAAAGCCTGTTAAAAGGCTGACACAAGCTTCAGTCACTCCGCTCTTAGCGGACTGAACCTTCTGGACCACCGCACTCATAATGGTGCGGTGCTCCTCATCGATGGAGGCGCCTTTAAGCACCTCCAACAGATTGTCCGGCGCCTCCGGTTGGACGGGGGTCACCGGCTCGGTGGGCTTGCTCCTCTTGGAAGGAGGTCGCCCGCCGGACTCTGGAACCTTTGAAGGTTCCAGAGCGGTGTTCGGCCTAGGGCCGGACTTGGAGCCCTGGGGAGTTCCATCCCCTTTACTCCTGGAGTCCGGGAGGTCGCATTGCGGCTCCTCCAGGACCACCCTCTCCTGGCTTGGAACCTGTTAGGACGCCACCCCGGCATCGTCCGTAGGGCGGGGGGAGGTAGCGGGCGGAAGTGAATTCACGTCCGACGAATCCAGGGAGCCACTCGACGACTCGTCGAGCCCGGCCTTGGGCGGACTGCATAGATATATTCGACATAAGGAAAAGCTGTGCAATAAAGGGACACTACGAGTTACTCTGGTGTCCGAACACTTACGATCTCGCCGGGCGCTTGGCCCTGTGCGGCCACTCCTCTTCGCCGTCGTCGGCATTGGTGGAGTAGTCCGAAGGAAGGGTCTTCCCCTTCTTGGACCCTTCGGCCTCCCCGGTCGGGGCGGCCTTCCTCTTCTTTCCCCCCTCCGCTGGGGGGGAGGTTTCTTCTTCATCCTCCTCGTTTTCACGGGAGGAGTGCATCTCGGAGCCGTCGGATGATGAATCCGACACCTCCAGGCGTCGAGCACTCTTTCGAGTCCCTGTGGCCTTCTTCTTGGCCTTCTTCTCCGGCACCACATAGGGTGCCAGAACCAGCAGCTTCGCCAAGCGAGCATCAGCTGGGTCTTCGGGCAAAGGAGCCGGACAGTCAATCTGTCCGGACTTCGCCTACCAGTCCTGTCAAAGGTAAGGGAGCTTAGATCCCGCATAGAGTCAAACTATGAAAAACTAATACCCTGTAAAAGGTACAAATAGCTTACCGCACTAGCGTGACGCTGTGTGCTGAATCCGCGGTCCTCGGAAGCGGATGCGGGAGCCTCGGCGCCCTTGAAAAGCACCTTCCAGGCATCTTCGTACGTCGTGTCGAAGAGCCTGCTCAGAGTTTGATGCTGCGCCAGGTCGAACTCCCACAGATTGAAGGCCCGTTGTTGACAAGGGAGGATCCGGCGGATGAGCATAACCTGGACTACGTTGACAAGCTTGAGCTGCTTGTTCACCAGGGTTTGGATGCATTTTTGCAGTCTAGTCACCTCTTCTTTGCTGCCCCATGACAGGCCCGTCTCTTTCCAGGACGCGAGCCGCGTCGGGGGTCTGGACCGGAACTCGGGGGTTGCGACCCACTCAGGGTTGCGCGGCTCGGTG
The DNA here is from genome assembly GCF_056163025.1 of Triticum urartu. NCBI lineage: Eukaryota > Viridiplantae > Streptophyta > Magnoliopsida > Poales > Poaceae > Triticum > Triticum urartu. Next base: position 659,600,018 of record NC_141879.1, read on the forward strand.
ATGTAAAACCACCCCGATTGACACCCCTTCAGGATCTCCATAAAGGAGCCCTCGAGCCATAGGACGTTGGGCATCTTGCCCGCCATGGTGCCTCCGCACTCCACCTGGTTGTCGCGCACCACCTTCGGCTTGACATTGAAAGTCTTGAGCCATAGGCAGAAATGGGGGCGGATGCAGAGGAAAGCCTCGCACACGACGATAAACGCCGAGATGTTGAGGATGAAGTTCGGGGCCAGATCGTGGAAATCCAGGCCGTAGTAGAACATGAGTCCCCGGACGAATGGGTGGAGAGGAAAGCCCAGTCCACGGAGGAAGTTGGGAAGGAACACTACCTCTCATGGGGCCTTGGGGTGGGGAGGAGCTGCCCCTCTTCGGGAAGCCGGTGCGTGATGTCGTCAGACAAGTATCCGGCCTTCCTCAGTTTTTTGATATGTCCCTCCGTGAAGGAGGAGACCATCCACTTGCCTCCCACTCCGGACATGACTGGAGAAGGTCGAGGTGGGGAATGCGGGCTTGGGCGCTAGAGCTCGAGTGCGCGGAAGATGGATAGGCAAAGGAGGAAGAAGGCATAGGTAAAAAGGTGGATCCTTATCCCCTTATATATGGGCGGATGCGGCTATGCGTCCCCACCAGCCTGATAAAACTTGCTTATCTCCCAAGCGTCGTAATCAATGGCGTGGTTGGGTTACCCACATCCGTATTGATGAGAATCCCGCAAATAAAGGGAACACGATCTCTGCTTTGACAAGACGTGCCAAGGAAACCGCCTAGCGAAACACGCTGAGGTGGGGGGGGGGGGTAAAAACGATTCGAATAAAGGTTTGGTCGTAGTGTGATGTCACGCTACAGAATACGTCAGCAGATTAGATTTGTGTAAATATTATTCTCTCTACGGCAATATGTGGAAACTTATTTTGCAGAGCCGGACACTATCCTTTGTGTTCAAAATCTTCTATGAAGTACTTGGGGGAGGAACCCGCCTTGCAATATCGAAGACAATCTGCGCGCCGGACTCGTCATCATTGAAGCCTGGTTCAGGGGCTACTGAGGGAGTCCTGGATTAGGGGGTGTCCGGATAGCCAGACTATACCTTCAGTCGGACTCCTGGACTATGAAGATACAAGATTGAAGACTTCGTCCCGTGTCCGGAAGGGACTTTCCTTGGCGTGGAAGGCAAGCTTGGCGATACGGATATGTAGATCTCCTACCATTGTAACCGACTCTGTGTAACCCTAACCCTCTCCGGTGTCTACATAAACCAGAGGGTTTTAGTCCATAGGACAGAACAACAATCATACCATAGGCTAGCTTCTAGGGTTTAGCCTCCTTGATCTCGTGGTAGATCTACTCTTGTAATACCCATATCATCAATATTAATCAAGCAGGACGTAGGGTTTTACCTCCATCAAGAGGGCCCGAACCTGGGTAAAACATCGTGTCCCCTGCCTCCTGTTACCATCCGCCTAGACGCACAGTTCGGGACCCCCTACCCGAGATCCGCCGGTTTTGACACCGACAGACGCCATTGAGGATCACGAACTGGTTTGGCATCTGCTTCCAAATTTATTTTATGTTGACATAGAGTGGGACTAATGCCCTTAAGATCATCAAGAGTATATCCAATAGTAGCACGATGCTTCTTCAGAGTTTTCAATAATCTTTCTTCTTCATGCTCTGAAAGGTTAGCACTAATAATAACAGGATATATCTTCTTTTCATCAAGATAAGTATATTTAAGATTATCAGGCAACAGTTTAAGCTCGAACACGGGATCACCCTTGGGTGGAGGAGGATCCCCTAAAATTTCAACATGCAAATTGTGTTGCAGAATAGGTTCCTGTTTAAAGAATACTTCATCTATTTCCCTTCTTTCATTCATGAACATATCATTTTCATGGTCTAGCAAATAGTGTTCTAAAGGATCACTAGGAGGTACGGCAATAGAAGCAAGACCAATAATCTCATCCTTACTAGGTAATTCTTCCTCACGATGTTGTTTACTAAATTTAGAAAAATTAAACTCATGAACCATATCATCCAAGCCAATAGTAACAACATTCTTTTCGCAATCTATCCTAGCATTAACAATGTTCAAGAAGGGTCTACCAAATATAATGGGACAAAAGCTATCTTGCGGAGAAGTAAGAACAAGAAAATCAGCAGGATATTTAGTTTTCCCACACAAGACTTCAACATCTCTAACAATTCCAATTGGTGAAATAGTATCTCTATTGGCAAGTTTAATTGTGACATCAATACCTTCTAACTCAGCAGGTGCAATTTCATTCTTAATTTCTTCGTATAAGGTATGCGGTATAACACTAGCACTCGCACCCATATCACATAAGCCATAATAACAATGATCTCCTATTTTAACAGAAATAACAGGCACGCCTACCACAGGTCTATGTCTATCTTTACCACAAGGTTTAGCAATTCTAGCAGTTTCACCTTCGAACTGAATAACATGCCCATCAATATTATCAGACAAGAGATCTTTAACAATACCAATATTAGGTTCTACTCTAACTTGCTCAGGAGGTGTATAAGTTCTAATATTGCTTTTACGAACAACAGTTGAAGCTTTAGCATGATCCTTTACTCTAACAGGGAAAGGTGGTTTCTCAACATAAGAAGTAGGAACAATAGGATCATTATAAGTGACAGTCTTTTCTTCAACTTTAATAGGTGCAGCTACTTTTACTTCTATGGGAGGATGATATTTAAACCACTTCTCCTTAGGGAGATCAACATAAGTAGCAAAAGATTCACAGAAAGAAGCTACTATCTCAGAGTCAAGTCCATATTTAGTGCTAAACTTATGGAAAATATCGGTGTCCATAAAAGATTTAACACAATCAAATTTAGGTGTCATACCTGACTCTTTACCTTCGTCGAGGTCCCAATCTTCAGAGTTGCGTTTAATTCTATCCAATAAATTCTATCTGAATTCAATAGTATTCATCATAAAAGAGCCAGCACAAGAAGTATCGAGCATGGTGCGATTGTTATCAGAAAGCCGAGCATATAAATTTTGAATAATCATTTCTCTTGAGAGCTCATGATTGGGGCATGAATATAACATTGATTTAAGCCTCCCCAAGCTTGAACGATGCTTTCTCCTTCGCGAGGCCAAAAATTATATATATAATTGCGATCACGATGAACAGATGCATAGGGTAATACTTTTGATGAAATTCCAATTTCAATCTTTTATAGTTCCATGATCTCATATCATCACATAGCCTATACCATATCAATGCGTCTCCCTTCAAAGATAAAGGGAAGACCTTCTTCTTAGCAACATCATCGGGTATACCTACAAGCTTAAATAATCCACAAACTTCATCCACATATATTAAGTGCTCATCAGGATGCTTTGTTCCATCTCCTGTAAAAGGGTTAGCTAGCAGTTTTTCCATCATACCCGAAGGAAATTCAAAAGGAGTTTCATTTTCAATAGGTTCAGTAGGTTGAGGAGCAACTCTTTGCTCTACTGGACGGGGTGAAGATACCCCGAACAAGCCCCTCAGAGAATTACTTTCCATAGTAACAAGTGATAGTAAATTTCAGCACACTATATAAATTTTTCCTTACCAAATTCCACCTACCAAAGGCGCTACACTCCCCGGCAACGGCGCCAGAAAAGAGTCTTGATGACCCAAAAGTATAGGGGATCTATCGTAGTCCTTTCGATAAGTAAGAGTGTCAAACCCAACGAGGAGCAGAAGGAAATGATAAGCGGTTTTCAGCAAGGTATTCTCTGCAAGTACTGAAATAAGTGGTAACAGATAGTTTTGTGATAAGGTAAATTGTAACGAGCAACAAGTAACAAAAGTAAATAAAGTGCAGCAAGGTGGCCCAATCCTTTTTGTAGCAAAGGACAAGCCGGAACAAACTCCTATATAAGGAAAAGCGCTCCCGAGGACACGTGGGAATATCATCAAGCTAGTTTTCATCACGTTCATATGATTCGCGTTCGATACTTTGATAATTTGATATGTGGGCGGACCGGTGCTTGGGTGCTGTTCTTACTTGAACAAGCATCCCACTTATGATTAACCTCTATTGCAAGCATCCGCAACTACAACAAAAGTATTAAGGTAAACCTAACCATAGCATGAAACATGTGGATCCAAATCAGCCCCTTACGAAGCAACACATAAACTAGGGTTTAAGCTTCTGTCACTCTAGCAACCCATCATCTACTTATTACTTCCCAATGCCTTCCTCTAGGCCCAAATAATGGTGAAGTGTTATGTAGTCGACATTCACATAACACCACTAGAGGCTAGACAACATACATCTTATCAAAATATCAAACGAATACCAAATTCACATGACTACTAATAGCAAGACTTCTCCCTTGTCCTCAGGAACAAACGTAATTACTCACGAAGCATATTCATGTTCATAATCAGAGGGGTAATAATATGCATATAGGATCTGAACATATGATCTTCCACCAAATAAACCAACTAGCATCAACTACAAGGAGTAATCAACACTACTAGCAACCTACTAGCACCAATCCCGGACTTCGAGACAAGAATTGGATACAAGAGATGAACTAGGGTTTGGAGATGAGATGGTGCTGGTGAAGATTTTGATGGAGATTGCCCTCTCCCGATGAGAGGAGCGTTAGTGATGACGATGGTGATGATTTCTCCCTCCCGGAGGGAAGTGTCCCCGGCAGAACAGCTCTGCCGGAGCCCTAGATTGGTTCCGCCAAGGTTCCGCCTCATGGCGGCAGAGTCTCATCCCGAAAGGTTGCTTCTAATTTTTTTCTCATCGAAAGACTTCATATAGCAGAAGATGGACGTCGGAGACCCACCAGGGGGCCCACAAGGTAGGGGGCGCGCCCTAGGAGGGGGGCGCCCCCCCACCCTCGTGAGCAGGGTGTGGGCCCCCTGGCCTTCATATTTGGCGAGGATTTTTCTTTATTTATTTTAAGATGTTCCGTGGAGTTTCAGGACTTTTGGAGTTGCGCAGAATAGGTCTCTAATATTTGCTCCTTTTCCAGCCCAGAATTCTAGCTGCCGGCATTCTCCCTCTTCATGTAAACCTTGTAAAATAAGAGAGAATATCCATAAGTATTGTGACATAAAGTGAAATAGCAGCCCATAATGCAATAAATATTGATATAAAAGCATGATGCAAAATGGACGTATCAACCATCTATCACAAAGCCATCTGGCTGTTCCATATAGATTTCCTCATTCAGCTCTCCATTCAGAAAAGCCGTCTTAACATCCATCTGGTGGACGAGAAGACCATGCGAGGCCGCTGTCGGTGTCAAAACCGACGGATCTCGGGTAGGGGTCCCGAACTATGCGTCTAGGCCGGATGGTAACAGGAGGCAAGGGACACGAAGTTTTACCCAGGTTCGGGCCCTCTCGATGGAGGTAAAACCCTACGTCCTGCTTGATTAATATTGATGATATGGGTAGTACAAGAGTAGATCTACCACGAGATCGGAGAGGCTAAACCCTAGAAGCTAGCCTATGGTATGATTGTTGTTGTGTATGTTGTCCTACGGACTAAAACCCTCCGGTTTATATAGACACCGGAGAGGGTTAGGGTTACACAAAGTCGGTTACAATGGTAGGAGATCTACATATCCGTATCGCCAAGCTTGCCTTCCACGCCAAGGAAAGTCCCTTCCGGACACGGGACAGAGTCTTCAATCTTGTATCTTCATAGTCCAGGAGTCCGGCTGAAGGTATAGTCCGGCCATCCCGACACCCCCTAATCCAGGACTCCCTCAATAGCCCCCGAACCAGGCTTTAATGACGATGAGTCCGGCGCGCAGATTGTCTTCGGGATTGCAAGGCGGGTTCTCCTCCAAATTCCGTGTACCTGTTGAATAAAGTCCGGTTTCTTGTAGATGTTGCGCTCCTTGGCTTCTACGCACAATAATGGCCGCTTCCCATGTGTCAAACGAATATGAAAAGTCTGAGTGTTTTTACATTCACACCCCTAGCCGCGTAAATGAGCTGACCTATTTAAGGGGACGAGGATTTAGATCCAAACCACATCTTCCCCCCTTCGCGAGTGTTCATCAGAGCGCATCCAACAAAGGTCCATTCCACCATGGCCAGCCGCCGCGACTCCTCCTCTCGCCCTTCCAGCCCTCAGCCTGGATATTGGGAGAGATGCTCCATCCTGCATAGCGAGCTAGTGACGCTCCAGACCAAGGGATTTCCCCCGGCCTATATGGTCCCGGTTCGAGCCGGCCTTGCCATCTATAATGGCGGAGAGCAAGCGGAGAGTGCCCTAATCCCTCCAAAGGAGAGCGGGTGTGCCTCGTCCCTTATTTAATAAGGGGGCTCAGATTTCCAATCCATCCATTTCTCCGGGGGCTCCTGGAGTTCTATGGCCTCCATCTACACAATCTCACGCCTGCCTCCGTATTGCATATCGCGGGCTTCGTACCCCTCTACAAGCTGTTTTTGGGTATCGAGGCTCATTTTGGGCTATGGAAAAGGTTATTCTGCCTTGTGCCCCGCTCTAAGGAGGGGTCAATGTATCAAGTGGGCGGAGCCGAAGTGTGGCGCATCGCCGAGACCGGATATCTGTCCGGAACCCCAAAGAAGGTGTCCGAAGACTGGCCCTCGGAATGTTTTATATAGAAGACGTCCCGCTGCCGGATCCTGTCCGGATCGGCCTCCCTGAATTCGACAGTGCTCCCTTAAAGTAGCGCCTAAGCTGGCGTCCATGGAGCCCTCAGAGGGAAAGTGACAGGGACATCATTTACCTGATGGGCCGAATAAGATTGTTAGCCCATTCTGGACTAACCATGATCGGGGTTATGGCTGAATGCATTATGCGGGGGGTGCAACCACTTCAGTATAGAAGCCACCCCATGTGGGACTTCAACGGGGAGGATGACGCCACCCGCTACGGCCGTAAGGGGCCGGATTCAGCTGCCGCTCTACTAAAGATCTTGTCCACTTTGTATAAGGGAGAAGAGGAGGAATTTCTCCTCGTCAACCCACAGGGTGGATTCTCTATGCACAATCCCCCAAGCTGGGTAAGCGGTCGTATTTACTTGCCCATCCGTTTTGTATTCCCATTATTAAATATTTAGTCTGACGACTTCAACGCAGGAACTGTGCCGGGCTGTTAAGGAAATAAGCAGCCCTCCTCCACAACCCGAGGACCTAGGACGGTCCCTCGACCCGGCCTCTCAAGAGGATCCGGACATATCTGTGGAGCTGATTGATGGAGTGTTCCATCAATTGAGCAAGGACAACGCCTTGGTGGCCATTACGGCCGATTACCCAGGGCTAATCCCGGCCTCCCAGGTAACTGAGATCGAAGTCCCAGTACCCCGAATAGGTGTCCGCCCTCTTGTGTTTTCAGTTTCCTGATTACAACCGAACTTTGCAGGGGAGGTTTTTAAGGCGGAAGGCCGAACCTGCGGCGACAAGCCAACGAGGGGCCGCAGGGCCCCGTGGGCAGAAAAGAAGTGCAGTCCGGACCAAGGCGTCAGCGCAAAGGTATGGCGCGCCCCCTTATCCCAGGTGTTATACCTTCGAGGCACATTGACACTCATGCTCTCTTTAGGACAAAGAGACCTCGCCGGACTATATTCGGAGAGGCTGCCAATCGCGCCTCCACCAGCCAGGCTCCAAAGCCTAGTCCGGAGGCGGAGGCGAACGCAAGGCGCGCGCCAGACGCTCCTCCGACGGAGGATGTGGACGGGTTGTCTGCCACCAACTCTGAGGTGGAGAGTGCCATGAACCACAGGTGTCGCCGGACAATTCTTCGCGACGCTTGTTTCCCCCAAGGGGCGTTAGATGCCTTCAACTCGGGAGATGCGTACCTCCGTGCCGCTCAAAATGGTCTAGCCAGAGCCATGGAGCAATATGTAAAAGACATACAGGTAAGAAATTTTTTGTAATTATATATATATACCAGTAGCCCCCGAGACTTGAAATAGTTAGAATAACTGATTTAAGGATCATTTGTTATGCAGGTTCTTACAGAAAAGAATTCCCTACTGTCCAAGGAGCTGGAAGAGTGCAAAGCCCAACTTGAGGCCGCACTAGCCGCGGCAGGGGAGCCCAAGGAGACCCCCTCTGGTAATATACACTTCGAAAGATAAGTATTTTGCGAAGCACGGTATGGGTGTGAATCTGACAAATGAAATTGCAGATGGCGCCGGATTGAATCCAGAAAGGCAACACCTCCTATGCCAGCTAAAGGCTGGTGAGAAGGTGCTGACAAAGGTGAGGCGGGAGAAGAACGATCTCCAAGATGCCAACACCAAGCTGGGCGTCGAGTTGAAAGATGTTCGTGCCCAGCTGTCAGACTCCGTGAAGGAGAATCAGCGGCTTCGGCGTGGCATATTTAGTAAGTGCTTGAACGAACCTTTGAAAGAAAGTTCGGCGGGGAAGTCGACTAACAGAGCAATGTCTGTAGGTGTGCTAACAGGTCATCCTGCAAAGGAGATGCCCGGTTCTATGGGTGACCTTCTTCCCGAGCTCTCGCAACTGCTTGATCGAGTTCGGCAGGCGATGCAAGGCGTCGCCCAGGCCCTGTGGCCATCCGTCTCCATGCCCGAAGGTCTTGGAGAGCTTGCGGAGAAGCTAAAGGGAGCACGACGGCGCTTCTGATTGTGGAAGATATCGACCTGCCGTCAAGGCGCTAGGGAGGCCTGGGCCATGGTGAAGACGCGGTACGCAAAGGCTGACCCCAACCACATGGCCGAGGTCAGTCCTGTAGGGCCTGATGGGAAGGAGATCCCTGTAAGCTTACTATACAGCCAAGTAGAGTTGGCCGCAAAGTATTCCCAACAGGACTGTAAATTAGACAGCCTGTTAGATGGTATTGAAGAGGAATACAATCAGTCAAAATGACTATGTAATTTAATTGACATTTATAATGCCTTCTAGTCGGATTGTAGATCATTTGTCATGGCCAACCTTTTCGCTTCAGCCTCGGGACCTGACGGTCCGGAGTGTGTCCGAATTCCCATGCGGTTATATAGGAACCGGGGAATGCATGGAGACCAGGTGTAGGGGTCATTAGTGCATGAACAGACAAGTGCCCGACAAGTTATGTTATATTACATGGTTAGTAAGAAACATCTTCCAGGGAGAATAGTTCCGTTAGGGGTTCCTTTCCCCGGGAGGCATGCCCTAAGGTGCATGTCCATGCTGCGAAAAGAAACGCAGGAAAACATCTGGGGGCGTATAGATAAAAATAAAAAAGATCATCTTTAGTTCACCGACCGAATATTCCCTTAAGAACGCTAGCTTTCGGCTTCACCCAGTCTGAGGTACACGTCCGGCTGACCCGGCAGTAACAATCGCAGAGGTGCTCCCTTTACCACCTAGCCGAACAATCGGGAACGTAGGGGTAAGCACAGGAGCCAGGCAACCCAGCTTGGCCAAAACTTAAGTCATATCGATGCATATAATGGTGAATAAAAGGTACATGCGGAAGTGTGACACATGTGTTGGGCATGAAGCCCGTAGGAATAAGCTTCTGTTTAAAGAAGCCCCTAGGTTTAATGAGCGCGGATAGCGCGTCACTTTATGAGCCTTTAAAGTCTATAAGAGAGAGAGAGAGAAGAAGAGAAATGTAAGACAAAAAATATATAAAAAATGGACTGAGGAAGGAGACGAACACAGAGTCCGGCGCTAGGCGTAGAATCTTCGGAGACGGGCTGCGTTCCATGGGTTCGGCTCGAGTCGGTTATCCGATGCATCCCGCAGGCGGTACGCTCCACCAGTCAGGACTTGGTCAATTATGAAGGGACCTTCCCACTTGGGCTTGAGTTTGTCCTTTTTCTTGTCCGGTAGTCGTAGAACTAATTTGCCAACGTTGTAATTTTTGGCCCGTACTTCTCTGCTTTGGTATCTTCGAGCCTACTGTTGATAGAATGCGGAACGGGCTTTTGCCACGTCACGCTCCTCCTCCAATGCGTCCAAGCTGTCCTGCCGATCGATCTCGGCTTCTCTTTCTTCGTACATGCACACTCGAGGTGAGTCATGAATTATGTCGCAAGGCAAAACTGCCTCTGCGCCGTACACCATAAAGAATGGTGTGTATCCGGTGGTGCAATTCGGCGTGGTCCGCAGCCCCCAGAGTATGGAGTCGAGCTCCTCTACCCAGTGCGTGTTAGATTCCTTGAGGGACCGCACTAATCTGGGTTTGATGCCGCTCATGATAAGACCATTTGCACGTTCGACCTGGCCATTAGTTTGTGGGTGATAGACGGAAGCATAATCGAGCTTGATGCCCATGTTTTTGCACCAGAGTTTTACCTCGTCGGCCGTGAAGTTCGTGCCGTTATCAGTGATGATGTTGTGGGGGACGTCGTAACGGTGTACAACCCCGGATATAAAGTCTATCACCGGTCCGGATTCGACCGTCTTAACAGGCTTGGCTTCTATCCATTTGGTGAACTTATCCACCATGACCAGTAAGTATTTTTGCTTGTGGGTTCTGCCTTTAAGGGGTCCAACCATGTCAAGCCCCCAGACCGCGAAGGGCCAAGTAATGGGGATAGTTTGGAGGGCGGTGGGTGGCATATGGCTTTGGTTTGCAAAGAGCTGGCAACCGGTGCATCGTTGGAGCAAGTCCTGAGCGTCTGTCCGGGCCGTCGGCCAATAAAAGCCCGTACGGAAGGCCTTGCTTACAAGGGACCGAGCTGCAGCGTGATGACCGCCGAGTCCGGCATGAATTTCAGCCAGGAGGTTCCGCCCCTCCTCTTTGGAGATGCACCTTTGAAGGACTCCGGTAGTGCTTTTCTTATAAAGCTCTCCCTCGTGGACTCTGTAGGCTTTGGATCGCCGCACTATGCAGCGTGCCTCATTTTGGTCCTCGAGGAGTTCCTGCCTAGTAAGGTAGGCGAGGAATGGTTCTGCCCACGGGGCGATGACGGCCATTATTACGTGGGCTGAAGGTGTTATTTAATTGGCAGAGCCTCCGATTATGTCAGGATGTTCGGTGTCGGGAAGTGCGGTTGGGTCCGGACTGTTATTGTTCGGCTCCCCTTCCCATACTACGGATGGCTTGAACAGCCTTTCCAAGAAGATGTTGGGGGGGACTACATCGCGTTTTGCACCGATGCATGCCAGGACATCTGCCGCCTGATTATTTTCCCGGGCTATATGGTGAAATTCAAGCCCCTCGAACCGAGCTGACATTTTTAGGATGGCATTGCGGTAAGCTGCCATTTTTGGATCCTTGGCATCGAAGTCTCCATTTATTTGGGATATTGCGAGGTTCGAGTCCCCGCGCACCTCTAGGCATTGAATGCCCATGGATACTGCCATCCGGAGACCATGTAAAAGGGCCTCATATTCGGCTGCATTGTTGGAGTCCGTGTACATAATCTGGAGTACGTATTGAACTGTGTCTCCTGTGGGGGACGTCAAAACGACGCCGGCCCCCAGTCCGGCCAACATCTTGGAGCCGTCGAAATGCATGATCCAATTTGAATATGTGCCGCACTCTTTAGGGAGTTCGGCCTCCGTCCATTCTGCGACGAAGTCGGCCAAGACTTGCGACTTGATGGCTCACCGTGGCTTATAAGTTATGTCGAACGGGAGGAGCTCAATGGCCCATTTTGCAATCCGACCCGTTGCGTCACGGTTGTTTATAATATCGTTAAGTGGTACTTCCGAGGCTACTATTATTGAACACTCTTGAAAGTTGTGTCGTAGCATCCGGGATACCATGAATACCGCGTATGCAATCTTTTGATAATGTGGGTACCGTGATTTGCAGGGAGTGAGGACAGTGGACACATAATAGACCGGCTTTTGAAGGGGGAATTTGTGTCCGTCCGCTTCTCGTTCGACGACGAGCACTGCGCTTACAACCTGATGTGTTGCTGCAATGTATAATAGCATTGGTTCGCCAATGTTTGGCGCGGCCGGGACTGGGTTTGTTGCCAGTATGGCTTTTATTTCGTCGAGTCCGGCCGTGGCTGCATCCGTCCATTTGAAGTGTTCGGTGCGCCGAAGGAGGCGGTAAAGGGGTAGGGCCTTTTCTCCCAAGCGGGAGATAAAGCGGCTTAGAGTCGCCACGCATCCGGTTAACTTTTGTATTTGTTTGAGGTCCTTTGGGATATCCAGTTGTGACAGAGATCAGATCTTGGCTGGATTTGCTTCAATTCCTCTACCGGATACAATGAAGCCCAAGAGCTTTCCGGCTGGAATGCCAAAAATGCATTTTTCCGGGTTGAGCTTGATGTCGTATGTTCGGAGGTTATCAAATGTGAGCCTCAAGTCGTCTACTAGAGATTCAACATGTCTTGTTTTGACGACCACATCATCTACATATGCCTCCACTGTTTTGCCGATCTGGCTTGCCAGACATGTCTGAATCATGCGCTGATACGTTACGCCGGCATTTTTGAGCCCGAAGGGCATCGTGTTGAAGCAGAATGGGCCGTATGGTGTGATAAATGCCGTTGCGGCTTGGTCTGGTTCTGCCATCTTGATTTGATGGTAGCCGGAATATGCGTCGAGGAAACACAATGAATCGTGTCCTGCGGTAGTGTCGATAATTTGATCGATGCGGGGGAGGGGAAGGGATCCTTTTGGCAAGCCTTGTTAAGGTCTTTAAAATCAACACACATGCGCCAGGATTTTTCCTTCTTTGGTACCATCACCAGGTTTGCTAGCCAGTCCGGATGTTTTATATCTCTGATGAATCCGGCCTCCAATAGCTTTGCTAGCTCCTCTCCCATGGCCTGTCTCTTAGGTTCGGAAAAACGCCGAAGAGCCTGTTTGACAGGTTTGAATCCTATTTGGATATTTAAGCTGTGCTCGGCCAGCCTGCGTGGGATTCCTGGCATGTCTGAAGGGTGCCAGGCGAAAATGTCCCAGTTCTCTCGTAGGAACTCTCGTAGTGCGGCGTCTACATCAGGGTTTAACTGTGCCCCGATGGAAGCTGTTTTATTGGGGTCCGTTGGATGGACTTGGAATTTGACTATTTCGTCCGCCGGTTTAAAGGAGGTGGACTTGGATCTTTTGTCGAGTACCACATCGTACCTATTCACCGTAGAGCGCAGCGCAGTCAGTTCCTCGGCCGCTAGGGCTTCGGATAGTGCCTCGAGGGCCAGTGCAGCTGTCTTGTTTTCGGCGCGGAGTGCTATGTCCGGATCACTAGCGAGAGTGATGATCCCGTTAGGCCCAGGCATCTTGAGCTTCATGTACCCGTAATGGGGTATTGCTTGGAAGATTGTAAACGCTTCCCGCCCTAGCAGAGCGTGATAACCACTGCTGAACGGAGCCACATGGAACGTGACCTCTTCGGACCTGTAATTATCCGGCGTGCCGAACACCACATCTAGTGTGATTTTTCCTGTACAGCGTGCTTCCTGACTGGGGATTATTCCTCTAAAGGTTGTGCTGCTTCGCTCAATGCGGTTCCAGTCTATTTCCATTTTTGAAGTGTTTCCTCATAAATGAGGTTCAATCCGTTGCCGCCGTCCATGAGTACCTTGGTAAGACGAAAGTCGTCCACTATTGGACTGAGGACCAATGCGACTGGTGCTCGGGCTGTTCAGAATTTAGGTTCATCACTGGTGTTAAAGGTAATAGCCGTGTCACTCCATGGGTTTATTGTTGCTACTTGGTAGACTTCGGCAAGGCTGCGGAGTGTCCTTTTTCGCATATTATTTGATGCGAAAGTCTCGAAGACTGTTAATACCATATTGGTGTCTCTGGGGTGGCTTTCTGTGGCCTCCAGAATTAGGAGATTTTCGCCAATTTTGGCCACCTGCCGGAGTATCCAACATGCTCTGAGGCTGTGAGTTGGTGTGGCGTCCTCTGTACTGTGAATTTTACAGGGTCCATTGAGCCATCCTTCCAGTACGGTTCCATGCCCTGTAGAGGGTTTTTGCTTTTCAGTGCTTGACCCGGGTGTCTGGTGATGATGCACCCTTTTATTTCAGACTGGGTTTGTATTCAGGGCCAGATTGTCCCAAAATTTGATTTTGGTTTTCCAGGCGCTTTCCATCGCACAGTACTTTCGTACAATGGACGCCAAGTCAGCAAAGTGTGTAATATCACGGCGACTTATGGCGTTGAGTATTCCCTTGTCCGTGCAATTATTGCAGAAGATTGAGATTGTGTCTTCCTCGCGGCAGTCCCTTAGCCTGTTCTTAACCAGGAGGAATCTGGCCCAGTAATGATGTACTGTTTCATTGGGCTCTTGCCTGATTTTGGATAGATCGCTTATGTTGGGGTGGGTGGGTGGAATTAAATCCGAAGCCTCACCCCATCTGAGGCTCAGAGGCCGAGGAATTTCCGAACTCGAAAATTTGGATTCCTGGATGTTGTCCAATGAATCCAGCCCGTCGCCTGACTCTAAGTTCAGGTCTTGAGTGATATCCTCCCCTCCGCGGGTATCCGGCTTGGAGGGATCGGGAATCCGGACGTAGCGAGTCCTTACGATAGATGAAGGGTCGTCGCGCTGTCCCTCTACCACGGCAACGTGATGGGTGACTTGGGGAGAGTTAATCTCTCTCTAATCGGGTTTAGGCCCAATCTGGTCGTAATCCGTAGCGACTCCCAGGGCGGCGAAGCGATCCAAGAGCTCATTTATGGAGGAGAGCTCCATTGGATCTAACTGCTCGGCGAGTTCCGAGTTGACATGAAGATTGTTTTTGATGGCTCGAGAGGTCATCGTCGGCGCAGAAGCCGAACAGGCGGTCATAAGAAAACCACCTAGCCGGAGGGTTTGGCTGACAGCCAAAGCTCCCTTAGCAACGGTGCCGTCTTTAAAGACGGGGTGAGGCATCCTTCCTGATGGCGATGACACAGAGGAACTCTCAATGAAAGCACCAATGTCGGTGTCAAAACCGGCGGATCTCGGGTAGGGGGTCCCGAACTGTGCGTCTAGGCCGGATGGTAACAGGAGGCAAGGGACATGAAGTTTTACCCAGGTTCGGGCCCTCTCGATGGAGGTAAAACCCTACGTCCTGCTTGATTAATATTGATGATATGGGTAGTACAAGAGTAGATCTACCACGAGATCGGAGAGGCTAAACCCTAGAAGCTAGCCTATGGTATGATTGTTGTTGTGTATGTTGTCCTACGGACTAAAACCCTCCGGATTATATAGACATCGAAAAGGGTTAGGGTTACACAAAGTCGGTTATAATGGTAGGAGATCTACATATCCGTATCGCCAAGCTTGTCTTCCACGCCAAGGAAAGTCCCTTCTGGACACGGGACGGAGTCTTCAATCTTGTATCTTCATAGTCCAGGAGTCCGGCTGAAGGTATAGTCCGGCCATCCGGATACCCCCTAATCCAGGACTCCCTCAGCCGCCAATGAGAGTAATACTCTAATGGTGGTCAGTCTAGCCACAGGTGAATAAGTTTCGAAGAAATCTTCATAACCCTTGGCCACAAGCCTAGCCTTGTACTTTTCAATCGTACCATCGGGCCTAAGCTTCTTTTTGAACACCCACTTAAATCCCAATGGTTTGCAACCATAGGGACACTCAGTGATCTCCCATGTCCCGTTAGCCATGATGGAATCCATCTCGCTACGGACCGCATCCTTCGAGTAGTCAGCTTCTGGAGAGGCATACGCTTCTGAAATAGAAGTAGGAGTATCATCCACGAGGTACACGAAGAAATCAACACCAAAAGTCTTTGCAGTCCTTTGTCTCTTGCCCCTACCAAGAGTTTCCTCGTCATCCTCCTCGGGATTTTCATCATGTGTTTGTTCATAATATTCCATAGGGATGGCAGGTTCAGGAGTCTCCTCAGATTTCTGTCTAGAAGTGCTTTGCATATCTCTCATAGGAAAAATATCCTCGAAGAATGTAGCATCCTTAGACTCCATAATTGTACCAACCTTCTGGTCAGGTACCTCATATTTCACTATTAGAAATCTATAGCCAACGCTGTTCTTAGCGTAGCCCAAATTAACGCAGTACACAGTCTTTGGTCCAAGCTTACGCTTTTTGGGGATCGGCACATTGACTTTCGCCAAACAGCCCCAAGTACGCAAGTACGAGAGTGTTGTCCTTCTCTTTGCCCATTTCTCATAGGGAGTAATCTCATTATCCTTTGTCGGAACTTTATTCAGGACATGACATGCCGTTAATATAGGCTCCCCCCACCATGCCTTGGATAAACCTGATGTATCTAACATGGCGTTAACCAAATCATTTAGAGTACGGTTTTTCCACTCGACAACCCCGTTTGACTGGGGTGAATAGGGAGGCGTTCTCTCATGAATAATGTCATGTTCCACACAGAAGGAATCAAACTCACTCGAGAAGTACTCTCCACCACGATCTGACCGGACTCGTTTAATTTTCTTTTCAAGTTGATTCTCAACTTCTACCTTATAGATTTTAAAGTAGTGTAGAGCCTCATCTTTAGTATTTAACAGATACACATAGCAATATCTAGTGGAATCATCTATCAATGTCATGAAGTATTTCTTTCCACCTTTAGTCAACACACCATTCATCTCACAAAGATCAGAATGTATGAGTTCTAATGGTGCCAAGTGTCTCTCCTCCGCGGCCTTGTGAGGCTTGCGAGGTTGCTTAGCTTGCACAGATGAAAGGCACTTAGAACCTTTGGCTAAAGTAAAACTCGGGATTAAATCCAACTTGGCTAGCCGCGTCATAACACCGAAACTAATGTGACAAAGACGTGAATGCCAAACTTCAGATTCATTAACATTCGAATGAACATGGTTCACGACTTTATTACAAAAATCTGCGAGGGAAAGGCGGAAAATCCCTCCGCTCTCATAACCTTTTCCAACAAAGAGTCCATATTTCGTAACAACTAATTTATTAGACTTAAAAACCAACTTAAACCCTTCTCTACATAGAAGGGAGCCACTGACGAGGTTCTTCTTGATGGCGGGGACATGCTGCATGTTCTTCAGCTGCACGATCCTTCCCGAAGTAAACTTCAGATCGACCGTGCCAACACCATGAACAGAAGCACTCGCGCCATTCCCCATTAATACGGACCCGTGGCCTGTGACCTGGTAAGAAGTGAACAATGAAATGTCAGCACACACATGTACACCTGCACCTGTGTCCACCCACCAATCGGTGGGCTGAAACACTAAAAAAACAGTAAATAAATTACCGTACCCAGGTGCACCATTCTCATTGTTGTCCACAATCATGTTGATGGATTTGGAGTCCTGTCCTGACTTCTTGTACTTGTTTGGGCACTTGTTGGCCCAATGTTCAACCGAACCACAAGTAAAGTAGCCCTCATCCTTCTTGTTCTTCTTGAAGGTCTTCTTACCCTTCTTCTTAAAGTCGGTATTGTGTTGGACACTGTTCTTTCCCTTGGGCTTGTGGGAGTTGAAGTTCTTCTGGTTCACCATGTTGGCGACAGAAGTCCCTTCAGCCCCTTTTCCGTGCGAGTCCTTTGCCCTTGAATTCTGCTCAACACTCAGATGGCCAATGACATCCTCCATAAAGAATTCATGCCTCTGATGTTTCAGAGTGGTGGCAAAGTTCCTCCAGGAATTAGGGAGCTTAGCGATTATGCAGCCCGCGACAAACTTGCCCGGTAACTCGCACTCAAGAAGTTCAAGCTCCTTAACAATGCATATTATCTCATGAGTCTGCTCCAATACAGGACGGTTTTCAACCATCTTGTAATCGTGGAACTGCTCTATAATATACATCTCGCTCCCGGCATCGGCGGCCCCGAACTTAGATTCGAGCGCCTCCCACAAGTCCTTGGCGACATGCACATGTAAATATGCGTCGACCAGTTTATCTCCGATCACGCTAAGAACTGCTCCGAGGAACACAACGGTGGCCTCCTTGAACGCCTTCTCCTGTTCAGGAGCAATCGTTCCCGTGGAGACACCGATGACCCAGAACACGTTCATAGCCGTGAGCCATAAAGTGGTCTTAGTCTGCCAACGCTTAAAATACGAACCGGTAAACTTATCCAGTTTCAGTGCAGCGGCAAAGCCACTTGCCGAAAAATTCCTACACATAATAGGTTTTTGGATTGTAGAGTAAATAGGCAATTTCTCGATTAAATTAATCCACGAGTAAATCACTAGCATGACATTGAAACAAATAAACGCATACTGATATTCAGTCAAGCTAGCACATACTACGCTAATTACAGAAAGATCTACGTACAATGCTAGCATGGCTAAAACAGAAAACAGTAGGGGCGGGATAAACGAGTTATACCCTCCAGTAGGCCATGCAGAGGCCGTGGCTTTGGTGGGAGCAGCGGCGTCCTCGGCGGCCTTCTTGTCGGCTTCAGCTTTCTCGGCGGCGGCACGTTCGGCGTCGGTGGACATGGTGATGATGAAGGCGACACGGACGTAGAGGAAGTAGACGATCGGAAGCGAGCCGTCGCGTAATCGCTGCCCAAAAACCTATTCGCCCCTCACCCCGTACAGAAACCAGAAGGGCGTGGTTTCGGAGACCTGCTCTCCCGTCGACCGTGTACGCGGCGGACGGGATGGAGTCACAGGTGGCAGCAGCAGCAAAGGAACGACGGTGGGCGTGCGCGTGGGAGCAGATGTGATCTGTTCGTGGCGGCTAGGGTTAGGAGACACCGCACACTTAGATAGGCGCAGCCGCGTGGAGAGACGTGGGCTCGACCCACGTCCGAGTCCGTGACAGCCCATGATCCGACGTCTCAGATCGTGGCCCAGCTGTCAAAGAACTCTCCGTTAGTGACTGGCAAAAATAAGCGCATAGGTGTGAGCTCGGCTCGGCTCAATCCCGCAACCCGCGGCGAGGCGTAGCGAGGCGGGCGGCGGAGGAGGAGTGCGCGAGGGCCTCTTCTCTTCTCAAGCTCCAATAGCATGTAGAAGAGAAACCCTTATAAGGAGGTCCAACTCCTCTTCCACTTCCGGAGTGGGACTAAACTTCCCACTACACCTAGTGCCATATAAACCACATGGGCCCTTAGAGATTTTTCAGAAATTGCTATATGGGCCTAGAGCCCATCTCAAATTTCAGCACCAGATGCATCGTGCCATGGAACACTCAAGCAGAGAATGACGCCATGAGTCTTCTGCACCACATAGCCCACAAGTGTTCATCATGGACATGTTCCGATAAGCTCTCACATCCTCGGTAAGAAGAGATTGCTTTGCCAAATGCAATAAGAACATATGAATTTTGCCAGGCACTTGCATTTTCTAAAGGAGCTTCCATGAGGCCGTGTCTAGATCATTACTTGATGACCCTGTTGTCCCGTCGAGCCATGCTTCCCTTCTTATCTTTGTGTCAATCATCATTCTATATGCCGAACGTACTATTTTTTTTTTGTTTTTCTTGAAATGCCATGCCCATGAATCTGCCATATCCCATGGTGCATAGAGGAATGCTCAGGATAGCTGGCATGTCCATTAGGAGGCAAACCTCCTAAAGGCGCTCCAAGTTCCAGGTCGAGGAGTTGTGATCAATTAGTTCGGAGACATATTCCGGGGGGTCGTTCGAACGACTACCATAAAGGCGCAACATTTCATTACTGGATATCCAGTTATCCGATCAAGTCCTCGTGGTTTCACCATTGCCAATCCGCCTTATCAAACCTTGCTTTAAGACATCTCGACCTTTGATGTGGCTTGTCGTTGTTTAGGTTTTCGTCCGGTTTTCCTTTAATAAACCAAGCAGTCAGGTTCATGTACCGTCTTTCTTCTTACAATGTACTCTCTCTTTCCAAAAATACTTGTCAAAGATATGAATAAAAATGGATGTATGTAGAATTAAAACACACCTAAATACATCCATTTCTGCGCCAAGTATTTTAGACGGAGGGAGTATATAACAGCTCTCCTGTGAGTGAGGCGTTTTGGCTCTCGGCCTTCATGGAGGCCGATTTTTTGAAAAATTCAAAACTCAAACTTTTTAGTTTAAAAGAATCTGGAAAAATTGTACAAGTAAACAAGGATGTTATGCCTATGTGTGTAAAATTTCAGAACAAAATACATTAAAATGTGATCGGTACAAAAAGACAAATTTATCTCCTAGGAGGATGAATAGTATCATGTGTTTCGTTCTCTTTTCAGCGTACAAAAAAAACAAATTCACGACCTTGAAATAAGATTTGTCTTTTTTGCATAGTCCTCATTTCAACGTATTTCGTGTTGAAAATTTACACACTTGTGCATTATGCCACCATATATATCTATGCTTTTTTAGATTTTTTTTTGAAATGTAAAAATATGAATTTTGATTGTTTCAAAAACCGACCTCATTGGAGCTCGGCCTCCAAAAGGGATTTTCGCTCTCCTGTTATCGTTCAGAAAAAAGAAGTTTCTTTGCCCCCCAATGGAGAACTGCCCCAGATGTACATATTCACCCGGAGATTGCTTCTAGCCCCCCCCCCCCCCCCCCCCCACACACACACACACAGAGTGAATCCCTCCACCAGTCCTCCGCATCTCTCGCAAGATCCGGACCTCCGGCCGCCTCACCCTACCCGGCGAGCTCGCCAAGCACAAGCACGCCGTCCCTGAGGGCACCAAGATCACACCCTCTTGTCTTAGGTTTCGTCTGGTTGACCGCCGGTGCTAATTACTGCTGCTCGCCAGCCTTGTAGTATCGTCAGTGATTCTGGGAATTTATGTATCGATGTGCTGCTACTTTTGGAATTATTGCCTGGTGCATGTCTGAATAGTACTGATGCGTTTGCAGTGCGTGAGTTTTTCTTTCTTGTTTGTGGTGTCTGAATCTATGCTGCTCTGCTCTGCTTGCTTATCGTATGGTCCAGTATATATCCATTTGCTGTTACTGGATTCCATTCCATGTCTAGTGTTTTTCTACAGATGAACCATGCTTTGTGGTGCAGTCTCAATTATTGTCTACTGGTTTATCTTAACCATGAATTAATGTTCCCAGCATGTGTGCCGTTTTGAGAATGAAATCATTTCTGGAATGACTAGAACTTGCTATTATTGCACACACAAAAAATGGTTCTGCACTTTGCATTTATTTGATACAGATGTAAAGAAACACAAATCCCAGAATGAGAACAATTATAGTACTAACTAAAGCGCTGCATATAAATCGCAGGATCGTGTCTTGTACAAACTTGGTTTTTCAATCCTGTTCTGAATTTATTGAGTCAGGGCTTCTTTTCCTGCTTCATGTTCCCCTGTAACCTAGCCAGCAAACGCGAGGTATGCATCTCTGATTGCACGCATCTCTGCTGCTGCATCTCCTGTCAATGTTCGTTCTCGAGGCTGTTGCTTTGAGCAGGATATGCCAAGCCTCAACGCTGAAACCAAGCACTTCTGCGTTCTAATAGTATTGTTCTCGTGTTGTTCGTTGTGCATCCAGATTGTTGGGTCAGCTACCTCCAAGGTTCTATCTAGAAGAGCATCCTCGACAAACTTATGCAGATCCAATGAATCTATGAACCTGTCATCTGTTGGGCGCCTTCCAGTGAACATCTCAAGCAGCAATATGCCAAGACTATAAATATCACCGTGAGTTGAGACCACAGAGCCTTCTCCATACTCTGCAATTATGCAACATTTCGTGGTTAGAATGCCATATTTACGTGCGAAGGAAAGATAAAATCAGAAGATATTTCAATTACCTGGAGCAACATAGCCAATGGAACCTTTTATCCCAATTGTGCTATATGAAGTTTGCATCCTCTCGCTTGTATTTTCTTGAAGGATCCTTGATATGCCAAAGTCTCCAACGCGGGCGCTCATGTCGTCAGCAAGAAGAATGTTGCTTGGCTTAAGATCACAATGGATTACCAATGGTTGACAATAGATGTGCAGATATTCTACTGCGTCCACAATATTGATAGCAATATCAAGCCTCTGGGCAAGGCTGAGCGTGTTGTTTGTAGTGGGCTCTTGAGATTTTGGGTGGAGCCAACCATCCAAGTTACCATTTGGCATGAACTCAAACACCAATGCCTTGAACTCTTGACCTTGGTGGTCAACGCTTGAACAAGAAGTAATGATATTTATGAGACAACGATGCCGTATCCTTCTCATGGCTTCACATTCAACCTCGAAACTCTTGGAATACCTGGATTGACCGAGGTTAAACACCTTGATAGCCAATGTTCTGTCCTCATTTGCCAAAACACACTTATAAACTGCACCGTAACTTCCTCTCCCAAGCAAGTTAATATCTGAAAATTCGTTAGTTCCTCTCATTAATGCATGATAGGGGATTCTTTCATAATGGTTCTCAGCATCTGAGTACTGCACTAGTATCTTCTGGCTTTGTCTGAGCTTCCTACGAAGTATCCAAACAAGAACAAGAACCAAAACTGACAACAAGATTGTTCCAGCTGTTGCTAGCGAAATTACAAGAGACTTTGACATCCTTTTTCTGTTCTTCCTAATGCGGCTTGTGGAACATGGAACCAAGTGAAGTTGAGGTCTACCACCACACAGATTGGTATTCCCAGCAACAACTTCTACATAAGTGATGTTTCTGAAAACACCTCCATCTGGCACCTCACCTTGCAAATTATTAAAGGACAGATCCAATTTGGACAATGAAGTCAAATTCTGTAGAACTGCCGGGATTGATCCAGAAAAGTCATTGTGTGCTAGGTACAGTTCCTGCAGGTTTCCGATACTAGCAAGGGCCTCAGGAATATTACCAGAGAGCTTATTCATGGTCAGATTCAGTTTACTGAGCCCCTTAATATTTGTCAGTGATCGAGGTATGCTCCCCTCGAACAAATTATTGTCTAATAATAACCAGTCCAAGACTATGCAATTCTGAATACTATCCGGTATCTTGCCAGACAACTGATTTCCTGATAGAATCAGTTGGTTGAGGTTTGCCAAGCTACCAACCTCATTAGGAAGGGGTCCTGAAAGGGAATTGTATGACAAGTCCAAGTACCAAGAAAGGCCAGATAATTTCAAAATCTCTCTGGGTATTGAACCGTTAAGTCTGTAGTTTGTTGACAAATCAAGTAAGAATAGGTTTTTCAGCTCCCCCAGGCTTGCTGGAATGGGCCCCTCCAAGTTTCCGTAGTATGCATAAAGCCTGTTTAACTGTGAGAGGTTCCCTATTGACGGCGGTATGAGGCCAGACAAGCTATTGTTATACAAGGCTAGCTCAACCAAGTTTTCCAGCTTACCGATGCTCTCTGGGATCACTCCGGAGATATAATTGTTTGCTATTGCAAGCCTGGTGAGACCAACCAAATTGCCTATGTCTGCAGGAATAACTCCAGTGACCCGACTGTCCAGTAAGTATAACTCTTGAAGAGTCGTTGAGAGGTTAGTAACTGAAGCTGGCAGCAATCCTTCTAAAGAGTAGCCGCCGAGTGACAAGAAGCGCAACTGGCTGCAGTTTGCCAAAGAAGTGATGAATTCCCACCCTTTGTTATCATTTGCTTCAAGCTTAGTGTCAGACAAGTGGAGATGTTGGAGAGCTTGCAACTTCCCCAATGTTGGAGGCACATACCCACTAAATCTATTGAACCCCAGGCTGAGTTGTATGAGGTTAGATAGATTAGATATTGAGGAAGGGATGGTCCCCGCGAAGTAATTATTACCCAAGTAAAGACCATTTATCTTGGGGAACTTGTTGTCGATATCATCCAGAATGCTTCCATACAACATATTGTGACTTATATCAAAAACTTCCAGCGACGATAAGTTGTAGAGAGAAGGTGGAAGCATACCAGAGAGGTTGTTTTGGGAGAGACTGAAAAACCGCATGGTCTGGATGCTTCCGAGCACTGGTGGGATTGAGCCAACTAGCTGGTTGGCAGAGAAATCCAGATATCGTAGATAGGACAGATTGGCCAAAGACCCCGGGATGGGACCTGTGAAACTGTTGTTCCTCAGCGAGATCACTGCTAGGGATATGAACTTTTCGCCGAGCTCAGCTGGGATGTGGCCGCCAATCTTGTTGTTGTGTAGTCCCATTTTGTTCAGCCTAATGCAGGAACTCAGGTTT
This sequence comes from Triticum urartu, assembly GCF_056163025.1. Lineage (NCBI taxonomy): Eukaryota > Viridiplantae > Streptophyta > Magnoliopsida > Poales > Poaceae > Triticum > Triticum urartu. Next base: position 659,623,919 of record NC_141879.1, read on the forward strand.
ACAGGGAACTTGCCGGAGAAGGAGTTGTCGTTCAAGTCTAGCCTCTGTAGGCGACGGAGGCGGCCGAGGCTTGCTGGAATCTCCCCATGGAACCAGTTGAAGCTCAGGTTGAGCATCCGCAGGAACGTGAGGTTCCCTAGGGCTGGGGAGAGTACTCCGGCGAGTGCTCTGCTGTCCAAGCTCAGCTCCACCACCCGCGCGGGCCTCCGGTGGCTGCATGTCACGCCTTCCCAGCTGCAGAAATCAGCACTGCTATTCCAGGAGGCCAGCGAGCTGCCATCGCTGACTTGTGCTTTAAAAGCAAGCAACGCGGCCTCATCGCTGGCGATCACCATGACGATCATCAGGAGCGCTAGCAATGACCATAGGAAACTCATGACCCCCATTGCCATGCCCCTCTTGGTTTGGTTGGCAAGTAGCAGTAGCCTGCTCCATATATACAATTTTTGGTCTTGCATTATTGCCTTCTGCCAGTTGCAAGCGGTGTGCTAATATTTCAACAACTCCTAAAATCGCTGTTTATGTCCCGTCACTTTCATTTCCCAGCAATAATTTAGACCTTCTGTCCCTCTTTTGACAACTTGGCAGTTACTAAATCTCAAAACTGTCCAACATGCAGACATTTTCAAAGGTGTTATCCACCCGTCAACAATGGCTGCTAAATAAGGATAATGCCAATCGGCATGGCAGTTGGTGAGATGGTTTTCGTCGGTAAGTGTAGACAAATATGATAAGATGGTAGGTTGGTTAATCTTAGATTCCTTTGTAGCAACATGATTGTAACTGAGTTTGGCTACTCAGTTTGAAATCCAGTGGGTAGAATGGTTTTCTGTTTCAGAACTGATGTGGGTAGAATGATGGATCCATAGGTACTCTTGCGTCCACCTGGGTTGTTCCTTCAGAATACTATCAAGGGAAAAGCTCAACGTTTCTGCTTTGAAGCGGCGTCCATTTCTGCATGATTACAATGGGGTTGAACAGAACAGCAGTAACCTCATGCCTTGACGGTATATGTTTGCAACTAGCTTTACTTAATTGCTGCATACTGAGATTGGGGTGATATATGCACTCACTTTTCATGTTAGCGATATATGTTAGTCCATACAGAGTCATGTATGTCGATGTTGTTATGTATACAGTTTTTTTTGTGCCGTCGTTATGTATACAGGTAAACTAAATTGATATATCGGGTTGTACTGCTAACAGTTCGGGAGGTCAACATTTTTGCCATATTTAGCGACTTTTTAGGATGTTTTATTGGCATCTCGTTGTTGAAATCTCATACATGATCTGAGGAGAGCATGTGTTTTTGTTTGAGTTAAATTTCTCAATAGATGGATGCGTGATGTAAATATGATAGCATCTAACAGTAATATTTTCATGTTTCAGAACCTTTGCTATTAATAATAACTGAAAGTCTCAAACTACTTTTGTAGTTTGAGGAGATCAATAACTGCCAGTGCTCTTTGTCAAAAAAAAAACTGCCAGTGCTCTTAGTTTTAAACCTAAAATCACTCTGAATTCAATGCATTTCTACAAAAATAGATAGGTTCATTTACGTTGAATCTTAACAAAAGAAATGAGCAGTGTATGCTAAGCCAAAGAGGCTTCCAAATAATTAGTTAATTCAGCGAAAATGAGTTCAGAGGATTAAATATGACACTTCCCTTTTCCTGGATGGCACACTTTGCTTCATTGGATTTTTCTGTATCATGCAGACCATTCCTAGTGCCCTCCAGATTTTCTGGTATCAAGAGATATATGGAGGAAATGACTGTATTATATTTACAAAAATACTTCCAAAACCATAAGGTGGAGTAAAGGTACCTAAATCTTTCGAGGTTTTCCTCCAATTCCGCACTTCAAAGTTTTTTTTGTTGACAAATTGCTCTTTTAGTTTGATCAGATGTTGTCCACGATTGATTTAAAGCCAAACCATCAATAAAATGGTGGTTTGCTGTGAAATGCTTACACACAGATTGGCCTTATACCCAACATCTAATTTAGTTGCCTGTTTTTCAAATATTCTCTGTCATGGCATGGCTTGCAAATTAAAACGTCAGATTTAAAATATGATATTCAGAACAAATCCTTTTTCAGTTTATGTGAACAACCCTGTATACATGTTCAATTGGAAAACCAAGATTAACCATTTTCTCAGCTTACTCTGGGAGATACAGCCTTCTTCGAATGTATATACCATTATTTGCTCCTCTGGAGACATGTAGCTGTAACATGGTTTGATTGGAGATTGAGTAAGCAAATTATTTTCTATCGCCTGGAGTTGCACCCCTTCCTTATTTTGGCTCATCTGCCAAATATAGATACGGTCAACATGTAAGCACAGATCAAAGTTGAGATCTGATCAGTCACACTGAGATTTATGTGCAAATTTGTTTTTTTTTCAAAGGTATACAGTACAGGACAAATACATGCTCAGGAGGTCGTCGCCTGGGATTAGGAAGCTTGGAATGCCGAGTGTTTGGCCCGCTCTACCCTGTAGCGTTTCAGCTCTTTGATTGCCGCCAGTAGCACATGCAAACACACTGGCGCAAAGAATGGCTGCAAAAAGATCACCAAAACAGAATGTCAATTTACATGGTAGTTTGGACTTTAATGACGCTGCATGTATGGTTAGATCTACTGCGTTATCATTAAACACTTTCCAAAGGCACAACTGTCGAATGACAGAACGAGTGATACAAAGTCGTACTAGAATGGAAGGAACATGCAGCATGGGAGTTATTTTTTTTTCGAAACGGAGGCAACAGCAGCATGGGAGTTATTAGCGTGTAGGGCTTGCATGCAACATTGCACAGCTCACATAAGAGGAGATTGTTGCTGCTGTTGCTGCTAACTATGATGCTATAACATTGGTTTAAAATCCACGGTTGAAGACAAATGATGACAAACTCACATAATGAACAATTAGTAAGTACCAACCTGCCAATTGTAAACTTAAACGAGGTCTATAATTCAGCGAATCCTAACCGTGTAAATTGCATAGTAGTGCTCCACGGAAGCATGGCTGATTGACATAATGGACGGATGGAAAAACGCGTCCTCGGCCAAAGCCCTCGCCCTCGTTGCAGACACTACTGCAGAACAGCACAATGTTAACAAAACCTTTCCAAGCTCCACGCAACATCTGCGATAAAATGCGTCCTAAACATGCCTGCCGAGGAGTCGCCGATTCCGAGAGTGGCCTTTCTTTGAGCTAAACTTGCAGGTTCAAGAGAAAGCTCAACCTGGAAAACATGCATTGCTCGTCAGAAGCCTGAACGAACTTGACCTCACGATGAACTTGTGAAGTGATTTCATACTATAACCAAGTAAAGAACTAGAGATAAAAGACAACCATGTACAAGCGTGCAGGTATACATGGGAACGCATGACAAAGTAATAACAATGGACACCATGAGTGTTCAGGGTTATAACTTATGAGGCATGAGGAGTTTTGTTTGAATATCCTGCTGCTTACTCAGAGTCAAAACGGTAGCGGAAAAATAAATAAAATAAGCACTGCTACACATGACCGTGAACTATATATCCATTTAGCAAGAGTGGTAGAGGAACAAACCTGCCTCCCAATCTCATCCATAACAATCATTCTTGGGAGCGACTGGACCTACCAACACAAACAACTTTCGTGAGTATCTGTGTGAGGAACAGCATTTTATATTGTGTCATTCAGAACTTCTGATGTAGTACCAAGCTGGAAAGAGATCAAGTACGATTACAGAATGCACTGTTTAACTGAGGGTTGTCCATGAAGGATGCTGTCCAACTGAACGTACTTTCAAAGTTGACAAGAGATTCCAAGGTGGCGACACATGACAAAAGGTTGGAGCATGCAAATCCAATTCCCTGTAAGAGTTATGAAGCAAGAAACCCAATAATAACTGTTAGCGCCTTTGAAGATAACTCACAGCTACAGAACATCATACTCTAAATTCTGTCCCCGGAAAGGAGTCGGCAGAACTGTAACATATTCAGGCATCTGAGTTGAACCGAATCGAGAAGGCTTTTATACCTTGAAGGCTTAGGCTTTGTTAGACAAAATAGGGTTTGGAACAATGCTCGATATCCTTGGTGGGTACGGCTGTCATATATTTATAAGAGGAAACCGTACAAATACAAGTTATGTTACAACACGTATATCTAATATATACTTAGTCTAACACCCTCCCTCAATCTTAACTATGTCCTGAAACACTCAGAAGGTTAAGATTGCGACAACATCCTTCAAAAGAAGGCAAGGGCAAGGGTTTAGTGAAAATATCAGCAAGCTGATCCTTAGAAGAAACAAACTTAATCTGAAGGAGCTTCTGAGCAACACGTTCCCTCACAAAATGATAGTCGACTTCGATGTGCTTCGTTCGGGCATGAAATACTGGATTGGATGAAAGGTATGTGGCACCGATGTTATCACACCAAAGAACAGGTGGCTGAGTTGGGGAGACCTTCAACTCTCGAAGCAACGACTGCACCCACATGATCTCAGCTGTGGCATTAGCAACAGCTTTGTACTCAGCTTCGGTACTACTCCGAGACACCGTAGCTTGCTTGCGAGCTTGCCAGGCGATCAAGTTAGGCCCAAAGAACACAGCATGTCCCCCCGTGGATCGCCGATCATCAGGACTACCAGCCCAATCGGCATCAGAAAATGCTGAGATCAGTCCAGAACGTGCAGGCTGAAGATGGAGACCATATGAACCAGTGTGACGAACATAGCGTAAGATACGCTTAACAGCTGACCAGTGAGAATCACGTGGTGCATGAAGATACTGGCACACACGGTTAACTGCAAATGATATGTCTGGTCGAGTAATGAGCAAGTACTGCAGTCCACCCACAATGCTGCGGTACTCAGTGGCATCCTCAGGAGAGAGCAAGTCACCAGCAAGAGCTGTCAGTTTGTCTGTGGCAGACATGGGAGTCGTAGCAGACTTGCACTGCAACATACCTGCACGACGCAGAAGATCCTGAGAGTACTTCTTCTGAGTAAGAGTCAAGCCACTATTAGAATGAAGAACCTCGAGGCCCAGAAAATAATGCAGTCTCCCAAGATCTTTAACAGCAAACTCAGCACCAAGAGAAGACACAAGCCGATCCGTAGCAGAAGCAGATGAACTGACAAGGATGATGTCATCAACATAGACCAGAATGTACATAGTCACCTCAGGTCGCTGAAGAATAAACAGAGACGTGTCTGCTGTAGAAGGAACAAACCCATGTGCACGAAGAGCAGCGCCAAGACAGGCATGCCACGCACGCGGGGCCTGCTTCAAACCATAGAGAGCTTTGACAAGGCGACACAAATGATGTGGCTGAGCCGGATCAACAAAACCTGGCGGCTGACGCATATAAACCTCTTCTTCCAGAACTCCATGGAGAAAGGCATTCTGAACGTCAAGCTGTCGAAGCGACCATCCGCGAGTAACAGCCAAAGAGAGAAGAACACGAATAGTAGTTGGTTTAATAACAGGACTGAATGTGTCTTCGTAATCAATGCCATACCGTTGTTTGAATCCCTTGGCAACCAGGCGTGCCTTGTACCTCTCAATGGAGCCATCAGCATGTTTCTTCACCTTGAATACCCATTTAGAGTCAATGATATTGACACCAGATGGAGGTGGAACAAGACGCCAAGTGTTGTTTCTTTGAAGAGCATGAATCTCCTGCTCCATCGCAGCACGCCAATGTGGGATGCCAAGCGCTGCTCGAAAATGTTGTGGTTCAGTCATAGGGTCAGCCTCAGCATGCGCCACACAAGCCGCAAGCCACGCGACAGTGCCGTCAGTGCGCTTCTTCAGTTGGAAGATGCCACTTTTGCTGCGAGTATGGGGACGCAGGACGACAGGCGGAGATGGCACTGGAGCTGCCACACCAGAGGAGCCACTGTCCATCAGCGGCGAGGAGGACGTGCCGGCGGGCGAGTCTGGTGGCACGGTCAGGTTCGGCGAAGACAAACCGTGCGTGATCGGCGTCGACGGACCACGCGACGAAGACTCGGTGACCTGCGAGGCCGCCGGCCCAGGGGATAGCGCCGCGGGTCCAGCCGGCCCGGCCGACAACTCCGCAGGTTCGGCCGGCCCAGGCGACAGCGGGGCCACTGGCCAAGACGACTCGGGCACCCCGTCGGATCCACGTGCATGGGGCATGCACGCGTGATCGACAGCGGGGTCAGGCGGAGTAGTGGCGGGGGCAACCTCGTTGAGCGCCTCGCGCGGCGTAGCAGCAGCTGGCGCAGTTGTGGCCGTATCATCATCCAGAAGCTCAAGTCGAGCGCCTCGTCCAGTCCCTGCACCATGGTTAGGCAACAACAGAGGAGAATATGCAGCATCCACAAATTGATCAGGCAAAACTGGAAAAGAGTGCAACTCGGTGACGGGAGTATCGGTTGGTGATGTGAGTGTGGAAAACGGGAAGACAGTCTCATCGAACACAACATCACGAGAAATGTAAACACGATTTGTCGGAATGTGAAGACACTTGTAACCTTTGTGAAGAGGACTGTATCCAAGAAACACACATTTTTTGGATCGATACTCAAGTTTATGCTTATTGTACGGACGAAGATGCGGCCAACACGCACAACCGAACACTTTGAGTAGGGAGTAATCTGGAGTTTCATTAAGCAACACTTCTAGCGGAGACTTCATGTGAAGACGTCGTGTGGGAATCCTGTTTATCAAAAAACAGGCAGTAACAAAAGCATCGCTCCAGAACCGAAACGGGACAGAGGCATGTGCAAGAAGTGTCAGGCCAGTTTCAACTATGTGACGGTGCTTGCGCTCAGCTGCACCGTTCTGCTGATGTGTATGAGGACAAGACACATGGTGTGAGATGCCAAGCTTCTGAAAGAAGGTGTTAAGGTTACGATACTCACCCCCCCAGTCTGACTGAACATGGATAATTTTGTGCTTAAGCAATCGTTCAACATGTGCTTGAAATTGCATAAAGACATGAAACACATCAGATTTGCGCTTAATAAGATAAATCCAAGTAAAGCGACTGAAAGCATCGATGAAACTGACATAATAGTTGTGACCACTAACAGAAGTTTGGGCATAGCCCCACACGTCTGAAAACACAAGTTCAAGAGGAGCCGTGACAACACGACTTGATACAGAAAAAGGCAACTGATGACTCTTGCCTTGTTGACAGGCATCACACACTAGAAACTCCTTATTACTCGACTCAACAGGAAGACGATGACGATGAAGCACATGGCGCACAATGGGAGTAGCAGGGTGGCCAAGGCGAGAGTGCCACTGCGACGATGACACCCGAACACCACTGAAAACTTGAGAGACTCGTGGCACATCAAGCGCATATAAGCCGTCGCGAGCTCGACCACTAAGAAGAACGTCCCTCGTGTCCCGGTCCTTAACAAAAAAATGGAAAGGGTGAAACTCAACAAACACATTGTTGTCACGAGTTAATTTAGGAACCGAGAGTAAACTACGTGTGACTGAAGGAACACGTAGGACATCAAGCAGACGCAAGGTTTTAGTGGTACGTGAAAGGAGAGATGCCTGACCAACATGTGAGATGGGCATACCTGATCCATTGGCCGTGCGGACCTGATCGTGACCGGTGTAGGGCTGGCGAGTGGCCAGCTTGTCAAGCTGGCTCGTCAAATGGTCCGTAGCACCCGTGTCCATGTACCAGGCAGGATCCACCGAGTATGAAGGAGTGAACCCGGGATCCGGTGTAGCGAGAGCAGCTTGCTTCTCATTGCCCTTCCCATTGTTTCCAATGCCAAGAAAATCTCGTTTAAAGCGACGATGGCAGCGAGACGCCAAGTGCCCCTCAATGCCGCAGAGTTGACACTCAACCCCACCACCACATGCCTCGCAGTGGAGCCGCTTGCGGCCAGCCGTCTGAGGTGGAGCGGGCGGACGGGGCTGGTTGCCCGAGGTCGGCGGCGCTTTCTGCTTGGCAACGCGGGCGCCCCCACGGAGAGCAGCGTTCGCAGAAGGACCCTCCGTGTAGACGCCAACGGAGCGGCGAGCAGCGAGCCTCTGTTCGGTGTTGAGGAGGCGTGCATAGAGATCGCGAGGCGGCATCGGCGTGTCACGTCCATTGATATTTTCAACAAGAGAATCATAGTCCTCATCAAGCCCATTGAGAATGAACGAAGTAAACTCCTCGTCACGGAGAGGCTTCCCAATAGACGACAGTGTATCAGCCAAACTTTTGACCTTGTTGAAGAAGGTCGTGACGGAGAGATCATTTTTCTTGACCTCACCCAGCTGGTTGCGAATGGCAGAGGAACGGGCCAGCGACTGCGAGGAGAAGCTGGAGTCGAGCGTGGCCCATGCGTCCCTCGACGTCGCGGCAAAGACCACCATGCCGGCCACGGAGGGAGTGAGCGAGGACTGAATGGCACCCAGAATAGCTTGATCCTGAGCGATCCACCGACGATGAGCAGGGTTGGACACCATGACGGAGCCACCAGCGGTCGAGGGCACCGGAACCATGGCCGGGGGACACGGCAGCGTACCGTCGACATACCCCTCAAGGTAGTGACTACGCATCAGCGGCAACACCTGAGCGCGCCACAGGAGGTAGTTGTCGGCAGAGAGCTTCACCGTTACAAGATGAGCGAAGTGAAACGGTCCTGGTTCAGCCACCGGTGCGGAGAGCTGCGAGTCGTACGTCGGAGGAGCACTATACGGAATTAGCGCATCGGCCGACGGAGGCGCACGATAGTGTTGATGATGACCGTAGGGCGCCGTGGGAGATACGCCGTAGGGCTGCAGGGGCGGCGCGATGTACGGCGCAGGGGCGACGTAGGGCGCGCCATACGGCGCCTCGTAGGACACGGCGGAGGACGGAGCATACTGCGCCGGCGACGGCGCAACGTACGGCGCGGGATACGCCCCCCCGTAGGGCACCTGGACGGGGGCACCATGGGGGCCTAAAGCCGGCGGCAGATCACGAGACGGAGTCCTGCCGTAGGGCAGCGACGCAGACGTGTTGTAGAAATTCTGCGGCAGAGACGCATCACGGGAGATTAATCCATCACGGAGCTGCACACGGGAGTTTGGCTCCAGAGATGCATCATGGGCGAGCGATGGATGCATCGCGGGCGATCGGGGCGCTGGTGGACGCGAGCCCGATGCAGCCGGACGGGCCCAGGCGAGCGGCGTGGAGGCCATGAAAGGCGATTCCGTCGCCAGGGTTGACGGAGGCGGCACGGCGGCGGCGGCAGAGGAGGCGGAAGCACGGCGCGGATCGAACGCGTCGTCTGATACCATGTTAGACAAAATAGGGTTTGGAACAATGCTCGATACCCTTGGTGGGTACGGCTGTCATATATTTATAAGAGGAAACCGTACAAATACAAGTTATGTTACAACACGTATATCTAATATATACTTAGTCTAACAGGCTTCAGCCTCGGACGGAGCCCTCTTCTGCTCGCCGCTCCGGTACCTCTCTGCAAGCGCAACCATAACAGCATCACATCAGCTCGATTCGATCCGCTCTTCCACCGTCGGCGGGACCCTTTGTGGCTTCTCTCACCTCGGAGGCGACGGCAGAGGGAGAGGACGCCTGGATACCGGCGGTGCCCGCGAGCGCGGCCGCCACGTTCGCGACGACGGCGGTGGCCGCTCCATCTTCTCCTCCTCCGACGACGACAGTGTTCCCGAGTCGAGATGAGGGGGGTGTCGCTGTCGGGAGGAGCTCGCGTAGGCAGGCCGGCAGTCGGCGGAAGGTGGTGGTAGTCTTTCGCGGTGTGCTGTTTAGCTTAGCGCGACCAGGCATGAGGCAACGCAACAGCGAGAGCAGAGGAGGCACTGCGCGGTAGGGGGGTGGACAGGTGGTGCGCAAAAGGCGGTGGGACCGGCAACAAGCCTCCCCACGTCGGTGCGTGCCTCTCCATCGACTGACTGCCGGAGGCGCGGCACGGGGGTCATCTCGGCGCCGGCAACAAGCCTCCTCCTGCAAGCAGCGCTGCCGCAGCGCCCGACGTCGGACGGCAGGGCACATCAGGGGCGGCGCCTCCGGCTGTTCGGCGTGGACCTGGAGCTCGCCGGCGCAGATTGATAGGAGACTCACTACGCACATTATTATTAGATCGTCAAAGAAAGAAGAGATGCGCGGACCGTTCACCGACGCCGTGTTCGTCAATGGCAATTTCAAGCGAATATGGCTATTCCTAATTGCTTGCGCGCGCAACGCAAATCGTTGTTGTCGCTGCTGCATGTAGATCAGCGCGAGCGTGCCCCGACATAGCCCACCGGAATAAAGTGTTTCCAGTTTTACCAATGCTATACGGAATGAATACAGTCAAATCGTATGTAGCGACCTACCCCTACGCCCACAATTAGCTCGTACTTGCCTGCGGGGTCTGTCCCATATACCCCGTGACCCATCCGCCCGACCTGGACGCAATTCAAAATTTGAATCCAATCGTGCAGATGCAACAACATCACCGGGAACCACCACGCTTCCTGTCCCCGCGCGACCGCGCCCGGATCTGCAGGTTTCTTAACGATTGACCAATGAATCTTGGTGCGGAGTCATTCACAGATCCCCTGTTCAGGTTTCTCCTCTCATAAGCTACTCTTTTTCTTTCATCGTCTTCTCCGTCAAATCCTTCAATCTCAATCTTGGCGTGTCCATGAGCAGCTTCTGTTCCCAGCCAACTTCCCCTGAGGACGCCCCAAATCTGGGATAGCTAGAGAAGGAGGACGACGGTTGGTGCATTCCTCCGGATTTCAGCGATTCTCCTTCCTCAAGCCAAGATGGAGAGGAATCCAAATCCTTCACTAGACGTTACGCCCCATATAATCATTAATGTGCACTTTATATCCTCGATTGCAGTCCTCTTATGGCCGACCGCGAAGAACTTTAGAGATAGCAGCAACATGTACCCGAAGATGGCCTCTTGCACTCAACCAAGAAGAGGTTTAATGTTATATATCGGTCGGTAAGTTTTTCCATTGGAGATCTTGGGAAACCAACACCTTAATTATTGTGATATTGTCATCACTAGACAACTACATCCAATATAACCATCGATGCGCACTTTATATCCTCGGTACCGGTCCTCTTATGGTCGACCGCAAAGGACTTTAGAGATAGTAGCCATAGGCTGGTCTGTTGCATTCAACCATGAAGAACTTTAATGTTGTATATCGATCGATATGTTTTTTCGTTCGGAATCTTTGGAAAACCAACCTCACAATTAATGTGATATTGTCATCACTAGATGCTACGTCTCATATAATCGCCCGATGCACACTTATTATCCTTGATTGCGGTCCTCTTATGATCAATCGCGAAGAACTTTCGAGATAGCAGCCATATGTATCCAAAGGTGGCCTCTTGCACTCGACCAAGAAGAAGTGTAATCCTATTTTATCGATCAATAAGTTTTTTCATTAGGGATTTTGGGAAACCAACACCTTTGGATATCGGTTCTCTTATGGTCGACCGCAAAGAACTTTAGAGATAGAAACCATATGTACCCGTAGGCGGACCTATTACAGTCAATCATGAAGAACGTTACTGTTGTATCGATCGGTAAGTTTTTTTCATTCAGGATCTCTGGAAAACCAACACCACATTTATTGTGATACTGTCATCACTAGATGCTACATCCCATATAATCGCCGATGCACACATTTTATCCTTGATTGCGGTCCTCTTATGATCGACTATGAAGAGCTTTAGAGATAATAGTCATATGTACCCGATAGCGGGCCTTTTTCACTCAACGCCTAGTATCAACTTTCACATACTCTGACCGGCCATATAACTACTCCTATGGCATTCATATCATCTGAGATTAAATATACTCTGACCGACCATTTAAGTTGTGATATTGTCATATTAATGCACTTAAATTGTATATGAAAAAACGATGATCTGCATTGAGCAACATATTTTAACTCGAGTGACGAGGCGTCTTTTGAATCTTTTGGACTATTGAACGAGATATAAATTCACAATGGAAAAAGCAAGGGCCTAGCTGACTGTGTTTGCACGAGTACTGGCGAGTGGGAGATACAAGCGGGGTGGAGAATTTAGCTTGAAGTGCACAGTGCTGCTACAAGCTTGTGACGCGGTACAACACAGCCACCCGAATTGGAAAAACACTTTTAGAAAAAAGAGACTTAAAACTTTCTAAATTACTTTTGTAGCAAACATGGCCTAATGTATTACTCGTGTAAAAAGTTTCACGAAAGAATGATTCTCGTGGTTTCTTCAGCAAAAAAGAGAAGACAAAATCGCAAGTTCAAAAAATGCGAATAGTAACTTTTACGTAGTACAATTATATTTGTTCCCATCGAGAATAACACGTCGCGCTAGTATTACACTAAGTCAGATTTGTTACAAAACAGATTCATATTTTTTGACTCTTTAAATATTTTTAAACTTTTTATTAATTCGGGTGCAATGGCACCCGAGGTCCATTGGCTATTTCCCGCTAAGGCTTTGTTTGGTGACTCAGGGAAGAACGCCCAGGGTACTACATCCCTTCGGGGGAACTTCAGGAGCACACGTAATTCCCTTCCTTTCCACGGGAGAGATCTTCTCCTCATTTGTTGGTACAGGGGAGGGGAAGAGAGGGTTGGAAGGCACAAGCGAGGGAGGGAGAGCGAGGCAACGGAGATCAGATCGCGCGAGGGAAACGACGGAAGGATTTTCCACGAGTGTGGAGGTGTGGGACCTTTTCCCGGGGAAAGGGCAGGGTTCGAGCAGGCACACCACATCGAACGGGTCGTCCAAATGAGGAGGCTGTTTTCCCAGGCAAGGGTCTCCATGTGGATTTCGGGCCCTGAAAAAACGTGGGGATCCCGGGGGAACCCACGCAACCAAATGAGCCCTAAAGGATGGGCCTATATCAATATGGAGAATCCCTCGCAAAAAAAATTAAAGATCAATATAAAGAACTTTCCTGCTGTTCAACACAGAACTTGTCAATTTATTTGGTACAATATCCTTATAGTCATAAAGAATCTCAGGGAAGGAGCTTGTGGTGGAGGGTGGACGAGTGAGCCCCACATTTGTGAGCAGTACCACCAGAAATTCTGCATGCTAGCATCGAACTTTAGCGAGGACACGTCCAGAGCTTTGTATGTCCAGAGATTTACCAAGAAGGATACATTTTTAGAAGATAAATGCACTTAGGTATTAATAATTAATAATTATTAATTAATTAAACACGTGTTAAAAAGAACTTTGCCATCTTCCACGGGAGTTTTATACATTAATAATTAATTAAGCACGTGTTAAAAAGAAATCTGGTGCAATTACAAATCCTAGTCGAACCAACAGTTGTAATCGGTAGACTGGAGGGAAAGGAAGGCATGCGTGATCTAGGGGAAAAAGAATCTATAGGGTGGGTCCCACCTACAGCCTAGTCTGGTGGAATACGGTTCACTATACCATCTGTTGAAATATTAAAAGAGCAAACATTATCTTCTCTAAGTGCACCCCACAAAATATACACAGATACATTACCATCGCATGATTAGTCCCACTAAACTCAATCTAACGGCTAGCCTTAACCGAATCTGTTCTTTCTGTGCACTTAGCAATTTACATTGACTGACCGTACTCCACCGCGAAGAAAAATATGAAAGTCCATGCCTGATCAATTAGGAAACTATAATCACGGACACATCCTATTAAGAAACTAATCATGGGCACATCTAATTATTAAGAAACTAATCACAAACCCATCCTATTATTAGGAAAAAAATCACGCGCGCATCCTATTATTAGAAAAATAATTACGAGCCATCCTATTAGGAAATTAATCACGGACGCATCTAATTATTGGGAAACTAATCATGGCTGCATCCTATTAGATAACTAATCACGAACGCATCTAATTATTAAGAAACTAATCGCGAGCACATCCTATCGTCTCCTATCAGGGAATCGTGATCGCGAGTCGCCAGCCGTCACCAGCCCACCACCCACGCGAGCCACAATGGGAGACACGCGAGGAGGAGCTGCGGCTTCCTCCGAACACACTTCTACTGACCGCAACGACTTCGTCCACATCATGGGCATGCTCTCCGAAAACCACCGGCATCCGCGTCGACTTCAGCTCCATCCACAACACCCATACTGACAACCACCCACCGCCGAGGTCCTTCAAGTGGGGGCAACGCTGAGTATCTTGGACCAGTATAAGCGGGCCAAAAAAATTTGCCCCCACGGCCATGCATGTAGATTCGCCTGGTCGCCAACCATCATCGTCCCCAGGGCGGTGCAGGTCTCGACCACTGTGCAGCAGGTGAAGCTAATCACGGCCCCATCTCACTCGCCCGAAGCCATCGCCGACTCCCTCAGCTCTGACGCGTGCTGCTCTGTTGGACACGCTTGTCCGGTACTCGCGCGTGGACGACGTCATCCAAAGCTAATCCCGGTGCATGGAGGCCGCCGCTTCAAAGCTGGACGACTGACTCACCTGCGTCGACAATGCCGCCCAGCTGGTGAGAGGACACGGTCGCCGCGGCCGCTCGCAGACCTGAACGACGGAGACGCTCGCCTTCACGCGAACGCACCACACGCACGCATTAACCAAATAAGTATCGAGTGTTGTTTTTTTACTGTCATTGCTACCTCATTGGTGGTGACACATCTAGAAGTACAGGAACTAGAGATGAGGCAATGAGAAACAAATGAGCGTTGGAGCACACACAGAGACGTTCGCCTTCTTTCTTTCTTTATTTTTTCGCTGATTTTCGCGTACCTACAACAAACATTCCTGTTTTTTAAGTACTGACTACCGGTTATTACATGGCCAACTCACGACTATATAGTGAACTCACAGACAAATTCGCTGAACCAAGACCTTACTTGCAGTCATGAAATTACGTTTCACTGAAAAAACCCAGAAGTTTGCATAAGTTTTAATGAAAAAAAACTAAAGTTCGCATAAGTTTTACTAAAAAAAACCTGAAGTTTGCATAAGTGTATTTGTTTGTCCAGCAGATACATGGCAATTGTAATTTTACATGAGCATTTTCATACCGTCTTTATCTACAGTTGAGTTAACATGTTTTCCTGATAGAAAACTTGGACTACATACAAGAGAAGCAAAAACTGCATGTTGATTATGATGATGATGAATTTAGGATATTTTGTGGTCATGGTAAATTTCATATCATTTAGTACATAAACAATATTCACAATTTTATTTTATTACCATCAATTGTGTTGAGTTTCTTTCATATATATGTATTGACCCTCTTCTTTAAATTAGATGTGACAGATGCAGAATGAACTCATACCACATGATCGCATACGAGCAATTCAAGAGGAATTGGCAGGATTCTTTCTTGACCATATCATACATAAAGACGGAGAATGCCATGTGGAAGTTGAAATTGATTTTAGATGTTAGGGATTATAAGAGATGTTATATTGTATATATGTAGTAGTGTCGGATAGATATACACAAAAACTTGTTGTTCGATCAATCTCGAAGAAAGAGAGGTCACTTCTCTCTGTATATGTTCATGACGATCTTGTGTAATTCTTGACTGGAATTTGTTGGCACTGAAACGGTTCCTTAGCTTGTCCTAAGTGACATTTTCATGTGTGACTATACTTGCATAAATGTGTGCATATGAAGAATCATGATGAATCTTCTAAATAATTTTGAATTTTATACATTGAGAAAAGTGGGTGGTCTTTTAATACAGGAGACATGTTGATTAAGAAGAAACGATATTTCAAATTATTTGTACGAGTTGGAAATAAGAGATCGTGTACTTTATAGGGAAATTTCAAATTTATGAATAAATTGTCTTGTATTAAGTTTAGTATAATATGTTAAGAGATAAAAGCACGGCAGACCCAGGAACTTTTCACGCCCGTGATGTTTTGACCCACAAACTTGCAAATCCTCACTCCGGCACCCAAAAACTTGGAGCCGATGTGCAAAAAAGCCCATAGCCAATCCCGCTGCGACATCTGGCGCCACGCTGGCAGAGGCAGTCGTCGCGTGACTTTGCATAAACCCCCCTGGCCTTTACCAGTAATGAACCCGCACTCCACATCTTTCCTTCTCGTTCCCCATTGCAGCCCCAGCCAAATACCTAGTTTCTTTCCCTCTCGTTCCCCATTGTATCGCCCGACGCAAGAAGCATGAGAGCTAGGTCAACGATGGCGGCGAGCCTGGGCTGCGGAGCTAGCGGTAGCAGGACAAGCATCGCTCGTCTTCAAGGACACACAGCTCCTCGTCGGCCACGCGAAGCTACTCGAGCCGCTCCACCGCGAACTCTGATATCGAGCCAACTACTGCGGAGCTCGCTGCTGTCCGTCGGGAGCACGAGCTGGAAGATGCATGGAAGGAGGCGGGGTTCAAGGAGGTGTAGGAGAGACGGTGCGCCCAACGGAGGGAGGCTGGAGGCGACGAATACCTACCGCCTGACGAAGTCGTCTTCGAGCTACTAGCTCCGCTGTATGAGGCATCATTGCTCACCACGCATGCCGATGAGGCTCTGCGCGCAGCCAAGCAGCAGCTCGACGACGCCATCATAGTTGCGTCCTGGTCCACAGCGCAGGCAGACGTCGTCCTCCGTCGGGCTGCCGAAGCAGAGCGCGCAACCAGAGAGCAAGCAAGGGCAGCGACTGCCGCTGCGTCTTCCTCGACGTCAACTCAACAAGGCAACAACAAGAACCCAATTGTACTCTCATCTGACAACGACGAGTATAAGAAGCACCCGCATTTCGCTCTTATCACCCCATGCGTTCTATTTTCAGTTTAGCTTGTTCACTACTCCCTCCGTCTCAAAATTCATGTCTTAAATTTATCTAGATACGGATGTATCTAACACTAAAATGTGAAATAGATACATCCATTTGTAAACAAATCTAAGACAAAAAATTTGGGACGGAGGGAGTACTATTCTGTCAGGTTCCAGTACGTGTACTCCGTCAGTGCAAACACAAAGAACAGGGGCAATCAAGCATGGCTCCACTGATTCCAATGGCGCAACCCTTCCTTGCCGCTCGCTCCACAGCCCAGACTCGCCGCCGCCGTCGACCTAGCTCTCATGCTTCTTGCGTCGGGCGATACAGTGGGGAACAAGAGGGAGAGAAACTAGGGATTTGACTGGAGCTGCAATGGGGAACGAGAGGGAGAGATGTGGAGTGCGGGTTCATTACTGGTAAAGGCCAGGGGGTTTCTGCAAAGTCATGCGACGACCGCCTCTGCCAGCGTGGCGCCAGATGTCGCAGCGGGATTGGCTGTGGGCTTTTTTGCACATCAGCTGCAAGTTTTTGGGTGGCGGAGTAAGGATTTGCAAGTTTGTGGGCCAAAACATCACGGGCGCGACAAGTTCCTGGGCCTGCCGTGCTTTTACCTCATATGTTAATCCAAATAGATTCGTATTGCGTGTGCACATTTATTAGTTCAAATAGACGTGCGTTGCACGTGCACACTTACTAGTCTGTTGAAATTGGTCACATGGCTCGTATACACGGATCGGGCATGCAGACCTGACAGCTAGGTGGGTCATGTTGATTGGACATCATGCTTGATCTACGGTCAAGATTCAGATTATGCCCACAACTAGTTAGGAAAAATCCACGTCCAATCTCATGTTACTGGTAAGTACGATGCTAGTACCATGCTACGATTGGTTGAGCAGGTAAGCTAAATCCATCGATCGCTCTAGTTAGCTAGGCGACGCCATCGTCGGTGTGTCCTCGCCGCAGCCCCTGCTCGCGGTCGTCCCCTTTGGCGGCAGCGGCGAGCTCCTTGCGCTTGCCCCACAGGAACGCGTAGAGGCCTACGACGACGAGCGCCGCCCCGAGAACACCGCCGAGGTAGATGTCGGTGCCGAGAAACACGGCGTGGCCGGCGGCGGTGACCACCAGCGATAGCGAGTTGAACATGGGCGGGTACACCGGCCCGCGGCGCGCCACCGCCCACGACACGAGCACGAACGTGGCGCCCGTGTTGAACACCCCGGAGTACACCACCGTGACCAGGCGCAGGTCCCACCCCAGCCTCCACTCCGCCGCCCAGCCATGTCTGTCGCCGGTGGGGGTGAGGGCGAACGCCACGGCGGCGGCCGCGGCGGACTGCAGGCTGCCCGCGGCGCATGTGAGCGCGGTGGCCCAGTACCGGGACGGGAACACCTTGGCGACCCTGGCCTGCACGACGAACCAGAGCGCGTAGCTTACGCAGCTCCCGCACAGGCACAGCGTGCCGGCGGCCATGTCGCGGGTGCCGTGTGGCGCGGCGGTCGGCGCGCCGCCGTGGGCGTGGTCGTGGAAGTGGAGGTGCGGCAGCGGGAGACGAGTGCCCTTGAAGAAGCTGACCACCATGGTGCCGGCGACGCCCACCGCTGCGCCCAGGAGCTTCATCCTGCCGGGCCAGTGGGAGAGGGAGAGGCGCTCGGCCCGCAGCACGACGGCGATGAGGAAGGTGGCCACGGGGATGAGGTTGAGGAAGTCGACGGCGTAGGCGGCGCTGGTGTCCCGCAGCCCCCAGTAGTACAGCCCCATCGCAAGCAAAACTCTAGTAGTAGATCATAGATCATACACACACATATATTTGAATTTGTGTCAAGACAAAGAATGTTAATCGGTCCAGAATATTAAGAACCAAAACTAGTGTGGACAATTTTATTTTTCTCTGGCACATGAAAAATTGTTTTATTTTTTAGTACATGACAATTTGTTTTCAGATATGCTGTTTAGGGCCTTGTACGGAGTGTTTAAAGAAATAAACCAGTTTTTCTTTAAGCACCCGCTGTGCTTATGTGTAGAAGGTAGACGCTTAAAAATATCCCTAAGAACATCATGCATTGCATTGCATTGTACGTCATGGTTTATTGGTCCTCATATTTTTTTGTGTCAAATTTGGACCATGAATTTAATAAACAAAATGCTAATGCATGTCACAAATTTTTTTATCATTGAAAACTATGTTGAAATACGAATCCAATGATATATTTTTTATGACATGCATTAACATTTTGTCAGTTAAATTTATGATCAAATTTTGACACAAAAAACGAAAAGGATCAATAAACCAAGATGGAGGTAGTACAAGGCCTTAACTAAGGTAACCAAGAACTGGTAGAGGTTTGCAAACGGACCAATCACTCATTATCTAAAGATACATATAGAACTAAACTAATTTTGTTTTTAATTGTTACTAGCAAAAATGCCCGTGCGTTGCAACGGGAGAAACAAATCTTCGCACACGACTGCCTAACACGGGTAATGCTAGTTATTTATATGCATAAAAAAGTCAGGCTGGACAATTATATACAGACATATTAAAAGAACTACAGACGTGATCAACAAAAGTAACTTGATGTACTAAAATTGCTTAATTTGCCGGCCATACGCAAGAGGGGTAATAGAACATAGGGAGAATTTTTCGCCTTTCTTTATTATGAAAAAAGTCAACAACCCGTGTTCGCATGGGCCAATTACGTAGATCCCATAATATACAATTTTTGAGAAATTTATTACTTTTCTATTTCATTTTTATCCAGAGTTATAAATATAACTGTGCACCTCGTCATCTAGCAAACTTTGGAATCATTCAAATATAATCTTTTAAGTGAATCAAAGCGCCAAATAGAATGTTCAGATTTGTTTCATCTTAGATGAGCAATGGAATTTTATAGGAGTGGCTAATCGGTATAGGAAAATGCAAAGGGTGCAAATACAAATTTAAATGTAATGCAACCAAAAAACTTCCAGGACCAGATTTTCTTACAAAATTCATTCTTAATTAATGATATACACCTGCAAGTATTCCATGTTAATAGAAATCTTGTACCTTGAAAAAACTGCCATGGTCTAGCATCTCTATTTCATAACTGGTGATGCAAGAAAAAGTAATAAAAGTCAGATTTGTTTTTCATTCACTCATGGTGGACAAATAGATAAGATCTGCTGATGAGAGATAAAGAAAAGAATACAAAAAAAAAGGATGAAGCCTACCTTCTCCTAATACCATAACGGAGTGGCATACTTGATGATTTGAATTGCAGGTCTTATTTTATTTCTATCAACATAGGCACATAATAAAATTAGGAGGTGTATGCTTCCGATTTTGACTGGGTTGTTTTGCATTGCAAGGTGAGAAGCACGATCTGGCTAGGTGGTAGGTGGAGATGTGGTTCCAGAACCTATTATCTCAAGCAGACAGAGCTCGACCGCAAAAGCTTTTGCTGGTGGTGCGCGCGTCTCAGTGATGACAACATCATCACGGGTCTGAGGAGCAAGCTCGCCGAGGCGCTTGCGCTCCTCCTCGTCGGCTGTGCCCAGGGTTCTATGCTCACTTTGGCGAGTAACAACGCCGGGTGTCTGTCTTGGAACTGTTGTCTCACGGCGGCATCGTGCTGACTTGGTATGCAGCCGAGAAAGACCGAAAAAACGTAACATTTGCCGCTGGCAAGCGTGGAGCGCACAGCCAGGCAAACATTGCTGCCGGCAACAATCGCAGCGAGACGCACAAGGATGAGAATGCATGCATTGTGCACACGCCGTCCAGGAGGTCTGACGGCAAGGAGCACAGGCCAGGCCCAAGCACTGATTCGTGACGCCGGGATGAATATATGCGGCGAATCGTAGTCCGTGATGTCCTCGTGCATGAACAGGTACTCGTCGCCCTCACTCCATGGTATTGTTGCTGGGCGAGGAAGGACGGGTGGGCACGTGCAGCTCTGGTCATGGCAGCACAACATGGTGGCGGCGACAGACAGGGGGTTCGCCGGAGCGGCCCTGGGCAGGATTCCAGAGTTTGAGATTTGCCAGATTTTAATCACGATGATGCGGTGGAAGGGACGAGCGCAACTTTAAAGTTTGGGAGATGCGAATAGTTTGTTGCGTTCGGGCGAGATGATGCAAATCCATCTTTGTGTAGTGTAGGAACTATTGGTCCCGTGCACCGGATGTGTAATACGACTTGGACACGGACTTGGTAAGCAATTTCAATGACAACTAATGAAACGTGAGGGCCATGATGGACTGTGGGTTATGTGTCAGCCGTATACATCTTGGAATAAAATTGTCGTCAGGCCCGGTGCTTCTAAAAAGGTATCTTTATTTTTTAAATCTCAGCCATCAATTTTTATGACTAACACAGAATGAACGGATATAGAAAGGTGACATATAGACAACTATGAAAGTTTCCGTCCTTTAATATTAGGTAGAGATAGAGATTGGACCAAGAACCGACAATCATGGTCATCAACAACTAAAGAATTAAACTAGGTCATTTCTCACTTTAGGTGAACTGGAGTAGTAGTACAGCGGCTTTAAACTCTCATGTCTAGCACAAGTTGCCATGTTGCCAAGTTGCCATGCATGCATGACCAAAAACCCGGCATTGCAAGCTACCCTGTTTCTAAATATATGATGTTTTGGCCGTTCAATTTAGGAACAGAGGAAGTAGTTGTGAGTTGCAGGTAGAACATTACCCGAACATAGCGTTGATGGAGATCCAGCCCAGCACGGTGAGGTTCACCTTCTTCCACATCTCCCTGCAACCATCCACGCGCATGGCGTAATTAAGAAGAGCAGATATCAAATGGTCTTGAAAAACATATGTAGTATGTACTCCCTGCGTGCACTAGCTAGGATATCAAGGATGAGTATGAACTAGCTAGGATATCAAGGATGAGTATGAATTAGCTAGGATATCAACCATCCACATCTCCCTGCAGCCATCCACGCTCATCCTTGACAAACTCTTCCTAGCTGCTTTTATATAACAAATGGTCTTGAAAAGAAAGGAAAAACGTAAGATTTACCTTCTGGCTTCTTTTATTATTATTATTATTATTATAATGATAGATTAGCTAAAACACAAGGGTCATTTGTGGATTGACTAGATCATGTTTTCTTGTCATCTTCTTTTGCCTCTAGCTACTTTGCTGGACATATCTTTGCCAGGATTGGAACTCTTCTTGGTGCGTGAGTTGTCAACATGCCATCTCTGCTTCGAAGTAAAAGCAACGGTGCTTGCCATTTTTCACCGAAATCGTGGTCTACTCTTATAGCTACATGGGCGGTGGATGGGCCATTTGGAACGCTAGTTAGAAGTGACTTCATCTTCAGCACAGATGCAGAAAGATATTGACAATGGAGATGGGCTGGCTCACACACACGCGCGCGCGCAGACACGTTCACAAGTCGACAACAAACCGAAGATAAACAGAACAAAGAAGTATGATGGGGTCAGCTAGGTTTTTACGAGCACGTACGTACGAATTACAGCGTTCGGTGCGGTCAAACGTACGCACGCCAGAGTGCCGTAGCCAGAATATTTATACGCCCGGGGCCATCACCATGTAGCCACAGAGCCTACTACTGTAGCCACAGAGCGCGGCTGTGGCCACGGTCACGAAGCTCTTCCCCTCCCCGCCCCAACACGGCCTGGCTACGCCCGTGGCTCGTACTACAAACCACCCAGTAGTAACACACGTTGTGCATGCTCTCGGACGTAGGAGTACATACTCCTTTGCGCGCGCACATGCTGCTCGTCACTCTGGACATGCGTCAGTCTCGTGGCGGAGTGAAGGACGGACGCGGCGACGTACCACGCATGCCGGTCTGCAAAGTCAGTCAACTCCGGACGCGCGCGTGGGTACGGCGTACCTCTCGAAGACGGCGGCTAGGGGGGCGACGGCGACGGCGGCGACGAGGTTGCGGTAGACGAGCAGGACCAGGGGGTGCATCCCGCGGTTCATGGCCACCTTCAACAGCAGCATGCACTACTAGGAAAAGACCTACTAATGACGCATCTAATTTGGCCATTAATGACGCATTAGTGATGCGTCATTAGTGCCACGCCATTAGTATATTTTACTAATGGCGCATCACTGGTGCGCCATTAGTATCTGGTATACTAATGGCGGACCTCAGATGCGCCATTAGTATATACAACAGTGCGCCATTAGTATGCATCCCAGGGGGCCATGTATATCCAGGTGCTTTGGCATACTAATGGCGCACAACAACAAGATGCGCCATTAGTAACTTCGGCATACTAATGGCGCACTGTTCAATGATGCGCCATTAGTATGCCATCCTTTGGCATACTAATGGCGCACTGTGATGTGATGCGTCATTAGTATGAATATTATGTTTTTTTATTTTTTAATTTTCTGTTTTTTGCATAGATTACAAAATGTATAATTGGACAAAATATAGACATCACACATCAACAACAGATTCATCGAATACAATAGAGGGACAGTTGATCTCTTGGCTAACAGCTAAAATCCTCTGGGCTATGACTTCAACTAGGACAGTTGATCTCTTGGCTAACAGCTAACAACAAAGAAGTGCCCATACAGCCAATTTACTGCCCTATAATGATTATAAGAACTAGAAATAAAAGATATATCATAGTACTGAACAGTTGAGCAGTTGCAGATCCATCTAATCATGTGGAAAGTCAGTGAGCAGTTGCAGATCCACCATTGCCACCATCTAGTCACGAGGATTGGAGTCCTCCTCAGTCTTGACATTGAGCTTTTGCTTCCCCATGACCTGCAGATAGGTCACCAACATAAACCATTTGAAATGATTAAACAAGTGCATTGGAAGCAATCTAGATCAGCATACAAACATCCATCTTCGGCAACACTTGAAGCGTAACTACTAAAACAATTATGAACCTGAGATAAGTCGAAGAATCTTACAAGGATAAAATAAGTTACATAAATTCATCAAAATAAAACACTACATCTCTGTTTCTAAACCAGAGAGCCAAGAGAAGAACTATAACAGATGTAGTTCTCTGCCTCAACATGCTGTAATAATATTATCTCTGTTGATCCATGTCCATCTGGGTTAATATGAAATGTGAAAAAATTGAATGAGCCAACTTGGTACATCATTACAAATGATTACTTGCTAAGAGAAACAAGTCAGAAAACAAAGCTGCATATAACCACCTAAATATTATGGTCAAGTACTAATTATCAAACTGGCATATCCACTTGTCTGCTACTCCCTATGTAATCAAATGTAAGACATTTTAGGTCACTTCACAGATTTAGTAGTTTGTAAGTAGAAGAATAGAAATTTGAAGAAAAAAATGGTGGATACGCACTGAGATCACGGCACATAACAGGTGTTCAAATCAATGGAAAGCAAATGTATTTTGGAGATGGTACCATCCCTCTCTCAGAATAATCAGAGCCCAAAATTCCACATGTTGATCGATTGATATGCCAAACAGGGGGATCGGCTGAGGGGCTCACCGCGGTGCGGATGACGAGCTCGGGGAGGCCGGAGACGTCGGAGCAGCGAGGGCGACGCGGATCGACGGGGGAAGGCGCGCGGCGGCCGACGGGGAAGAAGCTCGGATCCGGCGATGTGGGGGCGCCCAGCTTGAACTGGTGGCCGTAGTCGATGCAGAGGGGAGTTGCGGAGCTCGTGGACACCTTCCCAAGTCACGGTTCCGGCGATGTGGTGGGTGAGGAGGTGCGGATCGACGAGATCCACCCATCATCATCACCCTTCTCGAGGTTCTTGACACTTGGGTGATGCGGATGCGGTGCTGCGCCTCCTGCGGGCCCTTGAAGCCGGCCTTGCCGGCCTTCATCGACGGCGGGCCCTTTGAGGGGAGGGGACCTCTAGCCAGGGAGGGGAGGGGAGGGGAGGTGGCGCCGGCGGCGGAGTGGATGCGGTCGCCGGCGAGAGGAGGTGCCCGTGGAGGAGGTGGTCGCCGCGGTCGAATGGATCTGGGATGTAGGGAGAGGGGAGAAGGAGAGGGTAGGGGCGCCGGCTATGGAGTAGAGGGCGGCGGGGGCGGTGGGGGCGGCGGGTCGCCGATGGTGGCGGTGGGGGCGGTGGTAGATCGAGATTGGGGAGGGGGCGGCGGCAGATCGAGATCGGGGAGGGGGCGGCGGCGAGGAGATGGGGACGAGGGAGGAAGGGGGCGACGGGGGGATCTGAGCTAGGGTTTGGCCTGCGGGTGGGGGTATCTCCTTTTCTTGTCTTTTCTTTTTTCTTTTTTCTGTAGATAGATGGATTGATGGATGTGGGATGGAGATATGGATGGATGGATGGTGGACGCCATGTCATCAATTCGTGGACTTACTAATGGCGCACCAACTCTAAATGCGCCATTAATAATCCAGGTTACTAATGGCACCTTCTGGTGGTGCGTCATTAGTAGTTTTGCAAAAAAAAAAATATTAATGGCGCACTGTTCCACAGTGCGTCATTAGTAGTTTTGCAAAAAAAGGAATAAAAAATATAATAAAAAAACAACATTAGTGGCGCACTTTCCGACAGGTAGTAATGGCGCACTATGTCTGGATGCGCCATTAGTATGTTTGGACAGGCGCACTAGTTCAAAAAAAATTTGATACTAATGGCGCACCCTGGGCCAGGTGCGCCATTAGTAGTTTCAACTTTAATGGCGTATCAGAAGGTGGTGGCGCACCGCTTGTCTGGTGCGCCATTAGTGTCAATCCCATCTATAGCCCTTTTTCTAGTAGTGATGATGTCCACCGTCAGAAGCTGCACCAGCACCATGCCGGCCGGCAGCGCCACCCGCTTCGCCTTGTCCCTCCTCCTCCTCCTCGCCTCCGCCGCAGCCATGGCCGCCATTGCCGGCGCCACGTCGCCGTCCGCCATTACCCTGGTCAGAGAGCGGCCGAGGTTTACTTCTTGTGGGAGTGGGAAACGATCAAGCAATGCGACGCCTAGGAGAGAAGGGGCAGGAGAGCGATCAGGCTAGGTATAGGCACTAGCTAGGCAAGCGGCCGGGGAGTGAGAGCGGTCGGTCGCGACTAGTTATATATAGCCGGAACCGATATATGTCTTGCGTTGCGTCGACTACCATATTTTCCCAACAGACAGGTATACAGAGCAGATGCTCTCGCGTGAACAGTAACACAAAAAATAGTAAATTTTCTCAAAAAAAATTTGTGGATGTCCATGTTAGTGTGGTAAGCATGCTTGATAATTTTCATGCAAAATGGAGCAGCAGTGTTTTATCGGTGAAAAAACAATTTTGGGGTGACATTTGGTGTTCATTTTTTTCTTGCACATGCCAAAATGGTTAACCTTTTTGCCTCAAATTTTTCAGGTAGCATTTGGATGTGATTAAGAACAAATAAAATCTTTATCTTAATTTTTTTGACATTTCAAAAATTACTTTTGGGCTCGGGAGCTGAATTGAATTTCCAATACATGATACATGCATAGCACATCTGTAAATACATAATGCTTCAAAATTGGACCCCGCAAGAAAAATCGACCCCCAAGTAAATACAAAACACTCTGCAGAAACAACTAAAAATTAATAACATGGGTCCTGATTCAAGCGACCAAAGAAAAAATTGGAAAATTTGAAGGGACAAGATCCGAATTCGCGGTTCTGGAGGTTAGTGATAGGGCAGCCTAGAACAAGCACCTCACTGTTATACTCCCTCTGTATCAGAATATAAAACATTTTTGACACTTAGATGTTAATGTTTAGGTCAGACACGGCTGAACAGGAGACGTTTTTTTTTTCAAAACAGAGGCAAAAGATTTGCCTCATCTATTAATTAAAAATAGGATAGAGTTTGTTACAAGCGACCCAAAACAACGGCATGGATTATTACTCTCGCGACATAAGTGACCCTAGGTTTTTAGCCCCGGCGGTGACCCAAAGATTTGCCTCCGTCATGATGTTGTTGAGCAAAATGGTTGGTGGCGCGCTTTTGTTGCGGAAGACCCTTGCGTTCCTTTCGTTCTATACGGTCCAGGAGACAAACATGGTAAGCGTAGCCATGGCCTTCCTCTGAGTGGTGCCCGCGCCGGCACGACTTTCCCACCACTTCTGTACGGAGCCTTCCAAGTGCTAAGAAGTGACATCGAAGTTCTCAAGTCGTAATTTCTCTTTGACCAAGCCCCAAAGCTTCAATGTGAAACGACACTTGAAAAAGAGGTGCGCGCCACACTCTTGCACTCTCTTGCAAAGAGGACAGAGCCCACAATTTATCCATCCCCGCTTGTCCAACTTATCGGCGGTCCAAATGCGATCTTGAATAGCCAACCATGCGAAGAACTTGATCTTTGGCGGCGCCCAAACCTTCCACACCATTTGGTCCAAAGAGGAAAAGGTCATGCCAAGGAATTGCGCCTTGTAGGCAGAGGCCGCGGAGTAGAGCTCATTTGTCGAATGTTTCCACACAATGCCATGGTCGCACTCTCATCAAGTTGTACACCATGCACTAAACTTCAAAGGGCGAAGAACTGTCGAATGTGCTCAATGGATAGACCGGTAGGAGGTTTGATCTTCATGATCCATGCGTTGTTTTGGAGGGCCTCACGCGGTAGGAGACGAAATTTGAGGTTTGCAAGTTGAAGATCATTCTTCTCTACAAAGATAAATGTATCGTCGGCATACTCAAGATGAGTAACCCATGAGGGAAGAAAATCCTATGCGATCTGGGTCGCATACAGCGATCGTGAGACTCCCTCAAACAGCGGACACTTGGCAAAAACCTCTCAAACGCATGCAATGCAATTAATTCTCAAATTCCGATTAATTAGCTAATCATTCCTTCCATCCCACTATGTTTCCCACGCTCCTCGTCTGTTTGTTCCATATCGCCGGCGACACGGCACCATGGTGCCAAGATGCAGCATGGAGAACTTGGATGGTGGGGAAGCTGGACGGAGCAGAGGAACTGGATTTTAGCCGTTGACTGACTATCTGTGGGCAGCGATGCAACGTGGAGATTGAGCTACGCCTAAAGAACGAGCTGTCAGGGCGCTGAGGAACGCGATCGTAGACGGCGGGGGATAGCAGCAAGGGTGGTAGCCACGGTGAGCGAGCCAGAGAAGCGCCTCAAGAGCGAGCTTCCAGGGCGCCGACGAACGCCGGGGAGAGCAGCCGAGGCGGACGAACGCCGGAACGAGCGAGCGCAAGAAGAAAATCCTATTCGAGATTTGTTAACGAAACAGAGGACAAATTGGCGTAAGTGCTTTGAGATTCGTTTTCGCCAAGTGTCCACTGTTGGAGAGGGTCTTACAATCGCTGCGTGCGACCCAGGTCGCATAGGATTTTCGGCTAAGCCGGCCCACAACCCCTTTGATGTGGCCTGTAGGCACAGCGGAATAGAGAATCTAAGCAAAGGCATCAACATAAAACTAAAGAGAAGGGGAGATATGTGATTGCCTTGGCGAAGGTCATGATCATTTGCAAAGAAGGGGCCAACAACACCATTTATGCGAATTATTGTGTGGCCACCTTCAACCAACTACATAGCTCGATGGACATAACCAGGATCGAAACTGCTTCTTGGACGATACTTGTGCCTGACTTGTGCACGACGTGCACATCAATCGGCTAGTGCCCTTCTCAGGTAAATGTTTGTACAACTGGATTTAATTTTCATGTGTGAATCGTGCATATTTTTTCATGTGCATAGCGCGACTCAACCAGAATCAAACCCCCTAATAGTCAAGACCTGCCGAAGGAAGGACCAACACACATAATCGTAGGCCTTCTCGAAGTCAAGTGAGAATAACTAACTCACTGCATCTAGAGTGGATGCCCTGGATATTCTCATGGAGAGATAAAAATACCATCATGGATGAATCATCCTTTGACGAAGGTGGATACGTCTCAAACATATCTATAATTTTTAATTATATCATGCTCTTACCATAACATATTCATGTACCATTTTTGTAGCAATTTATATTATTTTTCTAAACTAACCTATTAACTCGGTGCCTGGAGTCAGTTTTTATTCTTCTGTATGTTTCTGGTTTTACAGAAAATCGATATCTCTGGAGTGTAAAATATCCCAATTATTTTTGTCGATTTTTTTGGAGGAACAAAAATCCAGAGAGCATCGAGACTTGCCGGGGGTGGGGGGGGGGGCACCCAGGGGCCTCAAGCGGGGCAGGCCATGCGACCAGGGAAGAGAGAGATGCCATGGGTGCTGCGCTCGCTGTTAGAGCATCTCTAGCAGCGGCGCCAAAAGATGCGCGCGCGGTAAATTTTCTTTTTAGCGCGTGCGAGACGTTTTGGCGCGCTCCAGCGGCGGCGGGAAACGATTGCGTGCGCGGGGGAAAAGGCGGCAGCTCGCGCGCTAGATTTGGCACACCGCTTCGGATGCGCCTATAAATTGCGGCGCTCGCTGATACGTCTCCAACGTATCTATAATTTTTGATTGCTTCATGCTATAATATCTACTGTTTTGGACTATATTGGGCTTTATTTTCTACTTTTATATTATTTTTGGGACTAACCTATTAACTGGAGGCCCAACCCAGAATTGCTGTTTTTTGTCTATTTCCGTGTTTCGAAGAAACGGAATATCAAACGGAGTCCAAACGGAATGAAACCTTCGGGAACGTGATTTTCTCACCGAACGTGATCCAGGAGACTTGGACCCTACGCCGAGGCATCAGAGAGGCGGTCACGAGGGTGGGGGGCGCCCCCCCTAGGGCGCGCCCCCCTGCCTCGTGGGCCCCTCGGTGCTTCACTGACGCACTCCTTCCTCCTATATATACCTACGTACCCCCAAACGATCAGAACAGGAGCCAAAAACCTAATTCCACCGTCGCAACTTTCTGTATCCACGAGATCCCATCTTGGGACCTGTTCCGAAGCTCCGCCGGAGAGGGCCGTCATCACGGAGGGCTTCTACATCATCATAGCCCCTCCGATTAAGTGTGAGTAGTTTACCTCAGACCTTCGGGTCCATAGTTAGTAGCTAGATGGCTTCTTCTCTTTTTTGGATCTCAATACAAAGTTCTTCCCCTCCCTTGTGGAGATCTATTCGATGTAATCTTCTTTTTGTGGTGTGTTTGTTGAGACCGATGAATTGTGGGTTTATGATAAAGTTTATCTATGAATAATATTTGAATCTTCTCTGAATTCTTTTATGTATAATTGGTTATCTTTACAAGTCTCTTCGAATTATCCGTTTGGTTTGGCCAACTAGATTGGTAGTTCTTGCCATGGGAGAAGTGCTTAGCTTTGGGTTCGATCTTGCGGTGTCCTTTCCCAGTGACAGAAGGGGCAGCAAGACACGTATTGTATCGTTGCCATCGAGGATAACAAGATGGGGTTTATTTCATATTGCATGAATTTATCTCTCTACATCATGTCATTTTGCTTAAGGCGTTACTCTGTTTTTAACTTAATACTCTAGATGCATGCTAGATAGCGGTCGATGAGTGGAGTAATAGTAGTAGATGCAGAATAGTTTCGGTCTACTTGTCACGGACGTGATGCCTATATACATGATCATGCCTAGATATTCTCATAACTATGCTCAATTCTGTCAATTGCTCAACAGTAATTTGTTCACCCACCGTAGAATACTTATGCTCTTGAGAGAAGCCACTAGTGAAACCTATGGCCCCCGGGTCTATTCTCATCATATTAATCTCCATCACTTTAATCTTGCTTTGCTTTTTTACTTTGCTTTTACTTTTTTACTTTGCATCTCTATACCAAAAATACCAGAAATATTATATCTATCATATCTCACTCTCGTAAGTGACCGTGAAGGGATTGACAACCCCTAATCGCGTTGGTTGCGAGTAGCTATCATTTTGTGCAGGTACGAGGGACTTGAGCGCGGCCTCCTACTGGATTGATACCTTGGTTCTCAAAAACTGAGGGAAATACTTACGCTACTCTGCTGCATCATCCCTTCCTCTTCGGGGAAACCCAACGCAAGCTCAAGAGGTAGCAAGAAGGATTTCTGGCGCCGTTGCCGGGGAGTCTACGCAAAAAGTCAACATACCAAGTACCCATCACAATCCCTATCTCTCGCATTACATTATTTTCCATTTGCCTCTCGTTTTCCTCTCCTCCACTTCACCCTTGCCATTTTATTCTCCCTCTCTCTCTATCCTCCCTCTCTTTTCCGCTTGCCTTTTTGTTTGCCCGTGTGTTAGATTGCTTGTTTGTCGCGATGGCTCAAGATACTACCGAATTGTGTGACTTCACCAATACCAATAATAATGATTTCCTTAGCACTCCGATTGCTCCTCTTGCCAATACTGAATCTTGTGAAATCAATACTGCTTTGTTGAATCTTGTTATGAAAGAGCAATTCGCCAGCCTTCCTAGTGAAGATGCCGCTACTCATCTGAATAGCTTCGTTGATTTATGTGATATGCAAAAGAAAAAAGATGTCGATAATGATGTCGTTAAATTGAAGCTATTTCCTTTTTCGCTTAGAGATCGTGCTAAAGCTTGGTTTTCGTCTTTGCCTAAGAATAGTATTGATTCTTGGAACAAGTGCAAAGATGCTTTTATCTCTAAGTATTTCCCTCCCGCTAAGATCATCTCGCTTAGAAACGATATTATGAATTTTAAGCAACTTGATCATGAACATGTTGCACAAGCTTGGGAGAGAATGAAATTAATGATACGTAATTGCCCTACTCATGGTTCGAATTTGTGGATGACTATACAAATTTTTTATGCCGGATTGAATTTTGCTTCTAGAAATCTTTTAGATTCGGCCACGGGAGGCACTTTTATGGAAATCACTTTATGAGATGCTACTAAACTCCTAGATAATATTATGGTTAATTATTCTCAATGGCATACTGAAAGACCTTCTAATAAAAAAGTGCATGCGATAGAAGAAATCAATGTTTTGAGTGGAAAGATGGATGAACTTATGAAATTATTTGCTACTAAGAGTATTTCTTCTGATCCTAATGATATGCCTTTGTCTACTTTGATTGAGAATAACAATGAATCTATGGATGTGAATTTTGTTGGTAGGAATAATTTTGGTAACAACGCCTATAGAGGGAATTTTAATCCTAGGCCATATCCTAGTAATCCTTCTAATAATTATGGGAATTCCTACAACAACTCTTATGGAAATTATAATAAGATGCCCTCTGAATTTGATAATAGTGTTAAAGAGTTTATGAATTCACAAAAGAATGTTAATGCTTTGCTTGAAGAGAAATTGCTTAAAGTTGATGATTTGGCTAGGAACGTTGATAGAATTTCTCTTGAGGTTGATTCTTTAAAGCTTAGATCTATTCCTCCTAAGCATGATATCAATGAGTCTCTTAAAGCCATGAGAATTTCCATTGATGAGTGCAAGGAAAGAACCGCTAGGATGCGTGCTTCCAAAGATGCCTTTATTAAAGCGTGTTCTTCCAATTCCTACGAAAATCAAGATGAAGATCTAAAAGTTATTGATGTGTCCCCTATTAAATCTTTGTTTTGCAATATGAATCTTGCTGAAACTGAATATGATCTTCCTTTACCTAGAAGGCGTTCTAAAAATTCGAAATATTTAGATCTTTATGATGAAATTGATGAAAGTGGGATTGAAAGAAATAAAAATCTAGATGTTGCTAAACCCACTATTTTGGATTTCAAGGAATTTAATTATGAAAGTTGTTCTTTAATTGATTGTATTTCCTTGCTGCAATCCGTGCTAAATTCTCCACATTTATAGTCAACATAAAGCCTTCACCGAACATATTGTTGATGCCTTGATGCAATCTTATGAAGAAAAGCTTGAGTTGAAAGTTTCTATCCCTAGAAAACTCTATGATGAGTGGGAACCAACTATTAAAATTAAAATTAAAGATCATGAGTTTTATGCTTTGTGTGATTTGGGTGATAGTGTCTCTACTATTCCCAAGACTTTGTGTGATTTGCTAGATTTCCATAATTTTGATGATTGCTCTTTAAACTTGCATCTTGCGGATTCTACTATTAAGAAACCTATGGGAAGGATTAACGATGTTATTATTGTTGCAAATAGGAATTATGTGCCCGTATATTTCATTGTTCTTGATATAGATTGCAATCCTTCTTGCCCTATTATTCTTGGTAGACCTTTCCTTAGAACGGTTGGGGCGATTATTGATATGAAGGAAGGGAATATTAGATTTCAATTTCCATTAAAAAAGGGCATGGAACACTTTCCAAGAAAGAAAATAAAATTGCCATATGAAACTATCATGAGAGCCACTTATGGATTGCCTACCAAAGATGGCAATACCTAGATCTATCCTCGCTTTTATGCCTAGCTAGGGACGTTAAAACGATAGCGCTTGTTGGGAGGCAACCCAATTTTATTTTTATTTCTTGATTTTTGCTCCTG
This sequence comes from Triticum urartu, assembly GCF_056163025.1. Classification (NCBI taxonomy): domain Eukaryota; kingdom Viridiplantae; phylum Streptophyta; class Magnoliopsida; order Poales; family Poaceae; genus Triticum; species Triticum urartu. The sequence goes on from NC_141879.1 coordinate 659,657,002, forward strand.
TTTCATAATAAATAATTTATTTAGCCTCTGTTTTGGTTGTGTTTTTTTGTTTAACTAGTGTTTGTGCCAAGTAGAACCGTTGGGAAGACTTGGGGAAAGTCTTGTTGAACTTGCTGTAAAAAACAGAAACTTTAGCGCTCACGAGAACTGCTGTAATTTTTATTTGAAGAGTGATATTTAGTTAATTCTTTTTTTAGATGATTAATAGATAAATTCCTCACGTCCAGCAATTTATTTTAGAATTTTTGGGGTTCCAGATCTTGCGCTAGCTACAGATTACTACAGACTGTTCTGTTTTTGACAGATTCTGTTTTTCGTGTGTTGTTTGCTTATTTTGATGAATCTATGGTTAGTAAAATAGTTTATAATCCATAGATAAGTTGGAATACAGTAGGTTTAACACCAATATAAATAAATAATGAGTCCATTACAGTACCTTGAAGTGGTCTTTTGTTTTCTTTCGCTAACGGAGCTCACGAGTTTTCTACTTTAAGTTTTGTGTTGTGAAGTTTTCAAGTTTTGGGTGAATTCTTTTGATGGATTATGGAACAAGAAGTGGCAAGAGCCTAAGATTTTGGATGCCCATGGAACCCCCAAGATAATCCAAGGAGACCAAAAAGTCAAAGCTTGGGGATGCCCCGGAAGGCATCCCCTCTTTCGTCCACTTCCATCGGTAATTTACTTGGAGCTATATTTTTATTCACCAACATGATATGTGTTTTGCTTGGAGCGTCTTGTATTATTTTTGTCTTTGTGTTTTAGTATGCCACAATCATCCTTGCTGTACACACCTTTTGAGAGAGCCATACATGAATTAAAATTTGATAGAATACTCTATGTGCTTCACTTATATCTTTTGAGCTAAGTAGTTTTGCTCTATGTGCTTCACTTATATCTTTTGAGCGTTATAATTTTGCTCTATGTGCTTCACTTAGATTTTTGAGAACGGTGGTGGATTTGTTTTAAAGAAACTATTGATCTCTCATGCTTCACTTAAATTATTTGGAGAGTCTTAATAGCATGGTAATTTGCTTAATAATAACATGCTTGGTATTCAAGATTTGTGAAACTTTCTTTTGAGTGTGTTGAATACTAAGAAACGTTGGATGCTTGATAATTGTTTTGAGATATGGAGGTAATAATATCAAAGTCATGCTAGTAGAGTAATTGTGAATTTGAGAAGTGCTTGAGTTAAAGTTTGCAAGTCTCGTAGCATGCACATATGGTAAACGTTATGCAACAAATTTGAAACATGAGGTGTTATTTGATTGTCCTCCTTATGAGTGGCGGTCAGGGGTCTTTTCCTACCAATCTATCCCCCTAGGAGCATGCGCGTAATACTTTGGTTTTTGATGGCTTGTAGATTTTTGCAATAAGTATATGAGTTCTTTATGACTAATGTTGAGTCCATGGATTATACGCACTCTCACCCTTCCATCATTGCTAGCCTCTACGGTACCGTGCATTGCCCTTTCTCACATCGAGAGTTGGTGCAAACTTCGCCGGTGCATCCAAACCCCGTGATATGATACGCTCTTTCACACATAAACCTCCTTATATCTTCCTCAAAACAGCCACCATACCTACCTATTATGGCATTTCCATAGCCATTCCGAGATATATTGCCATGCAACTTTCCACCATCCAGTTTATCATGACACATTCATCATTGTCATAGTGCTTAGCATGATCATGTAGTTGACATAGTATTTGTGGCAAAGCCACCGTTCATAATTTTTTCATACTTGTCACTCTTGATTCATTGCATATCCCGGTACACCGCCGGAGGCATCCATATAGAGTCATACTTTGTTCTAGTATCGAGTTGTAATCATTGAGTTGTAAATAAATAAAAGTGTGATGATCATCATTCAATAGAGCATTGTCCCAAAAAAGGCCAAAGAAAAAGAAGGCCCAAAAAAAGAAAATAAATAAAAAGGAGCAATGCTACTATTCCTTTTTTCCACACTTGTGCTTCAAAGTAGCACCATGTTCTTCATATAGAGAGTCTCTTGAGTTATCACTTTCATATACTAGTGGGAATTTTTCATTATAGAACTTGGCTTGTATATTCCAACAATGGGCCTCCTCAAGTGCCCTAGGTCTTCGTGAGCAAGCAAGTTGGATGCACACCCACTTAGTTTCTTTTGTTGAGCTTTCATACATTTATAGCTCTAGTGCATCCGTTGCATGACAATCCCTACTCCTTGCATTAACATCAATTGATGGGCATCTCCATAGCCCATTGATTAGCCTCGTTGATGTGAGACTTTCTCCTTTTTTGTCTTCTCCACATAACCCCAATCATTATATTCCACCCATAGTGCTATATCCATGGCTCACGCTCATGTATTGCGTGAAAGTTTATGAGTTTGAAATTATTAAGGTATGAAACAATTGCTTGGCTTGTCATCGGGGTTGTGCATGATGAGAGCATTCTTGTGTGACGAAAATGGAGTATGACTAAACTTTATGATTTTGTAGAGATAAACTTTCTTTGGCCATGTTACTTTGAGAAAACATAATTGCTTTGTTTGTTTGCTTGAAGTATTATTATTCTTTATGTCAATATGAACTTTTGTCTTGAATCTTCCTAATCTGAATATTCATACCACAATTAAGAAGATTTGCATTGAAATTATGCCAAGTAGCACTCCGCATAAAAAATTCTCTTTTTATCATTTACCTACTCGAGGACGAGCAGGAATTAAGCTTGGGGATGCCTGATACGTCTCCGACGTATCTATAATTTTTGATTGCTCCATGCTATATTATCTACTGTTTTGGACTATATTGGGCTTCATTTTCCACTTTTATATTATTTTTGGGACTAACCTATTAACCGGAGGCCCAGCCCAGAATTGTTGTTTTTTGCCTATTTCAGTGTTTCGAAGAAACAGAATATCAAACGGAGTCCAAACGGAATGAAACCTTCGGGAACGTGATTTTCTCACCGAACGTGATCCAGGAGACTTGGACCCTACGCCAGGGCATCAGAGAGGCGGTCACGAGGGTGGGGGGCGCCCCCCCCCTAGGGCGCGCCCCCTGCCTCATGGGCCCCTCGGTGCTCCACCGACGCACTTCTTCCTCCTATATAACGATCAGAACAGGAGCCAAAAACCTAATTCCACCGTCGCAACTTTCTGTATCCACGAGATCCCATCTTGGGACCTGTTCCGAAGCTCCGCCGGAGAGGGCCGTCATCACGGAGGGCTTCTACATCATCATAGCCCCTCCGATTAAGTGTGAGTAGTTTACCTCAGACCTTCGGGTCCATAGTTAGTAGCTAGATGGCTTCTTCTCTCTTTTTGGATCTCAATACAAAGTTCTCCCCCTCTCTTGTGGAGATCTATTCGATGTAATCTTCTTTTTGTGGTGTGTTTGTTGAGACCGATGAATTGTGGGTTTATGATCAAGTCTATCTATGAATAATATTTGAATCTTCTCTGAATTCTTTTATGTATGATTGGTTATCTTTGCAAGTCTCTTCGAATTATCCGTTTGGTTTGGCCAACTAGATTGGTAGTTCTTGCCATGGGAGAAGTGCTTAGCTTTGGGTTCGATCTTGCAGTGTCCTTTCCCAGTGACAGAAGGGGCAGCAAGGCACGTATTGTATCGCTGCCATCGAGGATAACAACATGGGGTTTATTTCATATTGCATGAATTTATCTCTCTACATCATGTCATCTTGCTTAAGGCGTTACTCTGTTTTTAACTTAATACTCTAGATGCATGCTGGATAGCGGTCGATGAGTGGAGTAATAGTAGTAGATGCAGAATCGTTTCGGTCTACTTGTCACGGACGTGATGCCTATATACATGATCATGCCTTGATATTCTCATAACTATGCTCAATTCTGTCAATTGCTCAACAGTAATTTGTTCAACCACCGTAGAATACTTATGCTCTTGAGAGAAGCCACTAGTGAAACCTATGGCCCCCGGGTCTATTCTCATCATATTAATCTCCATCACTTTAATCTTGCTTTGCTTTTTTACTTTGCTTTTACTTTTTACTTTGCCATCACCGCGCCACCATGGCGCCGCGCCGGAGGGGACCGTCTAGCTACCGCGGCGTCCGCGAGCGCCCCAGCGGCACGTACTACGCCGAGATCCGGTCCGACGACGTCCGGCTCGGCCTCGGCACGTTCGGAACCGTGCACGCACGAGACCGCCCGCGCGTACGACGCGGCGGCATGGCGCCTAGAGAGGCCGCCGGCGCAGATGAACTTCTGCGACGTCTTCACGTGCGAGCAGGCGCAAGCCGTCGCCCCTCTGCCTCGTCTTATCACGGACCAGGACAGTGAGGAGCACCGTCGGCGGCAGCGCCGCCCCCTCGTCGCCGAGGAGGACGAGCGATCCATGGCGGAGTGGCGCCGGCGCCACCCGGAGGACGTCGCCAACGAGCGCGCCTACTGGGCGAAAATGACGGAAAGGCACCGCGCGGAGCGGTTGGAGAGGCGTCGGCGAAAGGCACTGGCGATATTGCAGTGCGATATCGTTGAAGCGGGTGGGGAGTCGATCTTTGGGGACAATGATCCTCGTTGGAAGGACATGTGGCTCGATACCTCGGACAACATCAGTCCGGATGAGAACGAGGAGGACTCGGAGTAAGTTGTAGTTGCACCATTATCTAGTTGCAACGTAGTATGTTGTTGTACTGTAGTTTTTATGTAGTTGCACTGTAGTTTTATCTATCTATGCTATGAACTATGTAAAATATCTATGTATCATTTTATCTATGATAAATTTATGTATCGTTTTTACGATAGCACGCGCTGCATTTTAGCGCACCTGCTGGAGCTACGTGCGCGCGCTAAATTTTAGCACGTCTGCTGGAGCCAGCGCTGCCTGCCGTGCTTTTCTAGACGATGGGCGCTGGCAACCCACAAGTATAGGGGATCGCAACAGCTTTCGAGGGTAGAGTATTCAACCCAAATTTATTGATTCGACACAAGGGGAGCCAAAGAATATTCTCAAGTATTAGCAGCTGAGTTGTCAATTCAACTACACCTGGAAACTTAGTATCTGCAGCAAAGTGTTTAGTAGCACAGTAATATGATAGTGGTGGTAGCAGCAACAAAAGTAAAGACAGCAAAAGTAATGTTTTTGATATTTTGTAGTGATTGTAACACTAGCAGCAGGAAAGTAAATAAGCGTAAACCAGTATATGGAAAACTCATAGGCACCGGATCAGTGATGGATAATTATGCCGGATGCGGTTCATCATGTAACAGTCATAACATAGGGTGACACAGAACTAGCTCCAATTCATCAATGTAATGTAGGCATGTATTACGTATATAGTCATACGTGCTTATGGAAAAAACTTGCATGACATCTTTTGTCCTACCCTCCCGTGGCTGCGGGGTCATATCGGAAACTAAGGGATATTAAGGCCTCCTTTTAATAGAGAACCGGAACAAAGCATTAGCACATAGTGAATACATGAACTCCTCAAACTATGGTCATCACCGGGAGTGGTCCCGATTATTGTCACTTTGGGGTTGCCGGATCATAACACATAGTAGGTGACTATAGACTTGCAAGATAGGATCAAGAACTCACATATATTCATGAAAACATAATAGGTTCAGATCTGAAATCATGGCACTCGGGCCCTAGTGACAAGCATTAAGCATAGCAAAGTCATAGCAACATCAATCTCAGAACATAGTGGATACTAGGTGTCGGTGTCAAAACCGGCGGATCTCGGGTAGGGGGTCCCGAATTGTGCGTCTAGGCCGGATGGTAACAGGAAGCAAGGGACACGAAGTTTTACCCAGGTTCGGGCCCTCTCGATGGAGGTAAAACCCTACGTCCTGCTTGATTAATATGGATGATATGGGTAGTACAAGAGTAGATCTACCACGAGATCGGGGAGGCTAAACCCTAGAAGCTAGCCTATGGTATGATTGTTGTTGTGTATGTTGTCCTATGGACTAAAACCCTCCGGTTTATATAGACACGGGAGAGGGTTAGGGTTACACAAAGTCAGTTACAATGGTAGGAGATCTACATATCCGTATCGCCAAGCTTGCCTTCCACGCCAAGGAAAGTCCCTTCTGGACACGGGACGGAGTCTTCAATCTTGTATCTTCATAGTCCAGGAGTCCGGCTGAAGGTATAGTCCGGCCATCCGGACACCCCCTAATCAGGACTCCCTCAGTAGCCTCCGAACCAGGCTTCAATGACGATGAGTCCGGCGCGCAGATTGTCTTCGGCATTGCAAGGCGGGTTCTCCTCCAAATTCCGTGTACCTGTTGAATAAAGTCCAGTTTGTTGTAGATGTTGCGCTCCTTGGCTTCTACGCCCAATAATGGCCGCTTCCCACGTGTCAAACGAATATGAAAAGTCTGAGTGTTTTTTACATTCACACCCCTAGCCGCGTAAATGAGCTGACCTATTTAAGGGGGCGAGAATTTAGATCCAAACCACATCTTCCCCATTCGCGAGTGTTCATCAGAGTGCATCCGACAAAGGTCCATTCCACCATGGCTAGCCGTCGCGACTCCTCCTCTCGCCCTTCCAGCCCTCAACCTGGATATTAAGAGAGATGCTCCATCCCGCATAGCGAGCTAGTGACGCTCCAGACCAAGGGATTTCTCCCCCCGGCCTATATGGTCCCGGTTCGAGCCGGCCTTGCCGTCTATAATGGCGGAGAGCAAGCGGAGAGTGCCCCTAATCCCTCCAAAGGAGAGCGAGTGTGCCTCATCCCTTATTTAATAAGGGGGCTCGGATTTCCAATCCATCCATTTCTCCAGGGGCTACTGGAGTTCTATGGCCTCCAGCTACACAATCTCACGCCTGCCTCCGTATTGCATATCGCGGGCTTCGTAACCCTCTGCGAGCTGTTTTTGGGTATCGAGGCTCATTTCGGGCTATGGAAGAGGTTATTCTGCCTTGTGCCCCGCTCTAAGGAGGGGTCAATGTATCAAGTGGGCGGAGCCGAAGTGTGGCGCATCGCCGGGACCGGATATCTGTCCGGAACCCCAAAGAAGGCGTCCGAAGACTGGCCCTCGGAATGTTTTATATAGAAGACGTCCCGCTGACGGATCCTGTCCGGATCGGCCTCCCTGAATTCGATAGTGCTCCCTTAAAGAAGCGCCTAAGCTGGCGTCCACGGAGCCCTCAGAGGGAAAGTGACAGGGACATCATTTATCTGATGGGCCGAATAAGATTGTTAGCCCATTCCGGACTAACCATCATCGGGGTTATGGCCGAATGCATTATGCGGGGGGTGCAACCGCTTCAATATAGAAGCCACCCCATGTGGGACTTCAACGGGGAGGACGATGCCACCCGCTACAGCCGTAAGCGGCCGGATTCAGCTGCCGCTCTACTAAAGATCTTGTCCACTTTGTATAAGGGAGAAGAGGAGGAATTTCTCCGCGTCAACCCACAGAGTGGATTCTCTATGCATAATCCCCCAAGCTGGGTAAGCGGTCGTATTTACTTGCCCATCCATTTTGTATTCCCATTGTTAAATATTCAGTCTGACGACTTCAATGCAGGAACTGCGCCGGGCTGTTAAGGAAATAAGCAGAAAAGAAGTGCAGTCCGGACCGAGGCGTCAGCACAAAGGTATGGCGCGCCCCCTTATCCCAGGTGTTATACCTTCGAGGCACATTGACACTCATGCTCTCTTCAGGACAAAGAGACCTCGCCGGACTATATCCGGAGAGGCTGCCAATCGCGCCTCCACTAGCCAGGCTCCAAAGCCTGGTCCAGAGGCGGAGGCGAACACAAGGTGCGCGCCAGACGCTCCTCCGACGGAGGATGTGGACGGGTTGTCTGCCACCAACTCTGAGGTGGAGAGTGCCATGAACCACAGGCGTCGCCGGACAATTCTTCGCGCCGCTTGTTTCTCCCAAGGGGCGTTAGATGCCTTCAACTCGGGAGATGCGTACCTCCGTGCCGCTCAAAATGGTCTAGCCAGAGCCACGGAGCAATATGTAAAAGACATACGGGTAAGAAAATTTTGGTAATTATATATATATATATACCAGTAGCCCCCGAGACTTGAAACAGTTAGAATAACTGATTTAAGGATCATTTGTTACGCAGGTTCTTACAGAAAAGAATTCCCTACTGTCCAAGGAGCTGGAAGAGTGCAAAGCCCAACTTGAGGCCACACTAGCCGCGGCAGGGGAGCCCAAGAAGATCCCCTCTGGTAATATACACTTCGAAAGATAAGTATTTTGCGAAGCACGGCATGGTTGCGAATCTGACAAATGAAATTGCAGATGGCGCCGGATTGAATCCGGAAAGGCAACACCTCCTACGCCAGCTAAAGGCTGGTGAGAAGGTGCTGACAAAGGTGAGGCGAGAAAAGAACGATCTCCAAGATGCCAACACCAAGCTGGGCGTCGAGTTGAAAGATGTTCGTGCCCAGCTGTCAGACTCCATGAAGGAGAATCAGCGGCTTCGGCGCGACATATTTAGTAAGTGCTTGAACGAACCTTTGAAAGAAAGTTCGGCGGGGAAGTCGACTAACAGAGCATGTCTGTAGGTGTGCTAACAGGTCGTCCTGCAGAGGAGATGCCCGGTTCTACGGGTGACCTTCTTCCCGAGCTCTCGCAACTGCTCGATCAAGTTCGGCAGGTGATGCAAGGCGTCTCCCAGGCCCTGTGGCCATCCGTCTCCATGCCTGAAGGTCTTGGAGAGCTTGTGGAGAAGCTAAAGGGAGCACGGCGGCGCTTCCAATTGTGGAAGATATCGACCTGCCGTCAAGGCGCTAGGGACTCCTGGGCCATGGTGAAGACGCGGTACGCAAAGGCTGACCCCAACCACATGGCCGAGGTCGGTCCTGTAGTGCCTGATGGGAAGGAGATCCCTGTAAGCTTAGTATACGGCCAAGTAGAGTTGGCCGCAAAGTATTCCCAGCAGGACTGTAAATTAGACAGCCTGTTAGATGGTATTAAAGAGGAATACAATCAGTCAAAATGACTATGTAATTTAATTGACATTTATAATGCCTTCTAGCCAGATTGTAGATCATTTGTCATGGCCGACCTTTTCGCTTCAGCCTCGGGACCTGACGGTCCGGAGTGTGTCCGAATTCCCATGCGGTTATATAGGAACCGGGGAATGCATGGAGACCAGGCGTAGGGGTCATTAGTATGTTAACAGACAGCTGCCCGACTAGTTATGTTATATTACATGGTTAGTAAGAAACATCTTCCAGGGAGAATAGTTCCGTTAGGGGTTCCTTTCCCTGGGAGGCATGCCCTAAGGTGCATGTCCATGCTGCGAAAAGAAACACAGGAAAAACATCTGGGGGCGTATAGATAAAAATAAAAAAAGATCATCTTTATTTCACCGACCGAATATTCCCTTAAGAACGCTAGCTTTCGGCTTCACCCAGTCTGAGGTACACATCCGGCTGACCCGACAGTAACAATCGCAGAGGTGCTCCATTTACCACCTAGCCGAACAATCGGGAATGTAGGGGTAAGCACAGGAGCCAGGCAACCCAGCTTGGCCAAAAGTTAAGTCATATCGATGCATATAATGGTGAATAAAAGGTACATGCGAAAGTGTGACACATGTGTTGGGCATGAAGCCTGTATGAATAAGCTTTTGTTTAAAGAAGCCCCCAGGTTTAATGAGCGCGGATAGCGCGTCACTTTATGAGCCTTTAAAGGCTATAAGAGAGAGAGAGAGAGAGAGAAGAGAAATATAAGACAGAAAATATAAAAATGGACAGAGGAAGGAGACGAACACAGAGTCCGGCGCTAGGCGTAGAATCTTCGGAGACGGGCTGCGTTCCATGGGTTCGGCTCGAGTCGGTTATCCGATGCATCTCGCAGGCGGTACGCTCCACCAGTCAGGACTTGGTCAATTATGAAGGGACCTTCCCACTTGGGTTTCAGTCAAAAGAAAAACCTTCCCACTTGGGCTTGAGTTTGTCCTTTTTCTTGTCCGGTAGTCGTAGGACTAATTCGCCAACGTTGTAATTTTTGGCCCGTACTTCTCTGCTTTGGTATCTTCGAGCCTGCTGTTGATAGAATGTGGAACGGGCTTTTGCCACGTCACGCTCCTCCTCCAATGCGTCCAAGCTGTCCTGCCGATCGAGCTCGGCTTCTCTTTCTTCGTACATGCGCACTCGAGGTGAGTCATGAATTATGTCGCAAGGCAAAACTGCCTCTGCGCCTTACACCATAAAGAATGATGTGTATCCGGTGGTACGATTCGGCGTGGTCCGCAGCCCCGAGAGTACGGAGTCGAGCTCCTCTACCCAGTGTGTGTTGGATTCCTTGAGGGACCGCACTAATCTAGGTTTGATGCCGCTCATGATAAGACCATTTGCACGTTCGACCTGGCCGTTAGTTTGTGGGTGATAGACGAAAGCATAATCGAGCTTGATGCCCATGTTTTTGCACCAGAGTTTTACCTCGTCGGCCGTGAATTTCGTGCCGTTATCAGTGATGATGCTGCGGGGGACGCCGTAATGGTGTACAACCCCAGATATAAAGTCTATCACCGGTCCGGATTCGGCCGTCTTAACATGCTTGGCTTCTATCCATTTGGTGAACTTATCCACCATGACCAGTAAGTATTTTTGCTTGTGGGTTCCGCCTTTAAGGGGTCCAACTATGTCAAGCCCTCAGACCGCGAAGGGCCAAGTAATGAGGATAGTTTGGAGGGCGGTGGGTGGCATATGGCTTTGGTTTGCAAAAAGCTGGCAACCGGTGCATCGTTGGACCAAGTCCTGAGCGTCTGCCCGGGCCGTCGGCCAATAAAAGCCTGTACGGAAGGCCTTGCTTACAAGGGACCGAGCTGCAGCGTGATGACCACCGAGTCCGGCATGAATTTCAGCCAGGAGGTTCCGCCCCTCCTCTTCGGAGATGCACCTTTGAAGGACTCCGGTAGTGCTTTTCTTATAAAGCTCTCCTTCGTGGACTCTGTAGGCTTTGGATCGCCACACTATGCAGTGTGCCTCATTTTGGTCCTCGGGGAGTTCCTGCCTAGTAAGGTAGGCGAGGAATGGTTCTGTCCACGGGGCGATGACGGCCATTATTACATGGGCTGAAGGTGTTATTTCATTGGCAGAGCCTCCGGTTGTGTCAGAATGTTCGGTGTCGGGCAGTGCGGTTGGGTCCGGGCTGTTATTGTTCGGCTCCCCTTCCCATACTACGGATGGCTTGAACAGCCTTTCCAAGAAGATGTTGGGGGGGACTACATCGCGTTTTGCACCGATGCGTGCCAGGACATCTGCCGCATGATTATTTTCCCGGGCTATATGGTGAAATTCAAGCCCCTCGAACCGAGCTGACATTTTTAGGACGACGTTGCGGTAAGCTGCCATTTTTGGATCCTTGGCATCGAAGTCTCCATTTATTTGGGATATTGCGAGGTTCGAGTCCCCGCGCACCTCTAGGCGTTGAATGCCCATGGATACTGCCATCCGGAGACCATGTAAAAGGGCCTCATATTCGGCTGCATTGTTGGAGTCCGTGTACATAATCTGGAGTACGTATTGAACTGTGTCTCCTGTGGGGGACGTCAAAACGACGCCAGCCCCCAGTCCGGCCAACATCTTGGAGCCGTCGAAATGCATGATCCAATTTGAATATGTGCCGTACTCTTTAGGGAGTTCGGCCTCCGTCCATTCTGCGACGAAGTCGGCCAAGACTTGCGACTTGATGGCTCGCCGTGGCTTATAAGTTATGTCAAACGGGAGGAGCTCAATGGCCCATTTTGCAATCCGGCCCGTTGTGTCACGGTTGTTTATAATATCGTTAAGTGGTACTTCCGAGGCTACTGTTATTGAACACTCTTGAAAGTAGTGTCGTAGCTTCCGGGATGCCATGAATACTGCGTACGCAATCTTTTGATAATGCGGGTACCGATTTGCAGGGAGTGAGGACAGTGGACACATAATAGACCGGCTTTTGAAGGGGGAATTTGTGTCCGTCCGCTTCTCGTTCGACGACGAGCACTGTGCTTACAACCTGATATGTTGCTGCAATGTATAATAGCATTGGTTCGACAATGTTTGGCGCGGCCAGGACTGGGTTTGTTGCCAGTATGGCTTTTATTTCGTCGAGTCTGGTCGTGGCTGCATCCGTCCATTTGAAGTGTCCGGTGCGCCGAAGGAGGCGGTAAAGGGGTAGGGCCTTTTCTCCCAAGCGGGAGATAAAGCGGCTTAGAGCCGCCACGCATCCGGTTAACTTTTGTATTTGTTTGAGGTCCTTTGGGATATCTAGCTGCGACAAAGCTCGGATCTTGGCTGCATTTGCTTCAATTCCTCTACCGGATACAATGAAGCCCAAGATCTTTCCGGCTGGAACGCCAAAAACGCATTTTTCCGGGTTGAGCTTGATGTCGTATGTTCGGAGGTTATCAAATGTGAGCCTCTAGTCGTCCACTAGAGATTCAACATGTCTTGTTTTGACGACCACATCATCTACATATGCCTCCACTGTTTTGCCGATCTGGCTTGCCAGACATGTCTGAATCATGCGCTGATATGTTGCGCCGGTGTTTTTGAGCCCGAAGGGCATCGTGTTAAAGCAGAATGGGCCGTATGGTGTGATAAATGCTGTTGCGGCTTGGTCTGGTTCTGCCATCTTGATTTGATGGTAGCCGGAATATGCGTCGAGGAAACACAACGAATCGTGTCCTGCGGTAGCGTCGATAATTTGATCGATGCAGGGGAGGGGGAAGGGATCCTTTGGGCAAGCCTTGTTAAGGTCTTTAAAATCAACACACAGGCGCTAGGATTTGTCCTTCTTTGGTACCATCACCAGGTTTGCTAGCCAGTCCGGATGTTTTATATCTCTGATGAATCCAGCCTCCAATAGATTTGCTAGCTCCTCTCCCATGGCCTGTCTCTTAGGTTCGAAAAACGCCGAAGAGCCTGTTTGACAGGTTTGAATCCTGTTTGGATATTTAAGCTGTGCTCGGCCAGCCTGCGTGGGATTCCTGGCATGTCTGAAGGGTGCCAGGCAAAAATGTCCCAGTTCTCTCGTAGGAACTCTCGCAGTGCGGCGTCTACATCAGGGTTTAACTGTGCCCCGATGGAAGCTGTTTTATTGGAGTCCATTGGATGGACTTGGAATTTGACTATTTCGTCCGCCGATTTAAAGGAGGTGGACTTGGATCTTTTGTCTAGTACCACATCGTCCCTATTCACCGTAGAGCGTAGCGCAGTCAGTTCCTCAACCGCTAGGGCTTCGGATAGTGCCTCGAGGGCCAGTGCGGCTGTCTTGTTTTCGACGCGGAGTGCTATGTCCGGATCACTAGCGAGAGTGATGATCCCGTTAGGACCGGGTATCTTGAGCTTCATGTACCCGTAATGGGGTATTGCTTGGAAGATTGTAAACGCTTCCCGCCCTAGCAGAGCGTGATAACCGCTGTTGAACGGAGCCACATGAAACGTGACTTCTTCGGACCTGTAATTATCCGGCGTGCCGAACACCACATCTAGTGTGATTTTTCCTGTACAACGCGCTTCTCGACTGGGGATTATTCCTCTAAAGGTTGTGCTGCTTCGCTCAATGCGGTTCCAGTCTATTTCCATTTTTTGAAGGGTTTCCTCATAAATGAGGTTCAATCCGCTGCCTCCGTCCATGAGTACCTTGGTAAGACGAAAGCCGTCCACTATTGGACTGAGGACCAATGTGGCTGGTGCTCGGGCTGTTCGGAATTTAGGTTCATCACTGGCGTTAAAGGTAATAGCCGTGTCACTCCATGGGTTTATTGTTGCTACTTGGTAGACTTCGGCAAGGCTGCGGAGTGTCCTTTTTCGCATATTATATGATGCGAAGGTCTCGAAGACTGTTAATACCGTATTGGTGTCTCTGGGGTGGCTTTCTGTGGCCTCCGGAATTAGGAGATTTTCGCCAATTTTGGCCACCTGCCGGAGTATCCAACATGCTCTGAGGCTGTGAGTTGGTGTGGCGTCCTCTGTACTGTGAATTTTACAGGGTCCATTAAGCCATCCTTCCAGTACGGTTCCATGCCCTGTAGAGGGTTTTTGCTTTTTAGTGCTTGACCCGGGTGTCTGGTGATGATGCACCCTTTTATTTTGGACTGGGTTTGTATTCAGGGCCGGATTGTCCCAAAATTTTATTTCAGTTTTCCAGGCGCTTTCCATCGCACAGTACTTTCGTATAATGGACGCCAAGTCAGCGAAGCGTGTAATATCACGGCGACTTATGGCGTTGAGTATTCCCTTGTCCGTGCAATTATTGCAGAAGATTGAGATTGCGTCTTCCTCGCGGCAGTCCCTTAGCATGTTCTTAACCAGGAGGAATCTGGCCCAGTAATGATGTACTGTTTCATCGGGTTCTTGCCTGATTTTGGATAGATCGCTTATGTTGGGATGGGTGGGTGGAATTAAATCCGAAGCAGGAATTTCCGAACTCGAAAATTTGGATTCCTGGATGTTGTCCAATGAATCCAGCCCGTCGCCTGACTCTAAGTTCAGGTCTTGAGTGATATCATCCCCTCTGCGGGTATCCGGCTTGGAGGGATCGGGAATCCGGACGTAGCGAGTCCTTAAGATAGATGAAGGGTCGCCGCACTGTCCCTCTAACACGGCCACGTGATGGGTGACTTGGGGAGAGTTAATCTCTCTCAGATCGGGTTTAGGCCCAATCTGGTCGTAATCCGTAGAGACTCCCAGGGCGGCGAAGCGATCCAAGAGCTCGTTTATGGAGGAGAGCTCCATTGGATCTAACTGCTCGGCGAGTTCCGAGCTGACATGAAGATTGTTCGATGACTCGAGAGGTCATCGTCGGCGCAGAAGCCGAACAGGCGGTCATAAGAAAACCACCTAGCCGGAGGGTTTGGCCGACAGCCAAAGCTCCCTTAGCAACGGTACCGTCTTTAAAGACGGGGTGAGGCATCCTTCCTGATGGCGACGACACAGAGGAACTCTCAATGAAAGCACCAATGTCGGTGTCAAAACCGGCGGATCTCGGGTAGGGGGTCCCGAACTGTGCGTCTAGGCCGGATGGTAACAGGAGGCAAGGGACACGAAGTTTTACCCAGGTTCGGGCCCTCTCGATGGAGGTAAAACCCTACGTCCTGCTTGATTAATATTGATGATATGGGTAGTACAAGAGTAGATCTACCACGAGATCAGAGAGGCTAAACCCTAGAAGCTAGCCTATGGTATGATTGTTGTTGTGTATGTTGTCCTACGGACTAAAATCCTCTGGTTTATATAGACACCGGAGAGGGTTAGGGTTACACAAAGTCGGTTACAATGGTAGGAGATCTACATATCCGTATCGCCAAGCTTGCCTTCCACGCCAAGGAAAGTCCCTTCCGGACACGGGACGAAGTCTTCAATCTTGTATCTTCATAGTCCAGGAGTCCGGCTGAAGGTATAGTCCGGCCATCCGGACACCCCCTAATCCAGGACTCCCTCACTAGGGATCAAACCCTAACAAAACTAACTCGATTACATGATAAATCTCATCCAACCCATCACCGTCCAGCAAGCCTACGATGGAATTACTCACGCACGGCGGTGAGCATCATGAAATTGGTGATGGAGGATGGTTGATGATGATGACGGCGACGAATCCCCCTCTCCGGAGCCCCGAACGGACTCCAGATCAGCGCTCCCGAGAGGTTTTAGGGCTTCGCGGCGGCTCCGTATCGTAAAACGCGATGATTTCTTCTCTCTGATTTTTTTCTCTCCGAAAGCAAATATATAGAGTTGGAGTTGGCGTCGGAGGGCATCCAGGGGGCCCACGAGGTAGGGGGGCGCGCCCTAGAGGGGGGCGCGCCCCCCACCCTCATGGACAGGGTGTGGGCCCCCTGGTCTTCATCTTTGGCGAGGATTTTTTATTATTTTTTCTAAGATGTTCCGTGGAGTTTCGGGTCATTCTGATAATATTTGTTTTCTGCACATAAAACAACATCATGGCAATTCTGCTGAAAACAGCGTCAGTCCGGGTTAGTTCCATTCAAATCATACAAGTTAGAGTCCAAAACAAGGGCAAAGGTGTTTGGAAAAGTAGATACGATGGAGACGTATCAACTCCCCCAAGCTTAAACCCTTGCTTGTCGTCAAGCAATTCAGTTGACAAACTGAAAGAAAGAAAGAAAGAAAAACTTTTACAAACTTTGTTTGCTCTTGTTGTTGTAACTATGTCAAGCCAGTATTCAAGTTTTCAGCAGAGATCATAACTAACCACATTTGCAATAATTCTCAGGTCTCATAATTACTCATATCAATAGCATAATCAACTAGCAAGCCTTAATAATAAATCTTGGACGACAACACTTTCTCAAAACAATCATAATATGATATAACAAGATGGTATCTCGCTAGCCCTTTCTGAGACCGCAAAACATAAATGCAGAGCACCTTTAAAGATCAAGGACTGACTAAACATTCTAATTCATGGTAAAAGAGATCCAATCATAGTCACACCCAACATAGATTAATAGTGATGAATGCAAATGACAGCTGTGCTCTCCAGCTAGTGCTTTTTAATAAGAGGGTGATGACTCAACATAAAAGTAAATGGATAGGCCCTTCGCAGAGGGAAGCAGAGATTTGTAGAGGTGCCAGAGCTTGGTTTTGAAGTAGAGATGAATTGTATTTTGAGCGGTATACTTTCATTGTCAACGTAACAACTAAGAGATGGCGATATCTTCCATGCTAAACACATTATAGGCAGTTCCCAAACAGAATGGTAAAGTTTATACTCCCCCTCCACCAACAAGCATCAATCCATGACTTGCTCGAAACAACGAGTGTCTCCAACATACATCAGGTCCCAGGGGGAGTTTTGTTTGAAATTAATTTTGATTTAGTTTGCATAAAGCATGGGACTGGGCATCCTGGTGACCAGCCATTTTCTCATGAGTGAGGAGCGGAGTCCACTCCTCTTGAGAATAACCTGCCTAACATGGAAGATAAGGACAGCCTTGGTTGATACATGAGCTATTCGAGCATACAAAACAGAATGTTTATTTGAAGGTTTAGAGTTTGGCACATACAAATTTACTTGGAACGGCAGGTAGATACCGCATATAGGAAGGTATAGTGGACTCATCTGGAATAACTTTGGGGTTTAAGGGATTGGATGCACGAGCAGTATTCCCGCTTAGTACAAGTGAAGGCTAGCAAAAGACTGGGAAGCGACCAACTAGAGAGCGACAACAACCATGTACATGCATTAAATTTAATAAACATTGGATGCAAGCATGAGTAGGATATAATCCACCATGAACATAAATATCGTGAAGGCTATGTTGATTTTGTTTCAACTACATGCGTGAACATGTGCCAAGTCAAGTCACTTAAATCATTCAAAGGAGGATACCACCCCATCATACCACATCATAACCATCTCAATAACATGTTGGCACGCAAGGTAAACCATTATAACTCATAGCTAATCAAGCATGGCACAAGCAACTATGATCTCTAATTGTCATTGCAAATATGTTTATTCATAATAAGCTGAATCAAGAACGAGGGGCTCATCATATTTACAAAAACAAAAGAGGTCGAGTTCATACCAGCTTTTCTCATCTCAGTCAGCCCATTGATATGATGAGAATAGACCCGGGGGCCATAGGTTTCACTAGTGGCTTCTCTCGAGAGCATAAGTTTTTTACGGTGGGTGAACAAATTACTGTTGAGAAATTGACAGAATTGAGCATAGTTATGAGAATATCTAGGCATGATCATGTATATAGGCATCACGTCCGTGACAAGTAGATCGAAACGATTCTGCATCTACTACTATTACTCCACTCATCGACCGCTATCCAGCATGCATCTAGAGTATTAAGTTAAAAACAGAGTAACGCTTTAAGCAAGATGACATGATGTAGAGAGATAAATTCATGCAATATGAAATAAACCCCATCTTGTTATCCTCGATGGCAACGATACAATACGTGTCTTGCTGCCCCTTCTGTCACTGGGAAAGAACACCGCAAGATCAAACCCAAAGCTAAGCACTTCTCCCATGGCAAGAACTACCAATCTAGTTGGCCAAACCAAACGAATAATTCGAAGAGACTTGCAAAGATAACCAATCATACATAAAAGAATTCAGAGAAGATTCAAATATTGTTCATAGATAGACTTGATCATAAACCCACAATTCATCGGTCTCAACAAACACACCGCAAAATAAGAAGATTACATCGAATAGATCTCCACAAGAGAGGGGGAGAACATTGTATTGAGATCCAAAAAGAGAGAAGAAGCCATCTAGCTACTAACTATGGACCCGAAGGTCTGAGGTAAACTACTCACACTTCATCGGAGGGGCTATGATGATGTAGAAGCCCTCCGTGATGACGGCCCTCTCCGACGGAGCTCTGGAACAGGCCCCAAGATGGGATCTCGGGGGTACAGAAAGTTGCGGCGGTGGAATTAGGTTTTTGGCTCCTCTTCTGATCGTTTGGGGGTACGTGGGTATATATAGGAGGAAGGAGTACGTCGGTGGAGCACCGAGGGGCCCACGAGGCAGGGGGCGCGCCCTGTAGGGGGGGCACCCCCTACCCTCGTGACCGCCTCCGGTACTTCTTGGAGTAGGGTCCAAGTCTCCTGGGTCTTATCCGAGAAGAAAATCACGTTCCAAAAAGGATTTTTCTGTTTGGACTCCGTTTGATATTCTGTTTCTTCGAAACACTGAAATAGGCAAAAAAACAACAATTCTGGGTTGGGCCTCCGGTTAATAGGTTAGTCCCAAAAATAATGTAAAAGTGGAAAATAAAGCCCAATATAGTCCAAAACAGTAGATAATATAGCATGGAGCAATCAAAAATTATAGATACGTTGGAGATGTATCAGGCATCCCCAAGCTTAATTCATGCTCGTCCTCGAGTAGGTAAATGATAAAAAGAGAATTTTTGATGCGGAGTGCTACTTGGCATAATTTCAATGCAAAATTTCTTAATTGTGGTATGGATATTCAGATTAGAAAGATTCAAGACAAAATTTCATATTGACATAAAGAATAATAACACTTCAAGCATACTAATAAAGTAATTATGTCTTCCCAAAATAACATGGCTAAAGAAAGTTATCCCTACAAAATCATATAGTCTGGCTATGCTCTATCTTCACCACACAAAGTATTTAAATCATGCACAACCCCGATAACAAGCCAAGCAATTGTTTCATACTCTAAATTTTTCAAAACTTTTTCAATCTTCACGCAATACATGAGCATGAGCCATGGACATAGCACTATGTGGAATAGAAGGGTGGTTGTGGAGAAGACAAAAGGAGGGGAAGATAGTCTCACATCAACTAGGCGTATCAATGGGCTATGGAGAGGCCCATCAATAGATATCAATGTGAGTGAGTAGGGATTGCCATGCAACGGATGCACTATAGCTATAAGTATATGAAAGCTCATCAAAAGAAACTAAGTGGGTGTGCATCCAACTCGCTTGCTCACGAAGACCTAGGGCAATTTGAGGAAGCCCATCATTGGAATATACAAGCCAAGTTCTATAATGAAAAATTCCCACTAGTATATGAAAGTGACATAACGAGAGACTCTCTATCATGAAGATCATGGTGCTACTTTGAAGCACAAGTGTGGTAAAAGGATAGTAACATTGTCCCTTCTCTCTTTTTCTTTTTTTTTATTTGGGCCTTTTCTCTTTTTTTCGTCCGGAGTCTCATCCCGACTTATGGGGGAATCATAGTCTCCATCATCCTTTCCTCACTTGGGACAATGCTCTAGAAAATGATGATCATCACACTTTTATTTTTCTTACAACTCAACAATTACAACTCGATACTTAGAACAAATATGACTCTATATGAATGCCTCAGGCGGTGTACCGAGATATGCAATGAATCAAGAGTGACATGTATGAAAGAATTATGAATGGTGGCTTTGCCACAAATACGATGTCAACTACATGATCATGCTAGCCATATTACAATGATGGAGCGTGTCATAATAAACGGAACGGTGGAAAGTTGCATGGCAATATATCTCGGAATGGCTATGGAAATGCCATGATAGGTAGGTATGGTGGCTGTTTTGAGGAAGGTATATGGTGGGTGTATGATACCGGCGAAAGGTGTGCGGTATTAGAGAGGTTAGCAATGGTGGAAGGATGGGAAAAAGTGCATATAATCCATGGACTCAACATAAGTCATAAAGAACTCATATACTTATTGCAAAAATCTAGAAGTTATCAAAGCAAAGTATTACGTGCATGATCCTAGGGGGATAGATTGGTAGGAAAAGACCATCGCTCGTCCCCGACCGCCACTCATAAGGAAGACAATCAATAAATAAATTATGCTCCGACTTCATCACATAACGGTTCACCATACGTGCATGCTACGGGAATCACAAACTTTAACACAAGTATTCTTTAAATTCACAACTACTAAACTAGCATAACTCTAATATTATCACCTCCATATCTCAAAACAATTATCATGCTTCAATCTTCTCTTAGTATTCAACGCACTCAAAAGAAAATTTCACATATCTTGAACACCAAGCATATTTATATTAAGCAAATTACCATGCTATTAAGACTCTCAAAATAATCTAAGTGAGGCATGAGAGATCAATAGTTTCTTTAAAACAAACCACCACCGTGCTCTAAAATATCTAAGTGAAGCACATAGAGCAAAATTATAACGCTCAAAAGATATAAGTGAAGCACGTAGAGAAAAACTACATAGCTCAAAAGATTTAAGTGAAGCACATAGAGTATTCTATCAAATTTCAATTCAAGTATGGCTCTATAAAAAGGTGTGTACAGCAAGGATGATTGTAGCATACTAAAAAACAAAGACACAAATAATAGAAGACGCTCCAAGCAAAACACATATCATGTTGGTGAATAAAAATATAACTCCAAGTAAATTACCAATGGAAGTGGACGAAAGAGGGGATGCCTTCCGGGGCATCCCCAAGCTTTGACTTTTTGGTGTCCTTGGATTATCTTGGGGGTGCCATTGTCATCCCCAAGCTTAGGCTCTTGCCACTCCTTGTTCCATAATCCATCAAAAGAACTCACCCAAAACTTGAAAACTTCACAACACAAAACTCAATAGAAATCTCGTGAGCTCCGTTAGAGAAAGAAAACATAAAACCACTTCAAGGTACTGTAATGAACTCATTCTTTATTTATTTTGGTGTTAAACCTACTGTATTCCAACTTATCTATGGATTATAAACTATTTTACTAACCATATATTCATCAAAATAAGCAAACAACACACGAAAAACAGAATCTGTCAAAAACAGAACAGTCTGTAGTAATCTGTAACTAGCGCAAGATCTGGAACCCCAAAAATTCTAAAATAAATTGCTGGACGTGAGGAATTTATCTATTAATAATCTGCAAAAATAATTAACTAAATATCACTCTTCAAATAAAAATGACAGCAGTTCTCGTGAGCGCTAAGTTTCTGTTTTTTACAGCAAGTTCAACAACACTTTCCCCAAGTCTTACCAACGGTTCTACTTGGCCCAAACACTAATTAAACACAAAAAACACAACCAAAACAGAGGCTACATAATTTATTTATTTATTAAATAACAGCAAGGAAAAATATTGGGTTGTCTCCCAACAAGCGCTTTTCTTTAAAGCCTTGTAGCTAGGCATTGATAATTTTAATGATGCTCACATGAAAGACAAGAATTGAAGCACAAAAGGAGCATCATAAAGCATGTGACAAACAAATCTAAGTCTAACATACTTACTATGCATAGGCATCTTATAGGAAAACAAATTATAGAGGCAAGCAAAAACTAGCATATGCAAGGAAGAGGAAAGAAACAATAGCAATCTCAACATAACAAGAGGTAATTTAGTAACATGAAAATTTCTACCACCATATTTTCCTCTCTCATAATAATTACATGTAGGATCATAAGCGAATTCAACAATATAGCTATCACATAAAATATTCTCAACATGATCCACATACATGCAAAGTTGACACTCTTCCGAAATAGTGGGATTAACATCTAAAGTCATGACTTCTCCAAACCCACTTTTATCAAAAATTTCATAAGGTTGAACGTTCTCCAAATATGTGGGATCTAAAGTTGACATTCTTCCAAACCCACTTTCAATAATTTTGCAAACACTATTATCAATCTCATATTCATCATGGGTCTTAAATGAATTTTCAAGATCATAAGAAGAATCACCCCAATCATGATCATTGCAACAAGTAGAGGACATAGCAAAACTGGCATCCCCAAGCTTAGGGTTTTGCATATTATTAGCACAATTGACATCAAGAGAGTTTATAGTAAAATCATTGCAATCATGCTTTTTATTCAAAGATCTATCGTGAATTGCTTCATAAAGTAATTCATCACACTTTTCAGATTCACGAATTTCAAGCAAAACTTCATAAAGATAATCTAGTGCACAAAACTCACTAGCAATTGGTTCATCATAATTGGATCTCTTAAAAAGATTAGCAAGTGGATGAGGATCCATAGATCTTAGGTTCTCTGTTTAGTAATAAATAAACAACTATTCCAACCATACGAGCAAACAAGAAACAGACAAAAAGAGGCAAATAGAGAGGGAGGATAGAGAGAGAGAGGGCGAATAAAACGGCAAGGGTGAATTGGGGGAGAGGAAAACGAGAGGCAAATGGCAAATAATGTAACGCGAGAGATAGGGATTGTGATGGGTACTTGGTATATTGACTTTTTGCGTAGACTCCCCGGCAACGGCACCAGAAATGGCTCGTTGTCGGGAGTCAAATCTTGACTTGCGCGAACCTCCCTGGTAACGGCGCCAGAAATCCTTCTTGCTATGTCTTGAGCTTGCGTTGGTTTTCCCCGAAGAGGAAGGGATGATGCAGCAGAGTAGCGTAAGTATTTCCCTCAGTTTTTGAGAACCAAGGTATCAATCCAGTAGGAGGCCACGTGCAAGTCCCTCGTACCTACACCACACAAAGAGCTCAACGCAACCAACGCGATTAGGGGTTGTCAATCCCTTCACGGTCACTTACGGAAGTGAGATCCGATAGATAATATTTTTGGTATTTTTGATATAAAGATGCAAAGTGAAAAGTAAAAGGCAAAGTAAAAACAAAACAAGATTAAAGTGATGGATATTGATATGATGAGAATAGACCCGGGGGCCATAGGTTTCACTAGTGGCTTCTCTCGAGAGCATAAGTTTTCTACGATGGGTGAACAAATTACTGTTGAGCAATTGACAGAATTGAGCATAGTTATGAGAATATCTAGGCATGATCATCTATATAGGAATCACGTCCGTGACAAGTAGATCGAAACGATTCTGCATCTACTACTATTACTCCACTCATCGACCGCTATCCAGCATGCATCTAGAGTATTAAGTTAAAAACAGAGTAACACTTTAAGCAAGATGACATGATGTAGAGAGATAAATTCATGCAATATGAAATAAACCCCATCTTGTTATCCTCGATGGCAACGATACAATACGTGTCTTGCTGCCCCTTCTGTCACTGGGAAAGAACACCGCAAGATCAAACTCAAAGCTAAGCACTTCTCCCATGGCAAGAACTACCAATCTAGTTGGCCAAACCAAACGGATAATTCGAAGAGACTTGCAAAGATAACCAATCATACATAAAAGAATTCAGAGAAGATTCAAATATTGTTCATAGATAGACTTGATCATAAACCCACAATTCATCGGTCTCAACAAACACACCGCAAAAGAAGAAGATTACATCGAATAGATCTCCTCAAGAGAGGGGGAGAACATTGTATTGAGATCCAAAAAGAGAGAAGAAGCCATCTAGCTACTAACTATGGACCCGAAGGTCTGAGGTAAACTACTCACACTTCATCGGAGGGGCTATGATGATGTAGAAGCCCTCCGTGATGACGACCCTCTCCGGCGGAGCTCCGGAACAGGCCCCAAGATGGGATCTCGTGGATACAGAAAGTTGCGGCGGTGGAATTAGGTTTTTGGCTCCTCTTCTGATCGTTTGGGGGTACGTGGGTATATATAGGAGGAAGGAGTACGTCGGTGGAGCACCGAGGGACCCACGAGGCAGGGGGCCCGCTCTGTAGGGGGGGGGCGCCCCCTACCCTCGTGACCGCCTCCGGTACTTCTTGGAGTAGGGTCCAAGTCTCCTGGGTCTTATCCAAGAAGAAAATCACGTTCCAAAAAGGATTTTTCTGTTTGGACTCCGTTTGATATTCTGTTTTTTCGAAACACTGAAATAGGCAAAAAACAACAATTCTGGGCTGGGCCTCCGGTTAATAGGTTAGTCCCAAAAATAATATAGAAGTGGAAAATGAAGCTCAATATAGTCCAAAACAGTAGATAACATAGCATGGAGCAATCAAAAATTATAGATACGTTGGAGACGTATCACCCATCATATATCATCATAATTGCCTTTCACTTGCACGACCAAATGATGTGAATAATAATAAGAGTGCACGTGCATTGGACTAAGCTGGAATCTGCGAGCATTCAATAAACAGGAGAAGACAAGGCAATATGGTCTTCTCCTACTGACCCCCAAAGAAAAGAAAATAAATAAAACTATTTACACGGGAAAGCTCCCAACAAGCAAAAGAAGAACGGGAAATATTTTTGGGTTTTCTTTTTAATTATTACTACTACAGCAGAAAAATAAACTACTACTAATTTTTTTGGTTTTTCTTAAGGTTTAACAAACACACAAGAAGAAAGCAGGAAAAAGAAAATAAACTAGCATGGATATTACAGTGAAAGAGTATGAGCACCGACATCTAGCAATGAGTGTGTGTGAACATAAATGTAATGTCGGTGAGAAATACGTACTCCCCCAAGCTTAGGATTTTGGCCTAAGTTGGTCTATTGCCAGGGATAGCCTGGCGGATACCCGTAAGTGTGGCTGGGGTCGTACTGCGACGAAGAATAGTTGGGATCATACTGATGTGCAGCGGTTATCGCCTGCTGAGCTGCAGCGTGGAGTCAGGCTGCCTCCGCTCTCCTCTCGTACTCATCTGCCTCCTCTCTGGTGATAGTGTATCTTCGTTTTGCCTGAGCATCAAAGAAGGCAGGAGCAGGGAGAGTAATACGGACAACGTGCCGTTTGTTAAAAATTAAACGATATAAGAGAGGTGATTCAGGCCTCTCGACAAACTGGTGCGAAGCCATAGAGTTATAATCTAAAAAGGCAAGAGGCAACTCTGTATCACTCTCATGAATGTCTATCTCAAGAAAATTAGCTAAGCGGGTTACATAAATTCCTCCGAAGAAATCTCCATTATGTCTATTATGATGCAACCTACGAGCTACAATGGCTCCCATATGATAATATTGGTCTCCTAACATAGCACTCCTGAGAATGCTAAGGTCCGGGACACACATGTGACATGCTTCATCCTTAGCATTTATGCATCTACCGGTGAAGAGAGCAAAATAATGTATAGCAGGAAAGTGAATGCCCCCTATGGTAGCCTGCGTTATATCTCTGGATTCCCCTACAGTTATACTAGCAAGAAAGTTTCTAAATTCAGATTTAGGGGGATCCCTAATACTACCCCATGATGGAAGTTTGCAAGCAAGAGTGAAATCCTCTAGGTCCATGGTATAAGATTTGCCATAAAGATCAAACATGACTGAAGGAGAATTACGCGAAGATGAATACTCAAACCTCCTCACAAAGGAACTTGTGAGATCATGATACTGGGGGCATTTGTTAGCCTCAAAATCCTCAAGACCGGCATTGCGCAAATATGCTTTGAATTCTTCTTTAATTCCCGCACGGTCCATAAAATTTTTCGACGGCCATTCGCAAGGCCGTATTGGAGCGTCTCTTGGTGGATCCTCGTCAGCATCGCGCATAGCAATCCTGGGTCCTTGCTTCTTAGAGGAACCACCTTGGAACATCTTCCTAAGCATAATGTTTTTCTCTGAAAAATTCTGAAATTTTTAGTAACTTCAAACAAAAGTGAACCAACTTCAATAAAACTGATAGCAACTACTCCTACAAGTGCCTAGAGCCTATATCAAGCATTAGAACTACTTGGAACCATATAAATTTTACATGCAAGCTCAAGAACATGGTCACCTATGCAACACAAATTTGCAAAGAATAAAGCACTAGAACAAAAACTAATTGGACCAATGGAGGAGTCACATACCAAGGAACAATCTCCCCAAGCAGTTTTGCGAGAGGTGCTTTGAGCAAGGAGATCGAAAATCACAGCAAAAGTGGCTAGAACTCGTGCTTGAGTTGGTTTTTCGGGTTTGTGTGAGACAAAGGAAGAAGATGGGTGATGGGATAAGTGGAGGAGGGCCACCATGGGCCCACGAGGCAGGGGGGCACGCCCTAAGGGGGGGCGCCCACCACCCTCGTGGCCAGGTGGCAGCTCCTCCCGCGGTAATTTTTGCACAGTAAATCCTCAAATATTCCCGAAAAAAATCATATTAAATTGGCATGGGATTCTGAGGACTTTTATTTTTGGGATATTTTTATATTGCACGGATAAGCCAGCAAACAGACAGAAAAAATACTATTTTTTCTTTATTTCTACTAATTAACAGAAAGTATAGAGAGGGTACAGAAGTTTGTGCTTCTAGTTTCATCCATCTCATGCTCATTAAAAAGAATCCACTAACAAGGTTGATCAAGTCTTGTTAACAAACTCATTCCGATAATCATGAAACCGGAGAAATTTCGAATAACACTAAGTTACCTCAACGGGGATATGCACATCCCCAATAATAAGTATAACATATTTCTTTTTGACAGTAGGAAGAGGAAATTCAAAACCTCCAATTATAATCGATGGAATTTTTCCAATGGAGTTGATACTATGAACTTGAGGTTGTTTCCTCGGAAAGTGTACTGTATGCTCATTACCATTAACATGAAAAGTGACATTGCCTTTGTTGCAATCAATAACAGCCCCTGCAGTATTAAGAAAAGGTCTTCCAAGAATAATAGACATACTATTATCCTCGGGAATATCAAGAATAACAAAGTCCGTTAAAATAGTAACGTTTGCAACCACAACAGGCACATCCTCACAGATACCGACAGGTATAGCAGTTGATTTATCAGCCATTTGCAAACATATTTCAGTAGGTGTCAACTTATTCAAGTCAAGTCTACGATATAAAGAGAGAGGCATAACACTAACACCGGCTCCAAGATCACATAAAGCAGTTTTAATATAATTTCTTTTAATGGAGCAAGGTATAGTAGGTACTCCGGGGTCTCCAAGTTTCTTTGGTATTCCACCCTTAAAAGTATAATTAGCAAGCATGGTGGAAATTTCAGCTTCTGGTATCTTTCTTTTATTAGTAATGATATCCTTCATATATTTAGCATAAGGATTTTTTTTGAGCACATCAGTTAATCGCATACGCAAAAAGATAGGCCTAATCATTTCAGCAAAGCGCTCAAAATCCTCATCATCCTTTTTCTTGGATGGTTTCGGAGGAAAATGCATGGGTTTCTGAACCCAAGGTTCCCTTTCTTTACCATGTTTCCTAGCAACAAAGTCTCTTTTATCATAACGTTGATTCTTTGATTGTGGGTTATCAAGATCAACAGCAGATTCAATTTCTACATCATTATCATTACTAGGTTGAGCATCATCATGAACATCATCATTAATATTTTCATTAGGTTCATGTTCATTACCAGATTGTGTTTCAACATCAGACATAGAGATATCATTTGGATTATCAGGTGGTTCAGCAATAGGTTCACTAGAAGTTTGCACAGTTCTATCATTTTTCTTCTTCTTCTTTTTAGAAGAACTAGGAACGTCAATATTATTTCTTTGAGAATCTTGCTCGATTCTCTTAGGGTGGCCTTCATGATACAAGGTTCCTGAGTCATTCTACCAGTTCTAGTAGCCACTCTAACAACATAATCATTTTTCTTACTATTCATTTCATCAAGCACTTCTTCTTGAGCCTTAAGTACTTGTTCTACTTGAGTGGTAACCATAGAAGTATGTTTGCTAACAAGTTTAAGTTCACCTTTAATATTAGCCATATAATCACCCAAGCGTCTAATCATATAAGCATTTTCTTTTAATTGTCTATCAAAATAAGCATTAAAGTCGTCTTGCTTAAACATAAAGTTATCAAACTCATCCAAGCACTGACTAGCAATTTTAGTAGGAGGGACTTCAGCTTTATCATATCTATAGAGAGAATTTACCTTTACTACCTATGTCGGGATATCGGGATCAGGAGGTTCTTCAGTAAATAAAGAATTGAGATCATATGTTTCTTCAACAGGCGGTATATTAAGACCATGTATTTCTTCAATAGGAGGTAAATTCTTAACATCTTCAGCTTTAATACCTTTTTCTTTCATAGATTTATTTGCCTCTTGCATATCTTCGGGACTGAGGAATAGAACACCTCTCTTCTTCGGAGTTGGTTTAGGAATAGACTCAGTAATTGGAGCAGGAGCTGGCTCAGGAGGTGCCCAATTATTTTCATTTGTCAACATATTATTCAATAGAATTTCAGCTTCATCCGGTATTCTTTCCCTGAAAAGAGAACCAGCACAACTATCCAGGTAATCTCTGGAAGCATCGGTTAGTCCATTATAAAAGATATCAAGTATTTCAGGTTTATTAAGAGGATGATCAGGCAAAGCATTAAGTAACTTGAGAAGCCTCCCCCAAGCTTGTGGGAGACTCTCTTCTTTAATTTGCATGAAGTTGTATATTTCCCTCAAAGCAACTTGTTTCTTATGAGCAGGGAAATATTTAGCAGAGAAGTAATAAATCATATCCTAGGGACTACGCACACAACCAGGATCAAGAGAATTAAACCATATCTTAGCATCACCCTTTAATGAGAACGGAAATATTCTGAGTATATAAAAATAACGCGATCTCTCATCATTAGTAAATAGGGCGGCTATACCATTTAACTTAGTAAGATGTGCCACAACAGTTTCAGATTCACAGCCATAAAACGGATCAGATTCAACCAAAGTAATTATATCAGGATCAACAGAGAATTCATAATCCTTATTAGGAACACATATAGGTGAAGTAGCAAAATCAGGGTCGTGTTTCATTTTATCTCTAAGTGATTCTTTGTTCCATTTAACTAATAACCTCTTAAGCTCATATCTATCCCTCCAAGCTAAAATAGCTAAAGAAGATTCTTTATCAAAAACATAACCCTCAGGAATAACAGGCATATTTTCATCATCACTATCATCATCGTATTCAGATTCAATAATTTCTTTTTCTCTAGCCCTAGCAATTTGTTCATCAAGAAATTCACCAAGGGGCACAGTAGTATCCGGCATAGAAGCAGTTTCATCATAAGTATCATGCATAGCAGAAGTGGCATCATCAATAACATGCGACATATCGGAACGAATAGCAGAAGCAGGTTTAGGTGTTGCTAGCTTACTCATAACAGAAGGTGAATCAAGTGCAGAGCTAGATGGCAGTTCCTTACCTCCCCTCGTAGTTGAGGGATAAATTGTTGTCTTAGCGTCTTTCAAGTTCTTCATAGTGTCCAGCAGATATAAATCTCAGGTGACTCAAAGAATAGAGCTATGCTCCCCGACAACGGCGCCAGAAATTAGTCTTGATAACCCACAAGTATAGGGGATCGCAACAGCTTTCAAGGGTAGAGTATTCAACCCAAATTTATTGATTCGACACAAGGGGAGCCAAAGAATATTCTCAAGTATTAGCAGCTGAGTTGTCAATTCAACCACACCTGGAAACTTAGTATCTGCAGCAAAGTGTTTAGTAGCACAGTAATACGATAGTGGTGGTAGCAGCAACAAAAGTAAAGACAACAAAAGTACTGTTTTTGGTATTTTGTAGTGATTGTAACAGTAGCAACAGGAAAGTAAATAAGCATAAACTAGTATATGGAAAACTCGTAGGAACCGGATCAGTGATGGATAATTATGCCGGATGCAGTTCATCATGTAACCGTCATAACATAGGGTGACACAGAACTAGCTCCAATTCATCAATGTAATGTAGGCATGTATTCCGTATATAGTCATACGTGCTTATGGAAAAGAACTTGCATGACATCTTTTGTCCTACCCTCCCGTGGCAGCGGGGTCATATCGGAAACTAAGGGATATTAAGGCCTCCTTTTAATAGAGAACCAGAACAAAGCATTAGCACATAGTGAATACATGAACTCCTCAAACTATGGTCATCACCGGGAGTGGTCCCGATTATTGTCACTTCGGGGTTGCCGGATCATAACACATAGTAGGTGACTATAGACTTGCAAGATAGGATCAAGAACTCACATATGTTCATGAAAACATAATAGGTTCAGATCTGAAATCATGGCACTCGGGCCCTAGTGACAAGCATTAAGCATAGCAAAGTCATAGCAACATCAATCTCAGAATATAGTGAATACTAGGGATCAAACCCTAACAAAACTAACTCGATTACATGATAAATCTCATCCAACCCATCACCGTCTAGCAAGCCTACGATGGAATTACTCACGCACGGCGGTGAGCATCATGAAATTGGTGATGGAGGATGGTTGATGATGACGGCGGCGACGAATCCCCCTTTCCGGAGCCCCGAACGGACTCCAGATCAGCCCTCCTGAGAGGTTTTAGGGCTTGGCGGCGGCTCCGTATCGTAAAATGCGATGATTTCTTCTCTCTGATTTTTTCTCTCCGAAAGCAAATATATAGAGTTGGAGTTGGCGTCGGAGGGCATCCAGGGGGCCCACGAGGTAGGGGGCGCGCCCCCACCCTCGTGGACAGGGTGTGGGCCCCCTGGTCTTCATCTTTGGCGAGGATTTTTTATTATTTTTTCTAAGATGTTCCGTGGAGTTTCAGGTCATTCCAATAATATTTGTTTTCTGCACATAAAACAACATCATGGCAATTCTGCTGAAAACAGCGTCAGTCCGGGTTAGTTCCATTCAAATCATACAAGTTAGAGTCCAAAACAAGGGCAAAAGTGTTTGGAAAAGTAGATACGACGGAGACGTATCAGGCGCGCGGCAAAGTACTGCTGTTGAAGATGCTCTTAGATGAAGGTCTGACAGCTTAGATAAAACAGCCGCGTACTACTGGGTTGTGTGCGCATCGTTGGGCTGGCTCGCTGGGCTGACTCCTTTGCCCTTTCCCTTCTCCTGTTTTCTTTTCTAATTTTAACTCCCTTTTGAATTTTAAATTGGTTCAAAAACCAAACTTGCTCTAAATTAAATTAGGAAAATTATAAAAAGGTCAAACCCATTTTTTGACATATGGGATTAATTTCCTGCCAAATAAAAATATATGCCTTATTTGAATATTTTTCCTTTTGATTTTCTTGAACTGATTCAAGAATCAAATCCACTTCAAGTCTTTTGGGAATAATTATCAAAAGCTCAAAATAATATTTAGGACTTGATAAAAAAATTATGCCCAAAATAAATATTTGAATTTGTCACCGTATTTTGGAATATCATTTTATTCCATGAATCTTTAGGATTCAAATTAATTTCCAATTCAACTTTAGGATTTAGAATATTTTTTAGAGTTTATGGACATTTATTTTGAACCCAAAATTTAACAAAAGGTTACAACCCTTTTGCGAGCTCGAGTTTTCGATTTGAAGAATATTCCATAGATGACAATTTAGGGTTTCTAAATATCACCAAAACCTTTATTCAAGTGACTTTTGCAATTAGTTCAAACAACTTTTATTCAATCTAGCTAATGGCAAGCAATTCTTAAAAAAAAACTTCAACTTATTTATTAACGATCCAAGTTTGAAAAAACTTTGGATGTGACTTTTTCTTGTTTTCCCCCTCTAGCCCTAGGTGGCTAGGGCAAACTCCCCCTCTCGACTTCACTGACGAGCCCGTACATTCACCTCCCCTCTGGTTGCTGCTACGATGGTCGGTGGCGGGAGGGGAATTCCGGTGCCTTCGCTCCAGTTAGTAGTTTAGGTTAGGTTTTTCTAGTCCTCGCAGTTGCAGCGCTCGGGCGGTTGGTTGCGCTTCTTCTTTGTTGTCTTTCGGGTTTCGGTCCTCTTTGAATTTGTCCATCTAGATGTAGTCGATGGAATTCCGGCGTAGTTTCTAGCAGTGCCCTTGGGGCGGCGAGATTTGTTGTCAGGTGCTTCAGATATATGTAATGGTTCAATGACAACAATTGTGGCTCCAGAGCGCTGATCCTTGAGGGACGTGTACGAAGACTTTCCGGTTGTCATCGACAAGGTCAAGCCGACTCCGGTAGCGGAGCGGCTACAACGGTGTCGGTGGCTCGCTCCAACGACAGTAGTGGTCGTTCGGTGGTCTCAAAATTTTGATGTAATTTTTATTATGTTTGAGATGCTTTGTACCTTGAGTGAATTTTTATAATAGTTCTGATTATATTTTTAAAAGAACTTTGGATGTGACAACAGATTCAGAGGATGCTTGGATACGTTTTAGTCTCATGACTAAAAATAGTGAGACTAAAACTTGCTAGCCTCATCCATGCTTGAATCCAAATACTAAAAAGATTAAAATCAAGTTAATGAGCATTTATTATTCTCCAAACCCTCCAATCCAGAACTCGCCTGTGTTAAAAAAGAGGAGTTAAATGAGAAGAGAGAGAGAGGACTAATCCACATTTTATTAGGGGTAACTCTGACTAAAACATTTTAATCTCAAGACTAATTTTAGTCCTACTTTAGTCAGGGGTGCTTGGAACTTTAGCCTCTTAAAAAGACTATTTTTAGAGGGTGGTTGGGTACGTTTTAGTCTCACCCATACTTGGATCAAAATACTAAAGAGACTAAAATCAAGTTAATAAGCATTTATTATTCTCCAAACCATTCAATCCAGAACTCGCCTGTGTTAAAGAAGAGGAGTTAAATGAGGAAAGAGAGGACTAACCCACATTTTAGTAGAGGTACTCCTGACTAAAATTTTTTAGTCTCAAGACTAGTTTTAGCCCCTCTTTAGTCAGATATGCTTGGAACTTTAGCCTTTTAAAAAAAGTATTTTTAGTCAGACTAAAATAAATTTTTTAGATCAAGACACCCTCTTAGTCAGACTAAAATAAGTCCCTTAATTATCAAGCACCCTCTCAGAAGCGGAGCGATCTCCAGTTCGCAGCTACACTTTGAAGATGAAACTGCGCACATGCACGCAAGGGAGAAGAGTCTCCCGTGGCGATTTCCTGGCCCCGCACTCCACAGCCTCACGTGGCGCGCCGAGCGCGCCCACGGTCCACGTACGCAACCCCGACGCGGTGCCCCCACCCCACCCCAAACAAACAACACGAGCAAGCAAAGCCTAGCCGCCGCCCTTCCCCCTTCCCCGTCTGACTTTTTCTCCAAGTTCAACTCCGCCGCCCGCCCCCTCTCCCCGATCCCGGGAGAGAGAGATAGAGATGTCCTGGCGGTGGGCTCTGGCGCGGCGCGTCGCCACGCTCGTCGGCGGCGGCACCGGCGGCCCAGGCGCCGCCCAGGCGCAGAGGCTCTTCTCCTCCTCCGGCGCCCTCCCGGGGAGGCTCCACCCTGCGCCGCCTCAGATTCGGAACAAGGTCCCCCTCCTCCGCGCATTAACCTCCCGTCCTGGCCCTAGGCGGTCTTCGTAGTGCGTTGTGGTGCCTCGCTGTCGTCTCTGACCCTGGCCTGTCCAGGTGGCCGCGGCGGAGCTGCCCGCCAAGTGTTTGTGTATATGCCACCGACTAGTGCAGCTCTGCGGCTGAATCCCGTGGAGTCATGCTCCTAGCTGCAAATTGCCGGCACGCACACTAATTTGTCCTAACTGGTGATTTTGAGTTACTGATTTTAGCAAGTCGCTCAGGTGCATAGTGGTTACGTTGCAAAAGGCAAAGAGAATCAAGGCGAGCAGAAATAGTAACCGCTCAAGTTGTTGTAACCTCCTAATGGGATTGGCCGATTAGGTGTCCACGTGTTATTGAACTGTTCATTGTATTTGCCTTCTGTTATGCTGATAGGTTCTGTACTTTTGGTGTGGATTAGTAGGTGGTGGGTTGCAGAGGAGCTGCTTTCGTGAACTCGCGGTGGCTGCATGATGCCACCCAATGCCAGACTCGCCAGGACGGAGTTTCGAGGGCTGAAGTAGGTGAACCCTTTATTTGTTTGATGATTTGCCTTTGTGCTGCTCGTTTGTTATGTTAATGATCTTGTCATTGTACCTCTTTTGTCAGTCAAACATCTAGAGCCCAGCTTAATAAATAAACTAACTATGCATCACTATTCACTATTCACCGCTGGGAAAAACACATCAGTGTCCTGCTACAGTACATGCCAGCTGAATACATGATTATGAACTGAAATATGGGACATGTCTAGCAATTAAACATAGATATCAAAACTAGGCTGTTGTACAACCAACCCATAGTTCCACACATTACCTGCTACCCATAGGATTGTGAAGCGTTGCCACCCTGACGGCTCCCATTTGTTTGTGTCATTTTTGCTGATACACTGTGCCCTATGAATGGCTTCTTCTTTGATAAATCTGCCTGTCAGTTATTCTATGCATTGGTTTTCATGAAGATTAAATGCACCCAAATTCTAATTCTCTGTCGCAAAATCAAAAAGTAGGATGTCAATGCATCAGATGAAATGGGCCTTCAGTTGCTAATTGATAAATCGACTTGTTATGCAGCGGAATATGTTGTGCCTGGAATGGAATCAGATTATAGCCTAGCAAGACAACCGTGCATTATACATTTATACTGTACATAAATTTGAAACTTAAATCAAGTGATTTTTTCCGCTTTATCAGACAAATGTATGTTTGATATTCCTGGGCCCTGGCCAGTTGTTCTTCAACATAGAAGCTGAAGAAAAACTGGCTGAAGGTCCCCTCAGCTATGTGATTATGCTGTCCGTAATGAAGGATAATGATGATCAGTTCTAACAATGAATAACAGCTGAAATCCTCTTTTTTTCTTAATGCACGTGAATGCTAATCATGGAAAGTGTAGTGTATTGCTGTTCCCTGATGAGAAAAATTCTTCTTGCTCCCAGGAACAACAGGATCCATTTGAATTGGTTGCTGATGAACTATCGATTCTTGGAAATAGACTACGGTCCATGGTGGTTGCTGAGGTTAGTAGTGCATCCTACTCATGTCAACTCTCTGTGGTGTTAGGCTGCTGCTGTCATGGTGTTTGGATGTTTCTTTTATCTAGTGATTACCACATTGTCAAACATACCCAATTTGCCTAACTGAGTACTTTCAGGTCCCTAAACTAGAATCAGCTGCTGAATATTTTTTTAAAGTAGGAGCTGAGGGAAAAAGATTCCGACCTACGGTAACATCTTAATCTCCTTTTTTAGTCAATATTACATCATCACTTTACTCTATGATTTCTTTCTATCCTATCTACTTTGTGTGCACTGAATGCATTTATTTACATTGGCAGGTTTTATTGCTGATGGCATCAGCTCTGAAATTCCCAATACCAGAATCGACAGATGTTGGAGTTTTCAGTATATTGGCAAGTAAGCTGCGCACACGGCAGCAAAACATTGCCGAGATAACTGAAATGATCCATGTTAGTATGGTGCCTGACCATCAGACCCAGTATGTTTTATTTTTTATTTTTTAATCTGACATCTATTACAGGTTGCAAGTCTTCTGCATGATGATGTTCTGGATGATGCTGACACTAGGCGAGGTGTCACTTCATTGAATTGCATTATGGGCAACAAGGTACTGTATGCCACACCATTCAACATTCAGTATACTAGGTGAATCAACTAGGTCCTCACATTAAGAACTACAAATTACTTTAGTAGTTAGCACACAATGAAAAGCTTGATCTTCCAGTAAAAAGTGCTGCACCACAGCAGAAAGTTTACCTGGACATCATTTTTTAAGAATTTTTCGTGGAGGTACTGCAGTCAGAATCATCTTGGCATCGGTATTCATGAAACTCTTATGTGTGCAGCTTTCTGTTTTGGCTGGTGACTTTCTCCTGTCCAGAGCATGTGTGGCACTTGCAGCACTTGGGAATACAGAGGTACATTATTTATTTATGCTAAGATAGATTGCTGTACGTATCCTGTAGATTGTTTTAATGATGCGGAAATTAAAGTGGTTTTGATTTATGCTGGTCACTAGATATGTTTGATGAGCATCAGTATCACACAAGTCTGCTCTTGTATTATTTTTAGTTTCCGCTTGGCATAATCATTATGTCCTTGATTTCTTTACTCCTGTAAAGACGTCAGTCTGTGGTGGTTGTGTGTTCACCTCCTTTCCCCTCCTGATGTAAGCCGTTAGATTTGTTGCAAATGCCTGAGATGGCGGTCCTGTTTGCTACCAAAGTAGGGTAGCCTGACTTGTTTTATCATGGCAACATATTGGGTGGTCTTGTTGTTATATCTGTTTCAATGCTGGAGTATTTAGCTAGTTAATACTAGGCTGTCAGTGTCATTTCTTAGGGAATCATTTTTCTTGTTTTCTCCATTCCAAGCTTATCCATCCTAATGGTTTATCATTCAAGATTGTCCTGTATGGTTGCAGTTCTGACCTGCTCTCTTTCTTGCAAGTCTTATATGGTAACAAACTTTCAATTGATCAACCTAACTTATGCAGGTGGTATCTCTAATGGCAACTGCAGTTGGACATCTAGTTACTGGTGAAACTATGCAAATGTCAACAAGCAGAGAGCAACGGCGAAGGTTAAATAATGCTTCTCTATCATGACTAAATGTTCATCACATCTAATGCCTAAAACCAAGAGATGCAGAATAAAATGCTTGGACATATTTGGTTTTTTGTTTACTCTGGTTTCTCCATTTTTTATGCCATTGTTTGTTGGTTCTGATACGATTCTGAAAAAAATACGCAGTATGGAGTACTACTTGCAGAAGACGTACTACAAAACAGCATCATTGATATCAAACAGTTGCAAGGCTGTTGCTATTCTTGCAGGGCACACTGCTGAGGTTTCAGTGCTTGCATACGAATATGGTCGAAACCTGGTTTGTAAAACATCTCTCTTTTCTGGAATTATTTCCCCTTCTGATTTAATCCTGTAAAGCACTGACTTGATTAATTCGATATCATTGCAGGGTCTAGCCTTCCAGTTGATCGATGATGTTCTTGATTTCACAGGAACCTCTGCTTCACTTGGGAAGGGTTCATTATCTGATATTCGTCATGTAATAACAGCCATCCTCTCTTTTTTGTTATATTTTATTTACAGTATTCATCATCTGAAATAGCTGTTTGCCTCCCAGGGCCAGCTACTTAGATTGTTTCTCAGTAGGACAGATCTACACAAAACTTTGCTGGCTAACAATAGTGCTACATCGGCTGATCGGCATAGACTGCTTGTCTGACACGGAAGCTCGTGTTGCTGTAATTATGTTAGCCACTGTCTTGAACTTGCCACCCTCATGCCAGACAGATAGAATACTCTCACATGAAAAACTTGCATAATGGTGTTCTCTTTCAGCCTTCATTGACCTATCACAATTAAGTTAACATATTAGAAGTGTAGAATCTACTATTGACAACGTAGATAAGAAGGATGTTCTGAACCCTACTGCTTGCAAAACTAATTGTGTATGTGGCCAGCCAGTGCAAATTAGATGCAAAATTTAGTTAACAAAGAGCTCTTGTGTTCAAGGGGAGCCTTGGCGCAGCGTAAAGCTGTTGACTTCTGACCATGAGGTCACGTGTAGTCCTTGAAACAGCCTCTTGCAGAAATGTAGGGAAAGGCTGCGTACAAAAGACCCAAAGTGGTTTGACTCTTCCCCGGACCCTGCGCAAGCGGGAGCTACGTGTACTGGGCTGCCCTTTTTTTTAGAGAGCTCTTGTGTCAAAATTAAAATACTTGCTTCTTTTTATGATCACCTACTTTGTGAAATTACCAGCATATCCAGTTAGAGGGTCCTCAAACAAGGATGTGGCGCTTGTTTTTTTGCATTACATAATGGCATTCATGATGCAGGGAATCATTACTGCTCCAATGCTATATGCGATGGAAGAATTCCCACAACTACAAGATGTCGTTGACCAGGGTTTTGACAATCCTGCAAATGTTGAGATCGTGAGTAGTTATTTTATGTAAATAAAAGAATGGATGCTGTCTTGACCTGTATTATGATCTGACATAGCAATCCATACTTGCAAACTATAGGCCTTGGACTACCTCCAGAAGAGCCGGGGAATCGAAAGAACAAAAGAGCTTGCGCAAGAACACGTTAACCTTGCGGTCAAAGCCATCGAATCTCTCCCAGACAGTGACGATGAAGATGTTCTGATTTCAAGGCGCGCTCTTATTGATATCACACAGAGAGTCATCACAAGGACAAAATAGCATGATTATACACAGGGTGGAGAAGATAAGGCGGAGTTTCGCCACAGGTGTAGTGTTCCGCTTGGAAATTTTTGGTCGCCTTGGTCATTGCATTCTTTCCATTGCCCGGGTTTTGTGTAACATTTGATGAGACTTCAGGGTAACCATTCCTGGGAATCATCCTAAGTCGCAGCTGTAGTGGTTTTAGTTACTGGTGGCAGCAGAATCTGTGTATTAATATCACGATTGGCGATTGCACGATGACCTGATCATAAGACTGTAACCTTATAAATCGAAGTATGTAACACTATATACGAGGAAAAAGTAACCTGCTTGTGTTGAGAAAACCATGTTCTTCCATATGTTGACCTAGTAATTTTTGCTATCTTTACCCTTAATTTTCCTGAACTGGACTACATCGTCTCAATCTTGGGGCATTCTAGGAGCTTTGTATATTTGGTTTGATATGCAAATGTGTTCAATCCTCCATGACAAAACATTACAGTGGAAATAAATGTTGATCTGGACATATCATCAATGGGCACATAATCTAGAATGTCAGTGTGGTTGCAACTTCAAATCTAACTTCTTTCTCTTCTTTTGAGTGGATGACCTGAGAGTTGAGACCTAATGTGGGCCTTCAAATGATCAAATCCCATCATGCTTCTGCCACTGCTAATGAATGCTAGGCCTGGCTCCAGAACCTCTCCTTGGCCCACGCGATCGCCTCGTCCACGGCGGCGGCGCCGACGCTGTCGATGTCGCCGTCGTCCATGAGCAGCGGCGCCCGCTCCCTCACCTCCATCATCATCGCCTCCTGCATCACGGCCTCCTCCAGCCGGTGCGGGCGCGGCTGCGGCGGGTTGCCGAAGAGCGACGACGACGCGGCCGAGGACGGCGAGTAGTAGTAACCATAGTCGTCGGCGGCGCCAGAGCACTCGGTGCTGGTGTCGGCGGCGTAGTCTGGCGCCGGTGACCGCGCCCTGCCGCGCCGCTGCGTGCGCCGGAAGCTCGGCTCGCGGCTGCTGGTCTCCGGGTTCGACGTGAAGCAGCAGAAGCCGCTGCTCGCGCCGCGGTGGTGCCGCGACGAGGAGCTCTCAGCGGCGGCGCCGTTGTTGCTGACCGCGGACGACGCCGCGCTGCTGGCGCTGTGGTTCGTCCAGTCGCCGCCGTTGCCGTAGTAGTAGCGGCACGCCGGGTACGCGGCCGTCGAGCACGTGAAGCTGCTCTGGTACTCGGCTCGCGTCGACACGCTCGACGGCGGCGACGAGTCGTACCGGCGCGACGGGATCGCAATGGGCCTGCAAAACGACGGCTATGATCGTCAGAATGATGATCGAACAATGCAACGTGCTTGTGCTGTCACGTGACCAAAACCAAATGCTTCATGCATGCGCACGAATCGTCTGGCTCACCTGAGCTTGGACGCGAAGGAGGAGAGGGCGGCGTCTCCGCGGGCGTTGCCGGTGGCCACCTGCCGGAAGGCGGAGCGGCCGGAGCCGAACTCGTCGGAGCTGATCACCGACGAGGACTTGGTCGACTTGGACCTCGACCTCGACCGCACCTGACGGGCGCGGGCGCCGAAGATGTCGTCGAAGAAGCCCTCCTCGGTGGGCACGGCCGCCGACGCCGGCCTGCCACGGCGGCACAAGGCGTCGGCGCCACCGCCGTAAGAGTAGTATGGGTACTGGCCGGCGTGGCCGGCCGCCGCGGCGTGGTAGTCAGCGGCGGCTGCGTCGCCGCAGAAGCTGCTGAGGAGCACGGTGCGCGGCGGGCCGCCGAACACGTCCCGGAAGTCGTCGGGGGCGAGGCTCTTCTGGCCGTCCGACGAGCGCTGCCGCGGCAGCACCGCGCCCATCGTGCACCTCCATGACTCGTCCATTGCCACCGACCGATCACACGCACCAGAGCACACCACTACAAAACTATAGCACCAGTATGCTCGATCGTGTGAGGGCTTTGTGCTTCTTGGTGTCAGAGGAGATGGAGCTCCTATGATGATTTATACAAGAGACAAGCAGGGCGAGTAGGTTGGAAAGATGGGTGCTTTTGGGCCGTTGGATGCGTGTATATATAGTGCCCGTTTTAGTGCCACTTACGTACTGTAGCCAGGTACAGTTAGTACGGACAGGTACTAATCAGCGTCGCCATTGCATCCTAACTTTGCAGTGAAGAACTCGCTGAAGATCAATTACAGTTCTAAGATTTCACATTTCTTTGGCAGAAAACAGTCACAGAACATTGCAGATTTTATTCATTTATTGTAATGTTTTTGACAGGACGTTTATTTTGTAAAAAAAACAGTTTAATTGATTGTAGTTTCATTTTGCTTGTGGGTGGTCAAAATCACATGTTAAAATGGTCCAACGTCTGCATGATTAAGCACTCTGATCGCCACAATCATGCACCGATGCTTAACTGAAAGACCAACACTTTAACCACTGCACAGTTGTCAGTTAAACTGACAGCTCCTTGTTCCGTGTTGCCTAGCTGTTGTGTTGTTGTATATACCTTCCAGTATATTAGATAAGATAATTGATGCGTGCAAGAGGGGAGTAATTAATCGA
Source organism: Triticum urartu (assembly GCF_056163025.1). Classification (NCBI taxonomy): domain Eukaryota; kingdom Viridiplantae; phylum Streptophyta; class Magnoliopsida; order Poales; family Poaceae; genus Triticum; species Triticum urartu. The sequence goes on from NC_141879.1 coordinate 659,697,766, forward strand.
TTTTAAGATATGATGGCATCACTTTTAGTCGAGGGGAGGAGGCATGTGAGATGGGATGATCATGTTTTGCCGCCCCCTTTGCAGACACGGCATCATGGTGGTTGATCCATTGCCCCCAAAATCCAATCTCCTCGAGCTTTTTTCATGCCAGAAAATTCCACTGCCTTTTCCACTTGACCTGAGACATGGCCTCCTTTATGTTCTTGTTAATGGTTTCCCTTTATGCTGGTGCTTTGCACACTAACTATTGTATTAGTTACAGGGAGTAGAAAATTAATTGAGGCGTAAATAACTATCCAGTTCAAAGATCAAAAGGTGCTTTTTTTAATAGGAATTTAAATAACCTCAGGCCCCGAAAGATCGTCATTTTTTGAATCATAGTCTCCAAAGCGTAATTTTGGCCACTAACGTATATTAGAATGCACTTATATATAACTCGAGAATATCGTATGCTATTGAAGCGTTTTATGAGATAAATTTACGCATATGACGGTTCGTTTCGAAAGTTTAAATATGTCTCGCCAACACTGTGCTCCTCTGAGGCCTGGCATGTTTTCTGAAATTCATCTTCATGCATTAATATGTTGCTCTTTATCTGATTTTTTGTCTATACTCCATCCATCTGTTCCTTTATCTGAGGCAAATTTTGACTTTCTAAATTCAGGCTTTGACCAAGAATGAGTCAAATGATATGAGGACTGTGTTACACAAAATTATGTTGTATTCGTCTTTAAAAGTAATTTTCCTGAGTTGTGACTGTGATTTTGTAACCCTTAACAAAGTATTATACTGAAAAGACAGCATTTGCATATATAAAAACAGATCCAGCGGTGATGGAAAAAGCTACTAGGCAGAGACAGATCGAAGTGGTTACTTATTACTCCAGCTCAAAGTGGTTATATTAATTACTCGAGCCGGTGTCATGCATAATGTGTGTGCTAATTAATCTCAGCAGCGGTCAGTTCAGTCAAGTTGAAACAAAAGTAGTAGCAAGCAGTTGAGAGTCGAGACACTACAACTCAGTAGCAGCTCATGACCGAGGTGCAAATCATGTGGAGCTTGCTTAAAGCTCTAGGCTAGGGAGCTAAAAAGGCGCACTTTGTGCTCCGCAGATGCACCTATCAGGCTTAAACAAACTAAAGGAAATCTTTGGCAGAATCACATAAAAACTTTGTTTATGCGACATTCCAAGATCCAAATCCAACGTCGCCTCCCTGGATGATCCATGCAGAATGTATGCTAACAAATGCAGCAGCTCAGCATCTATCCGTATATGAAATTCTGAATTGTTATGAGCGTCTTTCAGGACCCATGGTAAGCAAAGTGGAGCTTAGGTGAAAGCATACTCATTGGCTACACATCACACAGATCGAGTTGCTTCGTTCCCAAACCATCTCTTTTTTTTCATTCCATGGCCCCCCCCCCCCTTGTGTTCTTCATCGGCTGCTGGTCTAGAAGAACAGAAGAGATCAGGTTTCTGTCCGTCTGTGTTTCTTTCCGTTCGTCGGGCATCATGGATCCGGGTCAAATGTCGAGCTTGACCGGCTCCATGAGCGTGTCTGCGCTTTCCGGAGCAGGTTCAGATAAAACGCATCGATGCTTTCAGAATTCAGATTCAGGCGTTCAGGTCCAGATAGGGCGAGTGAGCAGTGGCTGCATGCATGCATGCAAAGAAGAGCAGGGCGTGAGATGGATCGACGGGGGAGGGAAGCTCGCGGACAGAGAAAAGATCATTCCGAATGATGATCCGGTGTCCCACAAGGCGCGGGCGGGCGGGCGAGCGAGCGCTGCTTTTGCCGCCGACGCCGCGCAGTGATGCGCATGATTTGCTCGTGTCCGGTGTCCCCTCCGGCTCCGGCAAAAGGTCGCGCCCGGCGAGCTTGGCCTTGGCAAGGAAAGGAGGAGGGCTGGAGGAGCACTGCAGCAGCAGCAGCGGCTTGGCCTGGGCGGGCTTTATCTCGAGCGATTCTAAAGGTAAAGAGAAGCACAAGGATTGAAGAAGGAGTTGTGCTATACACACGACAAGTTTTGCACGATAGATAGACGATGATACACACGAGAAGAAACACTGATTAGTTGCAGTATAATCTAAGCGAGGCGTCCAATCATAGTTGCTGCAATGAATGAATCTCCCTGACTCCTGGTTAGATTCTTGTCCAACCATCTCTGACGATAAATGAATCTCTCACTTTCCTCTGTTGTTGCAGTTTTTTCAGCAAAAGGAACTTGCTGCAATATGTGGGAATTGCTGAAACCAATGGAGGTTTAGCGAAATTCCACGATGTCGCTAGCTATTATGACAGTGTTTGCCCCATGCCTGGTCGTGTCGTGCGAGTAGGGACGACAGGCCTAGCTGGTTTGCATATATCCGAGTTGGCATCCAAGGCAGCAGCCACGTTGGCCTGGCAAGTTTTTACTTGACACGATGTACCAACTTTGGGTAAAATCTGACAGAAAAATTTATATGTGCAAGCACTGCCACAAATGTACAAACAGGGTGGAATGTGGAACTCACATTTTTCTTTTGTTGAGGGAAGATCATTATGGCTAGCTTTATTAAACATGGAGCAGAGATACATCGTCTATGAGTGAATTCACTTAGATTCTGCAATGTTCCATTGAGGTGCGGCGCATCTATATATCTTCTGTTCGGAGAAAGACGCGCGAATCTCTGTCATCTCAAAAGAAAAAGAAAAATGGGAGAAAACACGCAGATGAATAAATAGGAGCTTTACATGTACACAGAGATTCATGCATTCCTGATTGATTGATGCGTGGTGCTTGGAGAACACACAAAACAACATGATTGCTTAAGTATCTTCATTCAGGGGCAACTCTAAAGACAAGATCATCATGATGCGCCACAAATTAGCAGCATGCAATGGTGGCAGTAGAAGCAAAGAACATGCATAATGGCTTTAGGTTTGCTATATGCCGTCGCAAAGCGCATACATGTGGGCCACCAGGATGCTCATTGCGAAGGGGACACCGAACCAAACCAAACCAACCCATGCAAATTGCGAGCCTTTCCAGGCTTTAAAAGAAGCGAGAGCTCTCTCGCCTTTGCGCGCGCACACATGAGACCAAATTTACGCTTTTGCTCTTTACTTCATGTACTGCTGGCCAGAAAAGAATCGCCGGCTCTGACAGGTCAGTGAGTGTGCTGCTGCTCATGCAAATTACTGGCTTTATGTGAGGCCTTTGGCACGTACATTCTCATGATACGGATGTCAGCGGTGAATGCAGTAAAGCTTCATGCAAGACGAAGCAATGATGTGCTAAAACATTGTGTAAGGGCATAGCGACCCGTAAAATTCCTCCCGCATTCATCCGCGGACACGGATTCGGGAGGCCGTCATCCAACGCTGACCGCATACATCCGGTCCTCCTCATTTGTTTTAAGTCCGCATGTTCAAATTGCCGCATACATAGAGTTCAGACGTTCAAACAGCTGCATACATAGAGCACAGACGATCAAATAGCCGCATGCAGTACTAGTTCAAATTTAAAAAAAGTTTAAATATTACATTCCAACATTGTTGTCCCCTTTAACCGCCCACTAATGCTCAATCAGATCTTTCTTCATCTGCTTTGAGTTGGTCGATGCTGAATTTGTTGATGCCTTTGAATAAACTCTTCAAATGTGACTGAATTCTGGTTTGGAAGTTAGATAGCATCATCCATATTCTTAAATTCTAGAGCCGCGGCAGCATCCTCACCCTCATCCTTGACGATCATGTTGTGCGTGATGTCGTGATCACACAACATGTCATCACCTCTCACAAGGTCTCTGAGATCTTGAAACTGAGAACATGCTCCTCCGCACGCTCCGCGTCTTTAATTAAGGACCGCCTACATTATCGCAATCTCATCTGAATATTCCTCCTCATCGGACGACTCAACATAGTGCTCGTATATGTACTTCAAAGCAGAATCCATTGCTAGAAAGAAGAACAAAAAACCTTTCTAGCTCCGGCAATTCATCAAACAGTTGTCGGGCATGGTGAGTATAGGAGTAGCGGATGATACATGGCGGGTGGGCGGAGGAGAGGGGTTGAACGTCGACGGAGGAGAAGCAGGGTGGAACCTGGCTAGAACGCTCAAGGTGATGGAGACATAGAGTTTCTGCAGGGGTGTGGTGTGGCGGTCGGGGTGGTGGAGCGGTGGCGAAGGCAAGAGAGAAAGAAGGAAGGAGGAAGGATGGAGGCATGGGGTCCGGGAAGAGTTTTGGGTGGGCCGGTGGTGTCAGAGTCCTACGTGTCTGCTGTTCAGACTCCCACAAAGCTCCCCACGTTTGTCTCCGGTTTACGGAAGAAAGTACGTCCGGACCACCCTGCGAATCGATGTAGGCCTGCGTTTGATGACTTCCGCTGTCGGACAGTAGAGTTTATGTACGCGGGCGATTTGAGGTTCGGCATTCGAGATGCCGTAAGTCTCGTGTTGTCTCAACTTCCACATAAACGTGATGCTTGGCTTGATGTAAGGTTCACTTGTTATGTACTATGAAACAATCAATATTATGCATACGTATCCATGCATATTGCTTTATGCATCAATTTTTATTTTTATTTTGCAGAAAAACATCCAATCTATTCGTCTTCAATCATGACAGTACAATGAACACTAAAAATAATAAAAATTACTCCCTCTGTTTTTGTTTACTTTGCATATTAGTTTTGGTCAAAGTCAAACTTTGTAAACTTTGGCCAAGTTTATAGAAAGAAATATGAACATTTACAATAACAAATCTATATGATGTGAAAATATATTCAATAATGAATCTAATGGTATCGATTTGTTTCTGTATATGTTAATATTTTTGTCTACAAGCTTTGTCAAAGTTTACAAAGTTTGACTTTGACCAAAGCCAATATGCGTACTAAATAAAAACGAAGGGAGTACATCCAGATTCATAGACCACCCAGCGACCGCTACAAGCATTGAAGCGAGCCGAAGGCACCCGCCGTTATCGCCCTTTCCTCATCGGTGTCGGACAAAACTTGTTATAGTTGACAGTTGAGAAGTCGTCATGCTAAGGTCTCATAAGACCGCCACTGATGAAGATAACATAGATTGAAAGGATCATATGTATCCATGCATATGGCTTTATGCATCAATTGATGCCCATGCTGAGTTGTTTGTCCTTCCTTTTTGAATAAAAATTCTTGTATGTGTGGTCTGTATGTATTGCATTCGTCGCTTAACTAGAGAAGTGCATGTACACTGACAACTATCAAAATCGAGAATGACACATGGTTGATAAGGCAGTCTTATTTTAAGCTTGCTATGTAACTTAGAGAAGGTGATAAAAAGTGATATCCAATTGGTTATTTCTAAGTCTTATATCTGATAACTAGATATTCCTAAATATGTGGTGACACAAATTGTTGCTAAGAGATCAACTACTATTTAATTAAAAGAAGACAAATATTGAGACACTTATTTCGAGATGGAGGGAGTATAAACAAATATTGTTTTCCATGCTGATAAATAATTTTGATATAAGATATCGCTTAAGAATACAATCTTTGTGTGGTACCTTCGAGGAGTTATTCTTACCAAGCACAACCTTATTAAGAGGAATTGGCATGTAAGTATGCAATGTGTTTTTTGTCATCATGATGAAACAATAAAATATTATTTTTCCACTGCACATTGGCTCGTTCTATATGGCCAGTCATCCAAGTAGCTTCTTGCTTGTATCCTTCACGTACTGTTGCTAATATATTTGACGACTAGTTACATGGCATAGAGTATAGGTTTAGAATTCTTCTCAGGGTGGGAGCGCTTGCCGTTATTTATTTCGCTTTGACTATGTAGAAATGATAAGGTATTTAACGATAAAAGTACTTCTCTTTTGTAAGTTATCTACAAATGTACCGTACGCTTCGTTTATGGTCATCTCTACAACGTGTGGAGAATCAAGACCTGTTTACGGAGGTGTATACAGGCTTGGAGAACACGGCGAGAGATACTTTTACCTGATATGGATGGCAGCATGATCTTAGGATCGACCCTCCAACGGTTTAGGCGTCATACAGTCTCTTCATGAATACTTGTATTTCATCTTTTTTCCTTTCTGAGACTGGATTTGGTTTGACCGTGTGCATGTTAGTTATGCAGAGGCTGGGTGTAATACTTAAACCTTTTCAGTAATAAAGCGCCCTTTATCAAAAAATAATTCTATATTCAAGAAAAATACATTCATAACAAATAAATATAGGACCATAATTTAACGTTAACATGACCCCTCAAGCTTTAAATGTAGCATTGAATTATTTTTTAGAGTCATTTGAATATGCAAATAGCTCAAATTTCACAAGGGACATATATAAATAATCATCAAAAAAATATGTAATAAATGAATAGCCAAGTTCAAAGCTAATCCACATTCCAACAAGTTCGTATTTTGTCATTGTAAATCTTCGTAATTTATTATGCGCTATTAAATTCAAAATTACCATAACTATTTTTTCCAATTTCTTGATGACTTAGGTAAACACACAACTTAATTAGATCTCAACGTATAGTTACACAGGATAACCAAATTTTTGATTACACAACTCTATAGTATCACACGTATGCCTCGTACTGTTCATCGCAGTTGTATATTGTACAACAACAAGATGGCAAGCTAATTTAGAGACATTACAACTGCGCATCTTTTCAGCCATCTCACGCCACTAGCATTCTCAGCCGTTGGATCTTCGGTTTTGTGCGATTTCAACTGTCCGGTTACCGTTCGCTACCCAGCAAGCGCCACACGTAGTGGGCCGCTGCTATGGAAACAATTTTGGCCCTCTCGTGTTAAATTGGGCCTAATGGGCAATATGGTGTACCACTCCTCCGTCCACATGGCAGCCCTCCTCTCCTGGTAAAAATGGCGCAGCCCTCTCTCGGTGGCCGACATTGGGCGCTGGTGGCTAGCATGGTGACTGTCCCTCGGCTCCGACCGACCGGTTCGCCTCGCAGGCCGATGCCATGGGGCGCTGGCGCGGAATGCTAACCACCCTCTGGGTTGCCTCGCCGGCGACGCAACAGGGAGGTGGGTGGGGCAGCGAACCATTGGTTGCTGTTTGGAATTCATTTACAGGCAATTGACTGAGGAAATAAATCAGAGCTGGTGATCGATGCGCGCCACTCGCCAGCCGCGATAATTGCATATCGGTTACCAATGCTGATTCATGCTCTTTCTCTGGTCTGGGCGCCTCCATATAGTCTGCACCGCCCCTCTGCTCCTTCCCCACTCCCCTCACTTCGGCAAAACCTTCTCCAGTAGCCATGGGTGACGCATAGGTCGCTAATTCATCTTTCTCCTTTTTCATGTCGTTCCTCTGCTCTTCCCCTAATTATTCATCCAATGTTAGAATAATGATTGTTTTCATAGCATTCTTTGTACTCACAAACTAATGCATGTTATCTATCTTAACGGATCCTTTTTTTCTTTTTTTTTTTCCAACCGGGCTCGCACCCCTTTCCATTAATTTTTGCAATCAATGGAAATACAATGTTCCAGTAGTTTTTCCAAGACAACCATCCCAAAATAAGGCTGAAAGGCGAGGAGCAAGCTGGGGCATCGACAGGAAACCCACCGCAGGAAGATCCTAAAATGGATCAACCGCCATGGGACAAAAACCTGACGACACTGACTAGCCACTACCCTAAACCACCAAACAATAATAGTGCGAAACCTGAGAGACTACATAGCCTACTCAGGGCAGAAAGAAGCAACTCTCCAAAATCACAGAATACTCCAGGACGGGCATCAAACCCCAACGGACTGCAAACCAAGCAGGATTAGCCGATCTGGATCCCCTCTCCATCCTTCAGACGCATCACACCTCGCGAGTGAGTCCTATCCGCCAGAGCTGCTGCCACATACGCCAATCTCTTCACGCCCGCCTGAAACTTCGACCTATCTTCTTCTTTCAGCAGTCCTGTCCAGTATAACATAAAAGAACAAGCATTGAAAACAACCTCCAGTGGAGAACGAGCATTATAATTGTCAAAAGTAACTTTGTTTCGAAGACACCAGATCCCCCAACACAAAGCAGCAATGATCATCATGTAAAAAAAAATTTCCACCAGGGAAAAATTTATATAACCACGACCAGCTTTGCCAGAGAGATTGTGGCCAACAGGATGCTCCAGCCGTAAGCCCTAGGGTCCCCCAGACTGTTCGAGCAAGAGGACATGTAAAGAATAGATGGTTTGCAGTTTCCATGTTCGTGCAAAAAGAGCAAACATGATTCCCGGGCCAATTCCTCTTCCGCAAATTATCTCGGTAAGCACAACATTTTGGAACAGCTACCACAAAAATATTTTGATTTTCAATGGGATACTAGCTTTCCAGATCCACTTATAGTTAGGACCAGCTAAATCCCTTTCCAACCATTCATACACTGATTTAGTGATAAGTCTCTTGTTCTTGCAAAACTTCCAAAACAGAGTATCAGGGATATTGTTAAAAGCATACTTTCTTGCCTCAGAAACCACCCATTCCCATTGATCATTGATCTCCCCAAATAGCCTGCGCCTGAAACCCAGGCTATAGTTTTTTGCCACAAAATCTGCAATAGTTCCATCCTGATCCTGACATATACTGAACAGGATAGGGAATTTTTCGCGTAGGGGCGCAGCATCTATCCATGGGTCATGCCAAACCCTAGCCAAGTTACCACTATTAATATTGACCGCCCTTCCAGCCATATATGTCTCTTTAACTTTCATAATCGCTTTCCAACAAGGGGAATCCGAAAAACGACTACGAATATTAGCCACAGTTTTATTCTTGAAATATCTGTCCCGAATGATTTGTTGCCACAACCCATCTTTAGTTTCAAGCTTCCACCACCACTTGGTCAACAGACTAATGTTCTGCTTATGGAGGTCCTTGATCCCCAACCCACCAATTCTTTTGGACCGACAGACCCTAGCCCATTTCACCATATGATAAGCCCGTTTATTGTTCTTCCTCTTCCAGAAAAATCTTCTCCGGTGTTTATCCATTTTATCAATAAAAGTCTTGTTAAACAAGAACATAGACATAAGATAAGAGGGTATCCCATCCAGGCTCGAGCCTAACAGGGTAAGCCTAGCGCCAGATGAAGCTGCATAAGCTATCCAGGCATCTAGCTTTTTTACCATCTTAGCATCCAGAAACTCCAAATCAATATTTTTAAAGTGGAGTAAGATATCGGTGTACCCAGATATTTCATAGGTAAAGAACCCACCTGACACCCAAACATGTCAGCATATGCTATATCAGTCTCATTATCCCCTCCTATAATAATAATTTTGCTCTTGTCAAAATTAATTTTCAATCCAGACATGAGTTCAAACAGATAAAGCAGTAGTTTCACACTAACCGCTTTATTGATATCATGTTTGAAGCAAATGACAGTATCATCTGCATATTGCAAAATCCCCACTCCATCCTTTATAAGATCAGAAGCCAACCCTTTGACGAGGCCATTTTTCTGGGCCGAGGTCATCATCTTAGTTAGGCATTCTGCCGCAAGACTAAACAGGAACGGAGAGTGTGGATCACCTTGCCTTACCCCTTTAGCACTTTGTATATAAGGTCCCATCTCATCATTGATTTTAACACTGACCGTCCCGTTTCTCAGGATCTGGTTTACCCACCCACACCATTTTTGGTTAAAACCACGTTTAACATGACATTCTAGCAAGAAGTCCCAATTGACTTTGTCATATGCCTTCTCAAAGTCAAGTTTGAGAATCACTCCTTTTTGCTTTTTGATATGAGTATAATGCATAATCTCATGTAAGGATAAAATGCCATCTACTATATGCCTCCCCTTGATAAAAGCATTTTGCTGTATGCTAAACAGTTTATGTCCATATTTTCCAGCCCTGAGGTCCATGACCTTGGTAATAAGTTTGTACGGACAGCGCAATAAACAAATTGGTCTATACTGCTGTATCCTACTAGCATCATTCGACTTGGGCAGTAGAGTAATAATGCCATAGTTCAGCCTTTGTACATCCAGTTTCCCCTCATAGAACCATTCAAACATAGCAAATAGGTCTGGAGCTACGACCTCCCAGTAATGTTGATAAAACTCGGCCGGGATATTATCAGGTCCAGGTGCCCGATTAGATTTCATGTCAAATAGGACTTTTTTAATTTCCTCAATAGAGAAGGGTTTAGTCAGTTCATCATTGTCTTCAGAAGAAATTTTTTCCTCAAGTGGCCACAGATTTCCATCAATATGACAAAGGTTTCCAGGAGCAAGTCCGAAGAGATTTTTATAATATTCAGTGGCATGCGCCAAGAGGTTTAGTGACTAACGGATCTGATCTCGGTTCTGCTGGATTCGAAGATTTAGTGACTAACCGTTTGGAAGGTGAGGTACTTATTTCAACTAAAGTGGACCCGCAAAAAAACTAAAGTGACATCTTGCCTCAGAGTATTATATTGGAATTCTCACACTTTTAGATGCTCAAGCTAGCAATGGTATCACTTGCTGGTCTGCTGCACTAATATTAAACAAAGTGCAGAGTGCACTTAGAGTTATCATGTAAATTTGTGTAATCTGGTGTAATGTATGGCATTTGTGCTTCAAACCCTGCTAGATCTTCATGTGTTACAATGGGAAATTGCTCAACATACCAGCAGAATATTTTTTTATAAATCTGGTCTTCATGTGTTACAGATTTGTTGCTACCATTCAGAGGTGGGAGTTTCCACAAGAGGATTTCACTTCCATTGACAATCCTTGTATTTGTTTCAAGCCATGTTCGGCAGTCATCCAACTCCGTGGAGTGCACGGAGCGACCCTTCGGCCACTCCGAGAAAGTAGGCTGCAGCCCGCTCCGCTCCGGCGTGGAGCTGCGGATCGGAGAGCTGTCGAACAGGGCATCAGTATGGTGTCTTCGATAGTTCAATTTCACATATGTTAGTCTACTGCTAGATCTCATATTTCTTTATATTTGTAGGGACATGATGTTTCCAGCCGAAACATCACCCTGCAGACATCTAATCAGAATATTTCTGAGTAATTAAGGAAGAATACTTATCCTTAACTTACCGCATACTAACGTGTCTGCGAACTACAATCGAGCAGACATCATATAGATGGAGGTACTGTGGTTGTTCCTGAGTTGGCACTGATGCACGATTCAGGTGTTGATGATGCCCGTAGTGTCACGGGTAACCGACTAAAGATGATGCAGGGCTTCTTGGAGGTTGATGAAACACATAGTGATACTTGGTGAAGTTTCAGTGGGATCAACAATAATTTGTTGTGAATTTACTTGATCTTTTGTGTTTTTATTTCACTAAAGCTTTCCATCAAACAATCATGGCTTGTTCTGTAAATGATATTGATCAGATTTAATGGGCTTTGAAGATTCATTCTGTCCACCTAATACATCAAGTATTGGCCAGCAGAACGACCATCTGAATACATTAAGTATCCCATTGAACAGTCACCCTACGTATATCATGCACCCTTTCAAAAACAAATGTATATCATGCACTGTTAAAATTTTATTACAAATGTTACAATACAACTTTTCCCAAATATCTATGTTGTTCCTTGAAAATAAAATGAACAAGAGAAGCAACGCCTATTACATCTATATATTTGTGGAATTCTGATCATTAGATATAAAAATAGACGGGCGCGGCAACGAGCGCCGGCATGGTCTAGTTATACCTATAGCTATGCCTCTAACCAGGGTGGATCATATCTCGAAAAATGGAATACCATCAGTATGACATATTTCTGTATGATCTTGATGCGATGGTTGTTTTGTGACACATCACGTGAATCAGAAATAATTCATCATGCCTATAGCAGATTCCCTCGAGAAATCTCGCATCATTAGATTTTTATAAATGAAACAAAGGGTCCAATCACATATTCTATATGTTAATTAATGAGGAGAAAAAATGGGAGACATCAAGAAGATATCAACACTATTTTTCTTTTAAAATGGTTTTGTTGTTTCCTTATGATAGGATTTTTTTACATCTTAACTGCTTAAATTTGGAAATAATCATATATATAATTTAATACGTGTTTTGCGTTGAAATGTAGGTTAGTGCTTTGATACGTCTCCATTGTACCTATAATTTTTGATTGTTTCATGTCAATATTATACAACTTTCACATATTTTTGACAACATTTTATATGATTTATTGGACTAACCTATTTTATATGCCAATATTATACGTGTTCTTGTTTGTTGCATGTTTTTTGTTTGGCAGAATATCCATATCAAACGAAGTCCAAATGCGATAAAAAATTACGGAGAATTATTTTGAAATATTTGTGATTTTTGAAGATGGAATCAACGCAAATGGGGCCCCACAGCCACCACAAGACACCTGGGCGCGCCAGACAGCCCATGCGCGTGGTGGTGGGTTGTGCCCTCCTCGAACATTAGTTGGAGCTCTACTTCGGGCAAGGAAGCTTATATCCGGAAAAAATCGTGTTAAAATGTCAGCGCAATCGGAGTTACGGATCTCCGGGAATATAAGAAATGGTTTTCGGTCGGATCTGGGGAACGCGAAACAGAAGAGAACATATGGATAGATCCAATCTCGGAGAGGCTCCCGCCCCTCCGCCGCCATGGAGGCCATGGACCAGAGGGGAAACCCTCCTCCCATCTAGGGAGGAGGCCAAGGAAGAAGAAGGAGGGGTCTCTCTCCCCCTCTCTCCCGGTGGCGCCGGAGTGTCGCCGGGGCAAGGATCGTGACGATGATCTACATCAACAACCTTGCTACCGTCAACACCAATCCCCCCCTCTATGCAGCGGTGTAACACCCCTTCTCCCTGCTGTAATCTCTACTTAAACATGATTCTCAACAGTATATATTATTTCCCAATGATATGTGGCTATCCTATGATGTTTGAGTAGATATGTTTTGTCCTATGGGTTAATAGATGATCGTGGTTGGTATGATTGTATATTTTATCTATGGTGCTGTCCTAAGGTGCCCTCCGTCTCGCGCAAACATGAGTGGTCCCCGCCGTAGGGTGTTGCAATACGTTCATCATTTGCTTATTGTCGGTTGCCAGAGTGACAGAAGCCTGAACACGAATAAGTGGATTATTGCGTATGGGAGTAAAGAGGACTTAATACTTAATGCTATGGTTGGGTTTTACGACCTTAATGATCTTTAGTAGTTGCGGATTCTTGCTAGAGTTCCAATCATAAGTGCATATGATCCAAGTAGAGAAAGTATGTTAGCTCATGCCTCTCCCTCATATAAAATTGCAACTATGATTACCAGTCTAGTTATCGATTACCTAGGGACAAATGACTTTCTTGTTGACAAAATCTATCTACTTTTATTACCTTGCAATTTATTCGTAGTTTTATTCTCGCAAAGTACTCGTTGTTTTATTCTTGCAAAATAGTTTCATACTTGTTTTAGGTAAAGCAAATGTTAAGTGTGTGTAGAGTTGTATCGGTGGTCGATAGAACTTGAGGGAATATTTGTTCTACCTTTAACTCCTTGTTTGGTTCGACACTCTTATTTATCAAAAAAGGCTACAAACGATCCCCTATACTTGTGGGTTATCAAGAACTTTTTCTGGTGCCGTTGCCGGGGAGCAATAGCATGGGGTGAATATTCTCATGTGTGCTTGTTTGCTTTATCACGAAGTAGTTTTTATTTTCTGTTCTAAGTTGTTCTCTATCTTTAGTTATGGATATGGAACATGGAACACCAAAACAATTAGTTGTACTTGCTACTCATGGAGATGGGGAACCTCCGAAAACCCTCGATGCTCGTTATGTGAAAAATATTAAACACTACTTTGATAATCATGAGAAAATCCCATTCAATGTAGCTCTTCATGGATCAACATGAATACTTTGGGGATTATCGCTTGACACAAAAAGTGAAACTTTTATGGGATCAAATTCATATGTTGCATTGGTATGCTCAGGATTTTATGCTCGAGATATGATTATACTTGTTACTCTAGGATGATGGCTCGACACCTTCCCTTTTCATATGAATTTAGTGATAATGAAACCTTGACTTCTTATGCTAGCGATAGATATGATTACTATGATTTGGAACAAATAGAAGAATTTGTTACTTTTAAGGGTGCTTATGAAATTGAATCTTTGTTTGAAAAGTATGAAGATTTTGATGATTCAGTTTATATACCTGAAAATTTTGCTATACTTAAATATTGCTATGAGAATTATAAATACAATTTCGATATTGATGCGTTTATTGAGGAAGTCTCTGCTGTCCAAGAAGAGACTAGTATTTTGCAGGAGTCTATGGAAGAAGGAATTGATGAAGTTGTGAGCTCATTGGATGAAAAAGATGAGGAGGAGAGTAAAGAACAGAAGGAGGAAGAGCGGGTTGATCACCCGTGCCCACCTTCTAATGAGAGAAACTCTTCAACTCATACATTGTTTAATTTCCCTTCGTGCTTAGGGCTGGAAAAAAAGCTCGAAGCTCGCGAGCTAAACGAGTAGCTCGTGACTCGGCTCGAATCGACTCGAACTCGAAGAATAACGAGTCGAGCCGAGCTTTAGTTTAAGATCATTTATAGACCAAGTTAAACGAGCCAATCTCACGAGTACTCGTATAACTCGTTAGACTCGATACAAAAGATCAACCACTCCCAATACAAAAAAAATCAGCCACTCAGCACCCTATGTCCTAGGCGCACGACATAAGGCCTAGCCTTTGAAGGCCCAGCCGCCCAAGAGACTCAGGCATTACAAAGAAATTACTATTGTTTAGTGATATATATGTTTAATATATACCTAATCATTTTTATAATATTTGAGGGTTTTATGTTCATATCTTTAATGAGCTTAACAAGCTAAACGAGCCAGCTCGCGAGTTATACGAGTCGAGCCGATCTTGGATTTGAGCTCGTTATAATAATGAGTCGAGTCGAGCTAGCTCGTTAACGAAACGAGTTCTAGCGAGTCGAGCCGAGTTGGCTCGACTCAGCTCGAATTCCAGCCCTATTCGTGCTTACCGAAGGATAAATGCTATGATCCCATTGATTCGTTTGAAATATCCCTTTTTGCTGAACTTGATGCTTGCTATGCTTGTGGCCAAGATGCCAATATGAATTATGCTTATGGAGATGAACTTGCTATAGTTCCTTATATTAAGAATGACATTGTTGCTATTGCACCCACACATGATAGTCCTATTATCTTCTTGAGTTCTCCCAACTACACTATATTGGAGAAGTTTGCTCTTATTAAGGATTACATTGATGGGTTACCTTTATCGTTACACATGATGATTTTGATGATTATAATATGCATGTGCTTGCTGCTCCTACTTGCAATTATTATGAGAGAGGAACTACATCTCCGCCTCTGTATGTTTCCAACACGATAAAATTGCAAGAAACTGCTTATGCTATGTATTGACCTTTACTTGATGTGCATGAATTGTTCTTGTATGACATGCCGAGGCATAGGAAGAGAGTTAGACTTCATCATTACATGATATATGTCGCTTTGTGCTCACTACTAAATTATAAATCATTGTTGATTAAAATTGGCTTTGATATACCTTGGGATCCAGGTGGATCCATTACTTGAGCACCTTATGCCTAGCTTAATGGCTTTAAAGAAAGCGCTGCCAGGGAGACAACCCGAAAGTTTTAGAGAGTCATTTATTTCTATTGAGTGCTTTTATAAAGTTTAAAAACAAAAAAAATATAGAGGGGAACATAAGAACTTTTTTAAAAAGAGAAGCGATTGAAAGGTGATGCATTAGAGAAGTGAGGGTCGACCTTGAACACTTGTGTTCATGCTCATGGAAACTGAAGGAAATATGCCCTAGAAGCAATAATAAAGTTGTTATTTATATTTCCTTATATCATGATAAATGTTTATTATTCATGCTAGAATTGTATTAACCAGAAACTTAGTACATGTGTGAATACATAGACAAACAGAGTGTCCCTGGTATTCCTCTACTGGACTAGCTCATTAATCAAAGATGGTTAAGTTTCCTTACCATAGACATGTGTTGTCATTTGATGAACGGGATCACATCATTGGAGAATGATGTGATGGACAAGACCCATCCGTTAGCTTAGCATAATGACCGTTAAGTTTTATTGCTATTGCTTTCTTCATGACTTGTACATATTCCTCTGACTATGAGATTATGCAACTCCCGAATACCGGAGGAACACTTTGTGTGCTATCAAACGTCACAACATAACTGAGTGATTATAAAGATGCTCTACAGGTGTCTCCGAAGGTGTTTGTTGGGTTGTCATAGATCGAATTAGGATTTGTCACTCCGTGTATCCGAGAGGTATCTCTAGGCCCTCTCGGTAATGCACATCACTATAAGCCTTGCAAGCAATGTGACTAATGAGTTAGTTGCGGGATGATGCATTACGGAACGAGTAAGGAGACTTATCAGTAACGAGATTGAACTAGGTATGATGACACCGACGATCAAATCTCAGGCAATTAACATACCGATGACAAAGGGAATGACGTATGTTGTTATGAGGTTTGACCGATAAAGATCTTCGTAGAATATGTAGGAGCCAATATGAGCATCCAGGTTACGCTATTAGTTATTGAACGGAGATGTGTCTCGGTCATGTCTACATAGTTCTCGAACCCGTAGGGTCCGCACGCTTAACGTTCGATGACAATTTGTATTATGAGTTATGTGATTTGATGGCCAAAGTTTGTTCCGAGTCCCGGATGAGATCACGGACATGACGAGAAGTCTCGAAATGGTCGAGAGGTAAAGATCGATATATTGGAAGTCTATATTCGGACATCAGAAAGGCTCCGAGTGATTCGGGTATTTTTCAGAGTACCGGGGAGTTACGGGAATTCACCAGGAGAAGTAATGGGCCTTATTGGGCCATAGGGAAAATAGGAGGCAGGCCAAGGGGAGGTGGCGCCCCCCCATGGGTCCGAATTGGACTAGGGGAAGGGGGCGGCGCCCCCCTTGCCTTTTCCTGTTCCATCCCTCTTTCCCTCTTTCCTTGTCTCCTACTCCGAAAAGTAAAGGGATTCCTACTAGGACCTAGAAGTCCTAGTAGGACTCCATACTCGTGGCGCGCGTGCCCCTAGGGGGCCGGCCTCTCTCCCTCCCTCCTTTATATACGTGGGCAGGGGGCACCCCATAGGCACACCAAGTCTTCTCTTAGCCGTGTGCGGTGCCCCCTCCACAATTACACACCTCGGTCATATCATCGTAGTGCTTAGGCGAAGCCCTGCGCCGGTAACATCATCATCACCGTCGCCACACCAACATGCTGATGGAACTCTCCCTCGGCCTCAACTGGATCAAGATCTTGAGGGACGTCATCGAGTTGAACGTGTGCTGAATGCGGAGGTGCCGTACGTTCGGTGCTTGGATCGGTTGGATCACGAAGACGTTCGACTACATCAACCGCGTTTCTAAACGCTTCCGCTTTCGGTCTATGAGGGTATGTAGACACACTCTCCCCTCTCGTTGCTGTGCATCTCCTAGATAGATCTTGCATGATTGTAGGAATTTTTTTGAAATACTGCGTTCCCCAACAGTGGCATCCGAGCCAGGTCTATGCGTAGATGTTATATGCACGAGTAGAACACAAAGAGTTGTGGGCGATAATAGTCATACTGCTTACCAGCAACGTCTTACTTTGATTCGGCGGTATTGTTGGATGAAGCGACCCAAACCGACATTACATGACCGCGTTCATGAGAGTGGTTCTACCGACGTGCTTCGCACACAGGTGGTTAGCGGGTGTCTGTTTCTCCAACTTTAGTTGAATCGAGTTTGATTACGGCCGGTCTTTGTTGAAGGTTAAAACAGCACACCTGATGAAAAATCATTGTGGTTTTGATGCGTAGGTAAGAACGGTTCTTGCTAGAAGCCCGTAGCAGCCACGTAAAACTTGCAACAACAAAGTAGAGGACGTTTAACTTGTTTTTGCAGGGCATGTTGTGATGTGGTATGGTCAAGACGTGATGATATATAAATTGTTGTATGAGATGATCATGTTTTGTAAAAGTTATCGGCAACTGGCAGGAGCCTTATGGTTGTCTCTTTATTGCATAAGATAAAGCACCATATAATTGCTTTACTTTATCGCTATGCGATAGCAATAGTTGGCGAGACGACCATGTGACGACACGTTGATAGAGATCAAGATGATGGAGATCATGGTGTCATGCCGGTGACGATGGAGATCATGACGGTGTTTTGGAGATGGAGATCAAAGGAACAAAATGATGATGGCCATATCATGTCACATATTTTGATTGCATGTGATGTTTATCCTTTATGCATCTTATTTTTCTTAGTACGGCAGTAGCATTATAAGATGATCCTTCACTAATTTCAAGGTATAAGTGTTCTCCTTGAGTATGCACCATTGCTACAGTTTGTCGTGCCGAGACACCACGTGATGACCGGTGGTGTCTACTACACAACCTTCTTCTTGTAGACGTTGTTGGGCCTCCAAGTGCAGAGGTTTGTAGGACAGTAGCAAATTTCCCTCAAGTGGATGACCTAAGGTTTATCAATCCGTAGGAGGCGTAGGATGAAGATGGTCTCTCTCAAGCAACCCTGCAACCAAATAACAAAGAGTCTCTTGTGTCCCCAACACACCCAATACAATGGTAAATTGTATAGGTGCACTAGTTCGGCAAAGAGATGGTGATACAAGTGGTATATGGATGGTAGATAAAGGTTTTTGTAATATGAAAATATAAAAACAGCAAGGTAATTAATGGCAAAAGTGAGCACAAATGGTATTGCGATGCGTTGAAACAAGGCCTAGGGTTCATACTTTCACTAGTGCAAGTTCTCTCAACAATAATAACATAATTGGATCATATAACTATCCCTCAACATGCAGCAAAGAGTCACTCCAAAGTCACTAATAGCGGAGAACAAACGAAGAAATTATGGTAGGGTACGAAACCACCTCAAAGTTATCCTTTCTGATCAATCTATTCAAGAGTCCGTATTATAATAACATGAAGCTATTCTTTCCGTTCAATCTATCATAGAGTTCGTACTAGAATAACACCTTAAGACACAAATCAACCAAACCCTAATGTCACCTAGATACTCCAATGTCACCTCAAGTATTCGTGGGTATGATTATACGATATGCATCACACAATCTCAGATTCATCTATTCAAACCAACACAAAGTACTTCAAAGAGTGCCGCAAAGTTTCTACCGGAGAGTCAAGACGAAAACGTGTGCCAACCCCTATGCATAGGTTCATGGGCGGAACCCACAAGTTGATCACCAAAACATACATCAAGTGGATCAATAGAATACCCCATTGTCACCACGGGTATCCCATGCAAGACATACATCAAGTGTTCTCAAATCCTTAAAGACTCAATCCGATAAGATAACTTGAAAGGGAAAACTCAATCCATTACAAGAGAGTATAGGGGGAGAAACATCATAAGATCCAACTATAATAGCAAAGCTCGCGATATATCAAGATCGTACCACCTCAAGAACACGAGAGAGAGAGAGAGATCAAACACATAGCTACTGGTACATACCCTCAACCCTGAGGGAGAACTACTCCCTCCTCGTCATGGAGAGCGCCGGGATGATGAAGATGGCCATCGGAGAGGGATTCCCCCCTCCGGCAGGGTGCCGGAACGGGTCTAGATTGGTTTTTGGTGGCTACAGAGGCTTCTGGCGGTGGAACTCCCGATCTATTGTGTTCCCCGATCATTTTAGGGTATATGGATATATAGATATATAGGCGGAAGAAATACATCAGGGGAGCCACGAGGGGCCCACGAGGGTGGAGGGCGCGCCCTAGGTGGGTGGGCGTGCCCCCTGCCTCGTGGCTTCCTCGTTGCTTCCCTTACGTACACTCCAAGTCTTCTGGGTTGCTTCCGTTCCAAAAATAAGTTCTGTGAAGTTTCAGGTCAATTGGACTCCGTTTGATTTTCCTTTTTTGCGATACTCTAAAACAAGGAATAAACAGAAACTGTCACTGGGCTCTAGGTTAATAGGTTAGTCCCAAAAATCATATAAAAGTGTATAATAAAGCCCATAAACATCCAAAACAGATAATATAATAGCATAGAACAATCAAAAATTATAGATACGTTGGAGACGTATCAACCGGGTGTGATAAGCTCTACGTTCACATACAACGGGTGCAAGCCAGTTTTGCACATGCAGAATACGCAGGTTAAACTTGACGAGCCTAGCATATGCAGATATGGCCTCGGAACACTGAGACCGAAAGGTCGAACGTGAATCATATAGTAGATATGATCAACATAGTGATGTTCACCATTGAAAACTACTCCATCTCACATGATGATCGGACATGGTTTAGTTGATATGGATCACGTGATCATTTAGATAACTAGAGCAATGTCTATCTAAGTGGGAGTTCTTAAGTAATATGATTAATTGAACTTTAATTTATCATGAACTTAGTCCTGATAGTATTTGCAAATTATGTTGTAGATCAATTGCTCACGTGATAGATCCCCGTTTATTTTTTGATATGTTCCTAGAGAAAAATAAGTTGAAAGATGATAGTAGCAATGATGCGGACTGGATCCGTGATCTGAGGATTATCCTCATTGCTGCACAGAAGAATTATGTCCTTGATGCACCGCTAGGTGACGGACCTATTGTAGGAGCAGATGCAGACGTTATGAATGTTTGGCAATCTCGATATGATGACTACTTGATAGTTTAGTGCGCCATGCTTTAGGCTTAGAACTGGGACTTCAAAAATGTTTTGAACGCCACGGAGCATATAAGATGTTCCAAGAGCTGAAATTGGTATTTTAGACTCATGCCCGAGTCTAGAGGTATGAGACCTCTGACAAGTACTTTGCCTACAAGATGGAGGAGAATGGCTCCACAAGTGAGCATGTGCTCAGAATGTCTGAGTACTACAGTCGCTTGAATCAATTGGGAGTTAATCTTCCAGATAAGAGAGTGATTGATAGAGTTCTCTAGTCACTATCACCAATTTACTGGTACTTTGTGATGAACTATAATATGCAAGGGATGACGAAAACGATTCCCGAGCTCTTCGTGATGCTAAAATCGGTGAAGGTAGAAATCAAGAAAGAGCATAAAGTGTTGATGGTTAACAAGACCACTAGTTTCAAGAAAAAAGGGCAAAGGGAAGAAGGGGAACTTCAAGAATAATAGCAAGCAAGTTGCTACTCCTGGGAAGAAGCCCAAGTCTGGACCTAAGCCTGAAACTGAGTGCTTCTACTACAAAGGGAATGGTCACTGGAAGCGGAACTACCCCAAATACTTGGCGGATAAGAAGGATGGCAAAGTGAAAAGTATATTTGATATACATGTTATTGATGTGTACTTTGCTAGTGTTCATAGTAACCCCAGGGTATTTGATACCAGTTCAGTTGCTAGGATTAGTAACTCGAAACAGGAGTTGCAAAATGAACAGAGACTAGTTAAGGGCGAGGTGACAATGTGTGTTGGAAATGATTCCAAGGTTGATAAGATCACCATCGCACACTCCTTTTACCTTCGGGATTAGTGTTGAACTTAAAATAAATGTTATTTGGTGTTTTGCCTTGATCATGAATATGATTGGATCATGTTTATTGCAATACGGTTATTCATTTAAGTCAAAGAATAATTGTTGTTCTATTTACATGAATAAAACCTTCTATGGTCATACACTTAATATAAATAGTTTATAGAATCTCGATCGTAGTGATACACATATTCATAATATTGATGCCAAAAGATGCAAAGTTGATAATGATAGTGCAACATACTTGTGGCACTGCCGTTTAGGTCATATTGGTGTAAAGCGCATGAAGAAACTCCATGCAGATGGACTTTTGGAATCACTTGATTATGAATCACTTGATGCTTGCGAACCATGCCTCATGGGAAAGATGACGAAGACTCTGTTCTCCGGAACAATGGAGCGAGCCACTGACTTATTGGAAACAATACATAGTGATGTATGCGGTCCGATGAGTGTTGAGGCTCGCGGTGGGTATCATTATTTTCTTACCTTCACAGATGATTTGAGCAGATATGGGTATATCTACTTAATGAAACACAAGTCTGAATCATTTTGAAAAGTTCAAAGAATTTCAGAGTGAAGTGGAGAATCATCGTAACAAGAAAATAAAGTTTCCGCGATCTGATCACAGAGGCGAATATTTGAGTTACGAGTTTTGGCCTTCATTAAAAATAATGTGGAATAGTTTCACAACTCACGCCACCTGGAACACCACATCGTAATGGTGTGTCTACACGTTGTAACCGTACTTTATTAGATATGGTGCGACCTATGATGTCTCTTACCGATTTACCGCTATCGTTTTGGGGGTTATGCATTAGAGACAATTGCATTCACGTTAAATAGGGCACCATCTAAATCCGTTGAGACGACATCGTATGAACTATGGTTTGGCAAGAAACCAAAGTTGTTGTTTCTTAAATTTGGGGTTGCGATGCTTATGTGAAAAAGTTTCAAACTGATAAGCTCAAACCCAAATCGGAGAAGTGCGTCTTCATAGGATACCCAAAAGAAACTATTGGGTACACCTTCTATCACAGATCTGAAGGCAAGATATTTGTTGCTAAGAATGGATCCTTTCTAGAGAAGGAGTTTCTCTCAAAAGAAGTGAGTGGGAGGAAAGTAGAACTTGATGAGGTAATTGTACCTTCTCCCGAATTGGAAAGTAGTTCATCACAGAAATCAGTTCCAGTGATTCCTAAACCAATTAGTGAGGAAGCTAATGATGATGATCATGAAACTTCAGATCAAGTTACTACCGAACCTTGTAGGTCAACCAGAGTATGATCCACACTAGAGTGGTACGGTAATCCTGTTCTGGAAGTCATGTTACTAGACCATGATGAACCTACGAACTATGAGGAAGCAATGATGAGCCCAGATCCCGACAGATGGCTTGAGGCCATGAAATCTGAGATAGAATCCATGTAGGAGAACAAAGTGTGTACTTTGGTGGACTTGCCTGATGATCGGCAAGCCATTGAGAATAAATGGATCTTCAAGAGGAAGACGGACACTGATAGTAGTGTTACTATCTACAAAGCTCGACTTGTCGAAAAGGGTTTTTGACAAGTTCAAGGTGTTGACTACGATGAGATTTTCTCACTCGTATCGATGCTTAAAGTTTGTCCGAATCATGTTAGCAATTGCCACATTTTATGAAATCTGACAAATGGATGTCAAAACTGCATTCCTTAATGGATTTATTAAAGAAGAGTTGTATATGATACAACCAGAAGGTTTTGTCAATCCTAAAGGTGCTAACAAAATGTGCAAGCTCTAGCGATCCATCTTTGGACTGGTGCAAGCATCTCGGAGTTGGAATATACGCTTTGATGAGTTGATCAAATAATATAGTTTTATACAGACTTGCGGTGAAGCCTGTATTTACAAGAAAGTGAGTGGGAGCACTACAGCCTTTCTGATAAGTATATGTGAATGACATATTGTTGATCGAAAATGATGTAGAATTTTCTGGAAAGCATAAAGGAGTGTTTGAAAGGAGTTTTTCAAAGAAAGACCTCAGTGAAGCTGCTTACATATTGGGCATCAAGATCTATAGAGATAGATCAAGATGCTTGATAAGATTTTTCAATGAGTACATACCTTGACAAGATTTTTAAGTAGTTCAAAATGGAATAGCCAAAGAAGGAGTTCTTGCCTGTATTGCAAGGTGTAAAGTTGAGTAAGACTCAAAACACGACCACAACAGAAAATAGGAAGAGAATGAAAGTCATTCCCAATGCCTCAGCCATAGGTTCTATAAAGTATGCTATGCTGTGTACCAAACCTATTGTGTACCTTGCCATGAGTTTGGCAAGGGGGTGCGATATTGATCTAGGAGTGGATCACTGGACAGCGGTCAAAATTATCCTTAGAAGACTAAGGAGATATTTCTCGGTTATGGAGGTGATAAAGAGTTCGTCGTAAAGAGTTACATCGATGCAAGCTTTTACACCGATCTGGATGAATCTGAGTCTCAATCTGGATACACATTTAAAGTGGGAGCAATTAGCTAGATTAGCTCCATGCAAAGCATTTAGACATAGAAAATTTGCAAAATACATATGACTCTGAATGTGACAGACCCATTGACTAAGCTTCTCTCACAAGCAAAACATGATCACACCTTAGTACTCTTTGGGTGTTAATCACATAGCGATGTGAACTGGATTATTGACTCTAGTAAAACCCTTTGGGTATTAGTCACATGGCGATGTGAACTAATCACATAAAGATGTAAACTATTGGTGTTAAATCACATGACGATATGAACTAGATTATAGACTCTAGTGCAAGTGGGAGACTGAAGGAAATATGCCCTAGAGGAAATAATAAAGTTGTTATTTATATTTCCTTATATCATGATAAATGTTTATTATTCATGCTAGAATTGTATTAACCAGAAACTTAGTACACATGTGAATACATAGACAAACAAAGTGTCCCTAGTATGCCTCTATTGGACTAGCTCATTAATCAAAGATGGTTAAGTTTCCTGACCATGGACATGTGTTGTCATTTGATGAACGGGATCACATCATTGGAGAATGATGTGATGGACAAGACCCATCCGTTAGCTTAGCATAATGATCGTTAAGTTTTATTGCTATTGCTTTCTTCATGACTTGTACATATTCCTCTGACTATGAAATTATGCAACTCCCGAATACCGGAGGAACACTTTGTGTGCTATCAAACATCACAACATAACTGGGTGATTATAAAGATGCTCTAGAGGTGTCTCTGAAGGTGTTTTTTGGGTTGGCATAGATCGAGATTAGGATTTTTCACTCAGTGTATCAGAGAGGTATCCCTGGGCGCTCTCGGTAATGCACATCACTATAAGCCTTGCAAGCAATGCGACTAATGAGTTAGTTGCAGGATGATGCATTACGGAACGAGTAAAGAGACTTACCGGAAACGAGATTGAACTAGGTATGATGATACCGACGATCGAATCTCGGGCAAGTAACATACCGATGACAAAGGGAATGACGTATGTTGTTATGAGGTTTGACCGATAAAGGTCTTCGTAGAATATGTCGGAGCCAATACGAGCATCCAGGTTCCGCTATTGGTTATTGACCGGAGATGTGTCTCGGTCATGTCTACATAGTTCTCGAACCCGTAGGGTCCGCACGCTTAACGTTCGATGATGATTTGTATTATGAGTTATGTGATTTGATGGCCGAAGTTTGTTCGGAGTCCCGGATGAGATCACAGACATGACGAGAAGTCTCGAAATGGCCGAGAGGTAAAGATCGATATTTGGAAGGCTATATTCGGACATTAGAAAGGTTCCGAGTGATTCGGGTATTTTTCGGAGTACCGGGGAGTTACGGGAATTCACCAGGAGAAGTAATGGGCCTTATTGGGCCATACAGGAAAGAGGAGGCAGGCCAAGGGGAGGTGGCGGGCGCCCCCCCATGGGTTCGAATTGGACTAGGGGAAGGGGGCGGCGCCCCTTGCCTATTCCCGTTCCCTCTCTCTTTCCCTCTTTCCTTCTCTCCTACTCCGAAAAGGAAAGGGATTCCTACTAGGACTTGGAAGTCCTAGTAGGACTCCATACTCATGGCGCGCTCCTAGAGGGCCGGCCTCTCTCCCTCCCTCCTTTATATACGTGGGCAGGGGGCACCCCAAAGGCACACCAAGTCTTCTGTTAGCCGTGTGAGGTGCCCCCCTCCACAGTTACACACCTCGGTCATATCGTCGTAGTGCTTAGGCGAAGCCCTGCACCGGTAACATCATCATCACTGTCGCCACGCCGACGTGCTGACGGAACTCTCCCTCGGCCTCAACTGGATCAAGAGCTTGAGGGAAGTCATCGAGCTGAACGTGTGCTGAACGCGGAGGTGTCGTACGTTCGGTGCTTGGATCAGTTGGATCGCGAAGACGTTCAACTACACAACCGCATTACTAAACGCTTCCGCTTTCGGTCTACGAGGGTACATAGACACACTCTCCCCTCTCGTTCCTATGCATCTCCTAGATAGATCTTGCGTGATCATAGGATTTTTTTTGAAATATTGTGTTCCCCAACAGAAACAACGTAAATTTTTCATGGAAGTTTCTTGCAAAAATAATTATCCCCTTGTACAAATCCATTGTATTATGAAAATAATGTGCCAAGATTTGCCTTTAGGATGATTAGATTGCTTGTTGGTATGTGCGGTGTAAAAATAGAAACTTTGGCTGTAGTGCGTCAATTTTCATTTTTTACTGGAACGTCAAAAGTTTCTGAAATTTTTACACAGCATTGATATGCAAATTGTTTATTTTTTCCCTAATTTTTCAGAATTTTGGGAGTTACAGAAGTATGTTGAATGTTCAGATTGCTACAGACTATCATGTTTAAGACATATTCTATTTTTGATGCATTGTTTTGCTTGTTTTGATGAAACTATCGATTTTATTGATGGCATAAGCCATGGAAAAGTTATAATACAGTAGCTACAATGCAAAAACAAAATATGAATGGGTTTGCAATAGTATTTAAAGTAGTGATTTGCATTATTATACTAACAGATCTCACCGGTTTTCTGTTAAGTTTTGTGTGGGTGAAGTGATCAAAGATCGAGGAGGTCTCGATATGAGGAGAAGGAGGAGAGGCAAGAGTTCAAGCTTGGGGATGCCCAAGGCACCCCAAGTAAATATTTAAGGAGACTCAAGCGTCTAAGCTTGGGGATGATCTGTAAGGCATCCCATCTTTCTTCAACAATTATCGGTATGTTTTCGTTTTCATTTCGTTCATGTGATATGCGTAAATCTTGGAGCGTATTTTGTGTTTAGTTTTCATTTTTCTTTTATGCACCATGCTGGTATGACATAGTGCATGTTTGATTTATAGAATGCTCATTGCACTTCACATATATCTTTTGAGTATAACTTTATAGAATGCTTCATGTGCTTCACTTATATCATTTGAAGTTTGGATTGCCTGTTTCTCTTCACATGGAAAACCGTTATTGATAGAATGCTCTTTTGCTTCACTTATACCCCCTCTGTTCCAAATTAGATGACCCAACTTTATAATAACTTTAGTACAAAGTTGGGTCATCTATTTTGGAACGAAGGGAGTATTTATTAGAGCATGGTATTTTGTAGAAAGAATTAAACTCTCATGCTTCACTTATATCTATTTAGAGAGTCAACATGAATTGGTCATTTGCATGGTTAGTCA